>NC_143136.1:84483000-84808500 GCF_059928025.1 Delphinapterus leucas
CTTCTCCCTTTGATAACTTACCTAACTCAGAATAAACTAATTTCCTAAAGAAAATAAATACCCTCTATCTTTCAGTAAATTATTGCCCTTTCCATAAATTGTTTAGCTCTCTACTTTATAAAATAAAATTCATCTGGATGCTGTTGTAGCAAAAGATTGTCCATATGTATTTTCACTGTGTGTAAGAAAAATAGCAACATTTCCTTGAAAACTTAGGGATAATTACTAAGCAAACAACAATTAGTATTAATCAGTTATGTAATTTATTCTTCCTTTTAGATTCCAGGGTTTTCTGTCTTGATGCATTGAGCATCCATAGGCATTTAGAACAAATGTGTAAATGCAGACACATCAAGGAATCAGATAGCTTGAAGGGGTAAAACACTGAAAAGACCTGAATCAGGTTTGCACTAGGTTTGGATCTTTAATGACTATTAAGTCACATATCTGGATGTGGCACCAACCAAACTCTGAACCAAAAGCTCAAACTGGATCTTAAGGAAATTTTTAACGTTGGTGGTTTTATTTTTAGATGTATATTGAAAAAAAAAAAAAAAACAGAAAGAAATTAGACTTAAAAAAATTATATTGTACATCTATATCTTTACAATTGTAATATATCTACCCCAAATTGTGAAGTCACATAGAGGAAAATTAATTCAGTTTACACAACTCTTTCCACATCTTAGCAGTTTATATCATTAAATTTTGATACTACTGATACATTGTCCATAAGAAAGAAGGAAGGAAGGGTGAAGGGAGGGAAGGAAGGAGGGAGGAAGAGAGAAAATAAATTGTTCTATTGAATAGATGCCAGAAAGGTAATGGTAATCTACACATACGGACTGTTAGGGTTTTCTACAATACCTTGGTCCAACTGGTATTTAAAGTTTTAATTAATACCCAAATAGGTGCTTTCACTGGCAAGTAGGAGATTTGGTCCTAGATTACCTATAACACCTTAAACAATATTATAATGCTACTT
Source organism: Delphinapterus leucas (assembly GCF_059928025.1). Classification (NCBI taxonomy): domain Eukaryota; kingdom Metazoa; phylum Chordata; class Mammalia; order Artiodactyla; family Monodontidae; genus Delphinapterus; species Delphinapterus leucas. The sequence goes on from NC_143136.1 coordinate 84,483,986, forward strand.
CTGTAGATCTTTTATTTCAGTGATGAGGATGGACAGATCATGTAGTCACAGACCCTGAAAAAAACTGGTTTGTATGGGTTAACTATTTTCTGATGAGATCAGTCTAGCACTGCCACCTGCATTCCAAATGATTGGTCCCGAGAGAGTGATGATGTCATTATGCCAACACCATCACATCTCAGTGTTGTTATACTGAGTCAGCCAAATGTGGTCCCATATTGGTCTGGTTTCTGTTCTGGCTGAAATCCACAGTCTGGAAATGGTATTCTTTTTGAAACGATTAATGCCTTCAGTTATAATTATTTTAGTTATCGATTACTCTCTGACAATGTTACCTAGATATTCACTGAAAATTATATGACTTGATCTCAAACAGAACACTTTAGGTTTTATCTTCTTCAGTAAGTATCATAGCTAAAATTCCACTTATGACTTTTTCAGTATGTAATCTATAAGTAAACTTTATTTGTACAGTTAATCTGTTGCTAGAAAATAATTGCCAGTAAAGTCAGAGAGAGAAAAGAAACACAATAATTGGTCCTAAATTTCGAACTATTTTAACCAATGAAAGAAACTAGTTAATTCCAGATTGTGAAGATTTGTACCACGAGTATTTTACAAACCTCACTGAAGATAAATGGAGGAAAGAGCCCACCAAGATTAATAATCGGACTTCTAAATTTTTAATTATACACCCATATTTATTTTTATTAGAACATAGCTATTGAAGAAAATACTAAATGCATTTTTCATGCCATGTTTTTAGTCTTGAAAATTTTTTAGTGGAAATCTATTTGCCTTTCTGAAGTATATCTGTAATGGTACACCTTAAGTTCATAACTTAATTTTAAGTAGCAAATAAAGATCTTTTGAATTTGAGCTAAGCTGTCAAACTCTTTACCTTTAAAGATCACTAGATGATTTTCTTAAAAAAAATAAAGCAACAAAAAGACATGAGATAATCAATCCCACTCAGTACTAAAACTTATACACACATAGCCCACATTAAAATTAAAAGAAGTTATTTAATATCTTAAAGGTGCATAAATTTAAGACTTTCATTAGTAATAATTACAATAAAAAGTAGCAACCAATAATAATGAGGAAAATTTCTGCTTATTATTGGTTATCTAGGAGAACTATTTTAAAGAAAAGATCTTTCCCAACTCCCCTCTGCCCCTATTAGAACTAATCCTCAGTAAAAAAAAATAAGATGAACAAGGTAGTAATCCATTATGAACTTAGATCAATTATTATCCTGACAGAGGATCTGTTATAAGAAAGAAAAATGTCCACATCTTTTAAATGCTTCTAATTCTATTACTATTCAACATTGCAAAATTGTCCACATTAAGCAATTATTCCCTTATTTTCTAAACTATATTTTAAAATCCTGTAAATAAAGTCACAAGTCTGATAAAGGGTAAAGAAACTATCCATTTGCACTGGAGTAAATACATCTATGGAAGAAAGCAAAGACAATGAATTATACAGGGAAAATAAAATTATTGTTCAAATATATCTTTTTATTATTGAGCTATTTATGCCATAATTATCAGCAGCCCTTATATTTGTAAAATTAGTAAAGATTGGGGTGGTTATATGCTATTGAGCCATCTAGTTTGGGAATTTACTAGTAACAAGTCACTGGAGTTCAACCCCTTTGCTCTACCTCCACACATATTTTCAAGTAGTTATAATCAGAGCAAAAAATACATTTTATAGAGTTTTGCTCTCCTTCAAGATTCAAATATCACTAATAACCCAGGTCCAAAATAACATATTATTTTTCTTAATGTTTGTCAATTCATCTGATTTCTAGAATTACAATATTCTATCAAAAAATGGATAGAAGATAAGTCAAAATATGTTTACCAGCATTTTCAGGTTATTCAAACCAATTATGAATGCTTCCCTTCAAAAACCACCAATGGGTTTATTTTTGAATACACTGAGAATAAAGGTATTATCATATTGGGTTTCTAGGACATTGGCTTTGGTACAAGTTATCAACAATAAAAATGACTGTCTCAGGATTTTAACATCCTATTATTTTTGCCATTGGTTAATTTCTTCAAGAAACTCTTATGGAATTTTCTAATAATCAATTATTTTTGCTTAATTAAAAAAATTATCTTTAACAGAGCACAAAACATGAGTTGTGTAGTTTCAGAAAATAAATAACAATGGAAATGAACTTAATAATTTAATATTTAATGAGACAGAAATAATAAATATTTAAACATTCTACATTCATGGATAATAAACGTTTGCTTTAAAATTAAGAAAATTTGTCATAATTAAAATAATTGTGAGAATTAAAATGGTTAATTTTCTGTTTGTTGTAGATAATTCATATTCAACTGATTTGAATGTATTTTTTAAATTATGCTTTCAGAGATTTTAAAAGTTATACATTTTGTTCGAAATAGTTCTTGTTTCTGAAACCCTCCTTACTGGAAAAGAGGCTAAAGGGAGACTAAAGGTAGGCACAGACTATTTTACGCAGACCAGTTGTGAGAGTCTTTCCTCCAAAGAATTTTTCTGATGATTTTAAACAACCTACTTCTATAAGGTATATTACTGAATGGGCTAAATTTATTCTTTCCATCTGATGTTTTGGTGTCACATAGACTGAACCATGACAGTTTACATATTAGTAAGAAAAGCCAATGTAGTATAATAAAATATGTGGAGTGGGCCATGTTCTCTCTAAACAGTTTTTGACTTTGTTTTTTGATATCCTGGAGCCAGGACTTTGAAATCTTAAACCATCTATCTTATTTTATGAAACTGGGTCAATCTGCATTGATAACATTTCATTATAGACTCCATCTCAAAAGCAGTATTGTATATTTCCCCAGAGATTACTCTATTGATGTCTTATGTATCAGACATTGACGAATTTATGTGTCAGCAACTGTCAATATGAGAAGCAATGTGTGTTACTGCAGTCACACATGCTGTATAAATACTGCAGTCAACTAAAATCTGTCTCAGTTTACTCATCAATTAAATGGGTGATACTTAATTCCATCGGGACCTGTGAGTGGGAAATATACTAGCTTTATGTGTTGTTCTTACAAAATAGGCAGAAATAGATATAGAAAAAGCAAATATGTATGTTAATTCTATTATTTCTCTCATTTCTCTCATACCAACGACTCATAAGAAAAGTAGCTGAGAAGTAGAATCCTAATTTGACTGCATAAATCAAGGTTGGTTTGCACTCAGGTGGTAAATTCTAATTCTAACAACTCCACCCGGTTTGCAAATATGGCTAAGAAACTTCTTTTTTTTTTTTTTTACTTGTTCTGTTCTGTTCTTTCCATCCTCCCCCGGTACCACCTTCCCCAAATTAACACCTCCTACCCCCAACCCCAAACATTCTGGCTCCTCTTGATAGCTTATAAGCCCTGTATCAAACACCTGTGTGTGTAATTTGTTCCAACAGAAAACACGATTTCTCTTCAGAAGCAAGTAAAGCATATGGCATTTGATTCTCTAAGCACACTCTCAAATATTTTAAGCGACTTCTTGATTTTCATAATTCCGGCTCTGAAGTGCTTCCTTTTTTTTACCTCAATTTCAAAATTACTAGGTATCATATGATCATTGTAAAGCTGTGCATTTTGCAAATCAACCTCAATTATTATTAGCCTTTGCTTTTTCAGCAGGAGAAATAAATTCCCCACAGTGGCCATTCATTTGCCTCTCAGCATGATCGTGTCCCTAAAGAAACTTGAATCTGAATCTACTTCCTCTTTTCTGGTTGGAAAACAAATGTGTGATTTGGGGTGAGTGCATATGTGAGTTTTACATACACACATAGAGGTAATAGCCTGTCCCCAGCACCACCTTATCCTTTAGAGCAATTGCAAATTCCCAGGAATGGGGCTTGTTTCACAGGAAAGCAAAGCACTGGGGATTAATAGGTAAGCAATTTGGAGAACTTAGGAAATGCAAGTATTCCCTGTAACTTGCTGCACTCTGCCCTCATTCCTTCCCTCAAGCTAGAAAGACTTGGAGGAATGTTGCCAACCCATTAGCATTTCCAGAATTGAACATATTTTCTTGGAAATATTCTCTTCCCAAGATAGTACTATTGGAATTGTAACAAGAAATATTGAGCCCAACTTTACTGGCTCTCTCCAGGGTTGTGGGGAATAGGGTAGTTTCATAGATCAGCTTTGGAGTCACCTATGACAAAGATCTGAAAGGTTAAACATCAGTAGTCTATGATTTTTTTTTCTCTCCTTGGCTTTCTCCTGCCAAGAAATCTTTGTGCAGGGACTGGTGAAAACATGATGACAGCCCTTACATCCTTCAAGTCACAGTATTCTGAAGGTCTCCTCTTTCTCAGCATATTTTAAGTGTTATGTCTCCTCCATTTCTCAGAGGACTAAGGTGGTTATGAACCTTAACAATAAAGAAGGAAAGAAAACATAAAGAGAAGTGTATAAGAACATGATATTTAATTGAAAGTGCAGGGGCCAGTTATATAAGCAATAAAAAAAAAGACTTCCCTGCCAGGGAGAAAGAAAGATTATATACTTAAATAAGATAGTTAATAAGATAGCTTAAAAAGATCTTTTGTTTTTCTTTCCATTAACAACTTCCATTCACCTTATTCCCCCTATAAAGATATTATGACTTTTAGTGGGACCTGCCTTAAATAAGCCATCCTAAAGATAAGTACTATGTGATCAATCTATGTTTAAAATCCTGCAAAGGGACATGATTGCACAATAGATGTGTGCATATGATGCAACAGTAAATTCTTTTATTTTTTAGATAAAATACAGTGTAAGTGTATTTCTTATTTATAATAGATAACACAATGCAAATAGTGTCCCTCTGAAGCTGTACAGTGTTGTGGCCCCAAACCTTCATTTATTATTTTTGTTGATCACTTCTGACAACACTATTTCAACTATTCAATCACACAGGCATAATTTGGGGTAAGGAATGTGTTCCATTTCAAAACCCCCCTCAATAAAAGAAAGCTAAAGAATGTCAAACAAATGAGGAATGTTAGATTCTAATACATGTATTAGTAATATTTTTCCCACAGTATAGGATGATCACCCTGTCCCCTCATAGCTATTTTGTGATCTTCTAGAATCATTCAACATGAATTTGTGCCACAAGCCTGTTAGTACCACCTAATCTACTCAAATCTAATTTAAGTCAAATGCAAGGTAGACTGCTGCCCCAGATTCTTAACCCAGAATTTTTGGTGTCACATTTAATTTTGGTTCTCTCTCTGTCCTACTGCATTTCTAACTAAGGACCGTTTGAATATACTATTGTTTCTGTTTGTAACTGTCTGGTAGCAGTTATACTAATTCAAATTGATCAGCAGCCATTTATATTATATGTGAACCCATGGTGTAAGATGATGTAGCAAATCATTTAAAGAGCTTTCCCTGTGTTTTGTAATATCATCATGACATGATATAAAACGCCATGGGACAGGTCAGATTGCCTTGGTGTCACTACACCTTGTGTCCAAAACCTGGAACCTCTTTTGTCAGTTAGCGAATTAGCTTATGTCTCCAGAGATTCTCTGCTACCTGATGGTGTAATTCACAATTCAGATGCAAATTGACATACCCATTTCTCTGTTCAGAAAACATTCCCACACACAAGTCTGTCATCCTCTTCCTCATCAGTTTATTGAGATTCTGCAGCTTATTTTACTCAAAAAACTAGTAAGTAAAGGCAGTAGAGAAAAGCACCCTGAATCTGAGGCAAATAAATAGAAGACAGAAAATAACACTTTGCAATTGGACTTCGAAAGGTCATTTAAAGTTGAAGACTATTCACTATTTCTTAAGTTGTATTTTGGTAAGTTCACAGATAAAATGAAAATGACTCAAGTTTCAACCAAAACTATTTTTACAGGCTACCTTCCTTCTAGGTAGTACTCATTTCCAAGATCTTATCTTGGTTACTCTAGTCAATGGTGTGACTGGAAATGACTCATTAATAGCCGCTCATGCCATTTTCTTCTGGGAATTATCTTTAATAAGGCAAGAGATAAATACAGCAAAATACTTCATGAGCTGAAGCTATTATCGTTATATCGAACAAAGGCCTAGACATAAACACATAGATTCATGTCTGGCCAGATGATAGGTTTGCTGAGATTGAGGACATGTTCTGTATCACAGTATTTTGAATATATTTTTCTAATTTCCCCACTACATACTAAAGAAAATTTTCAACCAGAGTGAGAGACACACACTAAGAATCTTGACTCAAGAAGGTCAAGAACTTGAAATAACCACCAACAACAAAAATAAAAATATTAGAAATCTCAAGAAAAATGGTTTCCCTTAAGAAATCATGCTATGGGCTTCCCTGGTGGCGCAGTGGTTAGGAGTCCGCCTGCCGATGCAGGGGACACGGGTTCGTGCCCCAGTTTGGGAGGATCCCACATGCCGCGGAGCGGCTGGGCCCGTGAGCCGTGGCCGCTGAGCCTGCGTGTCCGGAGCCTGTGCTCTGCAGCGGGAGAGGCCACAGCAGTGAGAGGCCCGCGTACCGCAAAAAAAAAAAAAAAAAGAGATCATGCTAAAATCCTACAGGTCATATTTGCAGACAGTTTTCTTTGGAAAAATTCCTTCTTAATGGTTGTAAAACTACTGATTCAACTTGGTACGTGACTTAAATACATGATAATTTGCTTAGAGAACTTTTCTGTGCCAAGTTTTTGGTCATAATTAACGTGGTGACTTTAGAATTAAGTGCGATAATGGGAAGATCAAATGACAGGATATGCCTTTTGTGGCATACTGACTGTGGTATCTATGGCCAATTGTAGTTATTTTATTAATGGCCTCTTAGTTGTATGGTGTGTTTCTTTTGTCTAATAAGATACATTATCAGGTTTATTTAAAAAGTATTTTAGAAACATTTATTGAATATTTACTATATTTTAATCATATTCATGTACACTGATTCTATTATACTTCATAATACAGCAAGGAGTACAAAACATTTGCTCATGAATGTTTAGGGACTAATCATTCAATGACAGACACAATTAGAAAAGTATACAACCAGAATTTAAACTCGGCTGGTACTGACTGTCAGGCCAGTGCTCTCCCAATCACATAAAGAGGGACTTAATGAAAATCACAGGCATTATCTTAAGACGCAGCCCTCCTTGGCTCCTATAAAGTTTAAGGTTTATAAATTATTATTTTTTAAGGTATCTCATTATCTGTTATAGACTGAAGGTTTACTCCCCCTCCTCAAATTCATATGTTGAAGCTCTAACCCTTAATGTGATGACATTGGGAGAAGGGGCTTTAGGAAATAATTAGGGTTAGATGAGGTCATCAGACTGAGGCCCTTATAATGGGATTAGTGCCATTGTAAGAATAGACACCAGAGAGTTTGTTCTCTGTCCCCATGTGCCCACAAAGAAAAGGTCATACAAGCAAACAGGGAGACGTTGGCTGCCTACAAACCAGAAGAAGAGACTTCAGAATAAAATCTACCTTGCTGGCACCTTGATCTTGGACTTCTCAGCTTCCAGAACTGTGAGAAATCAATTTCTGTTGTTTTAGCCACCTAGTCTATGGTATTTTGTTATAATAGCCTGAGCTAAGACACCATCTTATCTGAACCAAATTGACTACAATCTCATTTTAAGAATTAATATGGAGGAGAGGAGGCTGGTGGAGGGGAAGATCCATCTCCCTCTGTCTCAAGGAAGACATATATATATATATATATATATATATATATATATATATATTTTTTTTTTTTTTAGTGAATTAAGAGGCACTAATATTGCTCTATGTACTATTCTCTCAACCACCATCTTAAGTCTATGGTTTTTTATTTATTTTTAATAAATTTATTTATCCATTTCTGGCTGTGTTGGGTCTTTGTTGCTCTGCACGGGCTTTCTCTAGTTGTGGAGAGTGGGGGCTACTCTTCCTTATGGTGCACGGGCTTCTCATTGCAGTGGCTTCTCTTGTTGTGGAGCACGGGCTCTAGGCTCGCAGGCTTCAGTAGTTGTGGCTCGCAGGTTCTAGCGCACAAGCTCAGTAGTTGTGGCACATGGGCTTAGTTGCTCCGTGACATGTGGGATGCTCCCGGACCAGGGATAGAACTCGTGTCCCCTGCATTGGCAGGCGGACCCTTAACCAGTGCACCACCAGGGAAGTCCCTATGGTTTATTTTTATGGTGTCCACATGGCCAAAAAAATATTCAGGCAATGACATTCTTACATATTCTTAAATATTCAAAAATATCAAATCAATGATATTTCTATATTTCTTTGTCTTATTCTAGATTTGTAAACAAATATCAAACACGTGTGTCAAAATAATTCCTGAGGTTTTTTGGTTGGATATTATCTTTTCTCAGATTTTCTCTCTGGTGTCTATCAATTTGAGGAAAGAATAACTCACCCACAAAAGACACTGATGAAAAATTTAGCAAAAGTATGAGCTCTCTTCAGACTATGAGAGAAAATTGCATGTAACAATTCTAGTCATATGATTTTAACTTTCAAAATACAGACTTCAACATTCAGAAAAATTGTAGGAAATAAGTGACAATTAATTTTTTTAAGGTAGACTCAGCTCTTTGCGGTCACAGGAGTTGAAAAAAATAATAAACATTTGAAATTCAGCAAATAGAGCCTATAATTAATCAATATCATCCTTAAAATTATTACTTACATTTGATAACAAATTTGCTTTATTTGCAACCTCATAATATAACTACCTCAAGACAACCTATCACAAATTCAATAAAGTCAATATTATATATCTCTAGAAGTAAATTTGAAACAAAATCAAAGCAAAAATAGAAATGAGCTGAGAACTAAATTCTCAAATAACAGCATGTTAAATGAAGGAGGTTGGGTACACTTTGATAACAATACTGTTCTCATCAGAACAAATAAGGCTGTGAAAAGCTATGCTACTGAAATGACAGGAAAACTGAGACAGGAGGTAAAACTCACAACTGTGATATTGCTCAATGGTTTCTCAAGTCCCACTTCCACTTCTCTTTCTCAAAGTTATTTAAAGGTATTGAAGTAAAGGACGGACAATCCACTGATTTTTTTCCAATTTAGCTAGCAGCTCACTAGAAATAGACAACTGGTAGCACTTTCAATTAAGTGTGCTTAGCTCCTAAATATGCATTGAATTTATATTTAAAGGATCTCTTACTGCATGGTAATTACATGGAGCAGTGAGAGGGCACATTCCAGTTTCCCTAAACACAATTCTATACTGTCAAGGGAAACTGGAAAGGCTTGATCGAGTTCTTCCTAATGACACATTCTTCAGGCATCTTCTAACCAAAATAATCTTCTCTAACAACAAAAGAAGTATGTTCTTACTATAGCAAACATGGAAAGTCAAGAAAAATATAAAAATGAGAAAAATTACATTCATTTTATATATTAATTTTTGTTAATTTTGAATACTGTTTTTGTTAGTAAAGCTAATAAACGATAGGGGTTCTATATCTAAACCCCTCTTCATATCATGATGTTATGCATATATAACATCACTAAATGATCTAGTAATATAAAACTAGCATGGATGATTCTTCTTTATCATAAATTCAGGATAAATTCAGGAGAAGATATTTGCTTTTTTTCTTTTTTGATGTGGATCATTTTTAAAGTCTTCATTGAATCTGCCACAATGCCACTTCTGCTTCATGTTCTGGTTTTTTTATCCAGGAGGCACGCGGGATCCCAGCTCCCTGACCAGGGATCAAACCCACACCCCCTTCATTGGAAGGCAAAGTCTCAAACACTGGACTGCCAGGCAAGTCCTGATATTCACTTTTTATAAACATTATTCAATGTATTAGTTTGAATATTCTATTGACTGGACTGGAGAGCAAAACAATAAATAAATTCCATACTTTACAATTGTTTCAAAATAAAGTATTCAAAGATTCTGGAAGAGGCAAGGTCTTTGTCAAAGAAGAGATAACTTTGCTGAATTGATCCCACAAACTAATCATTTGTCACTATGATTTTTTTTTTAAATCAGAAATATAAATAATTGTAGTTAATCATACTGGGATAATATTGACTTACTCTATACGGACTGTTCCAGCTTCTATTGAAAGCTTCTTAATGAATGTGCCTGAAGATACTCATGTGCCCCAAATGAGATGCAGATGTATGGAAGTAAGCCCACCTCCCAATCCCCTAGAGAAGCTGTGTAGGACAGGGTCTGCTGAAGTCCCTGGGTCCAGATGCCTTGGGCCACTGGAAGTCATCCCTTTTACCCTAATCTGTCACACTAATTTTTTCTTTTCTGTGAAAAGCATTGGGAAACTGTGTTTTTTGTTTTAAAAATTATTTAGTCCATGTTCTTGTGTACATGAAGCATATGACCAAAAAGTCATCCTGACCAGATTAACCTTAGTGGGAGGAAAATATTACACTCAAATATTTAGATGTCCACATTATCCCGGGTTAGCCACAAGATAAAATGCAAATTGCAAAAAATGTGCCTTTAAAACTTATGAACTTACTTTTCTATTTACCTAACCTCTGACAAACCCACATGATCTACCAAATTTCATCTAGGCATCAACCTGGGTGCGGACTTCCTCATCTCTGTTCTCTCTCATACACACTCACTTATATCAAGTTCCTTTCTATCAAGTCAGTGTCCTGCTGGGTGACTGACTAGTAATTGGACAAACCATTTGTGGTTAAGTGGTTTGATGTGCTAGCCTATTTAGATAATATTTGCATTTTAACAGAGACTATCAATTCTGCTGAAAGGTAAGGAATTTATCTGATGTTTGTTTGCATTACCACTGGACAAAATCCTTGGTTCATAGCTAATGCTCAGTTTTGTTTATTTGTTTGATTTTTAATGAATTAATAGATGCATTCTAGTAGCAAAAGCTAATTGCAACAGAAACTGTAAGATCATAGATTCATAATAACTTAGATTCATAATAACTGGTTGTGTAATTGTCCCATCTACAGGGTCATCAGTACTGGTTTAGAATAAGAAAACTTTCATGGCAGAAGGAAAGAGAATTTATACATGTTTGAGAAGTGAAGATGAGTAGCTCTTAAACTATCATGTCTAGACTGGACAGTGTGAGGAAAATATGTCTTTGACATGTCTCCCTAAATCATTCATATTCACAAAAATAAAAAATGTGTTAATCTTTTTATTGAGTATTTTTGAAGGGTTTGTACTATGTACATAACCAGTAAAAGTAAGACATGTCAATGGATGAAACATAAAGTATCTTTCCACTTTTGTTTCTTTGCTATTGTGACACATTTTATTTTGAAATTAAACTTCTCACATTTGGATGGGAACAGAGCATGTTCTTTAAATCCTGGTAAGGAAAACATGCAGAATGGCTTTGGATTAGAGGACATAAGGTATTTCTCTCAATAGCAACCCAGTTTTCACGAGGGGGTGGTGTGCTCACGGCCCCCATCTGCATGGTTGTGAACAGACCTTCTACCAAGTGTCCACCCCAAGCACACACAGATGTAGAACAAGGAGAACGTGTCCCCAGTGGAGAAGAGGGATGGCCCTATGATCAATTACACAGACAGGTGCTCTAGCTGCAAATTTCACCAAATTAATGGGAGAGGGAAAGCAAATAACACCATGACTCATTATACACAAAGCATCTCTCAACTATAGGTAGGATTTCAAGTAAAATGGATTTATTAAGTTCATAACTATTAAATATCATAGTCATTGTATTTAGCAATAAGGGGTACATCAAGAAGTATAAGGCATAATTTCTGCCTTCAGGAGTGAGCAATCTAGTTAGGGATAAATATGCCCTAACATGAAAAAGAGAGGGAACAATTAGCTTCAGTAAGCATTTAAGATAAGATTCAATAGGTGGTGCCATATAATTGTATATAGACATTTCTTCTTAGGTGGTAAGAATTACTAAATGCTCTTTTGAAGGAATGTGAAGCAATAGATGGATAACAGCAGAATGAACAGCTGAGTGACAGTGGATAGTGGAGTGTGGTGGTGAAGAACACAGGTCCTGAATTTAGACTTTGAGTACAAGTCCTGAATCTACCACTTATAGAAAGAGGAAACATTATATGATGAGTAAAATAAGCAAGGGGAGTCAATGCAGGGTCTGGGAGTGGTAATAAATGAACCTAAAAAAGTAGGCAATATTTGGGGCATAGCCTTAGGTTTGAATGTCATCTAAAGATGTTTTTCCAGTAGACAGTGGAGAGCCATTAATGGGAGAAGTTGTCTACAAGGGCAGGTGAAATCCTTAGACCTGGACATGAGGAGCTCCACACTTCAGATAACTTCACATATCAGAAACACAAAGCAAATAAATGTGTTCAGTTACAGACGAGTGCCTCTGGCTCTCAGCAGTGGCACAGTAAGAACCATAATCCTGAAGGTCCACTTGGTGGCTCATACCATTCTGGTCTCAAGGAAGTGCTCTTCCACATCTTTACCTTATGTCCTTGAAATAAAAGAAAATTGCATCTGAATGCCTTAGAGATGTGAAGGGTTTGTTCCTGCTGATACCAAAGATGGATAGTGCTTCAGAGAGTAGAGAATGTGAGCAGTAGAAGAATTTGGTAAGCGGAAAGACAAATTAATTAACTTGTCAAATTCTTCCTTTCAGAGTATGTGCATGCGATACATTTTTATACAAGTATCATTCCCTAGGAATGTCAAACATCCATTTTGGGGATTTTTTTCATGTTCTAATTTGAAGTTCTGGAGAGATTCATGATTGAATCTTTATAACAGTTAGAGTGATGGTGTAACAGCACCATCATTGTAACAGTCAATGTTAAACAGTTTACAGTTAACGTCTTTTTATATGTAGGTCTAGATGTAATATGGTATCACTTCTTTACATCTAAGTTAGGCGAGCACAGGAGAACTGTAATACTTTTATTTTCATAAAAGTGTTTAATATGATTTAATAAAACTTCCAAAATTAAAAATTTTTCATTTTATTTAAATAATTGAACCTATATTTAGTAATTATAATTTATATTTTATTTAATTTCAATAGGTGATTTTGACTATTTCAGAATATATTTTTGAAAACAGAAAATATAACTTTTCGTTTTTTTATTTCCTTTTTAAGAATTTTATAAAATTATATACAAACTTAGTACATGGTGAATGTGATGGCATTTTATTTTTTATCCTTTACTTAAGTATTGTCATTAGAATTAAAATTATATAAAAATCATGACAATTATAACATTAATGTAGCTGAAATTAAGAAATAAAAATAACTTGTATTGAATAAATAAAAATATATTAATTCATGTGTCCTTATATTATTAACCACACAAACTTTACCTGTCCACCACAGAACAACCAGAAATTCAAAACAATAATGAAATTCTATCTTTGATATTTTACTTATTTTCAGTCATTTAAAAAATAGAACTTTATGTTTTCAGTTTTGTCCTTATGAATGTATATTTGACAAAGATTGGGGAATTTTTATTTAACAGCTTTTAGCTGGATTTAAAGTTTTAAACAATTTAGCCATAACTGTGGGGCTGCATATGCATTCTTGCCTTACGCTCCGTGAATGTAGAGGTGGGCTGACAAGACCAGAAGTAGTCAAGAAATATTTCAATTAAGTACATTTTAGATACTAGGACACATCTTCCAAAGAAAAGTTCAAAACTCTTGCCCTCCCAATGCTCCTTTTTCTAGCCTCAAGAATAACTTTCTTCACTAATTTGGTTTCCTGATTGCTCTGATAAAAGGGCTGTTCCTGGGAGTAAACATGAGTGTTCTAGCCCCAAGAAAAGAATTAGCTCATGTTGTAAATGAACAAATTTGGAGTCTGATTTGTATACTACTTGGATAAGGTTAGTTAGCCAGCCCAAGGAAGTCAATTACCTCAAGTTTCGAAGCCTACCCCACCAAGCACAACATCCTCAAATATGTTGACCTCACCTATAAGAACTTGCCCCAAAGTGAGCCAGCTCCCTCTCCGATGGCCCTGCAGTGCCTTCCTCAAGCTGCAGCCACAGCAGGGCTGGGCAGGCAGGACTCTCAGCTTCCTCAGACAGCAGAACCTTGGCACTCATTTCAGATGTGCTAACATTCTCTTACAATCAGAGCATTAAAATTATCTTCTGTAACTAAGTGATTTCTAAATAAAAAATCAAAAATAATTTTAGAAAAATTATCTTTAAAAGAGTCTGAAATATTACTCTCCACAATTCAGAAGGGAACCGTTCTCAGTATGTGGGAATAAAAGATAGCTAATTTGTAGTCTGTGATCCTTCTGAATTACCAAAATTAGTCAAGGTCACATTTTTTAAGCAAATGGCTTTGGAAAAAAGAGAATAATATCCAATTCGACAATTTATGGCTTAGATGCTGCTGCAGGTTGACAGCTACTTTCAAATTGTTTTCTACTTAAACTTTACATAAAAATGACATAGTAACCATAGAACTATGGCTTATTAGTTGATAAATCTGAATAAATATTGAAAATTTAATTTGTTTTCAATTAAAAACAATAAATATATTTGAATACAATTAAATCTTTACTTGTGACAATATACAACTGAAAATCTTTATTATTTTTTTGTTTTTTTGGTTTATTTTGCCAAGAGTCCATGCAGAAACACCAAAAAATGTATAAATAGATACAATTAGAAACTTAAAGGTAAAACATAATAAGATACTATATAGAAAGATGAGTTGGGATGAAAATTTTATATATATATGAAAAACCGTGGCTTTTTTCCCAAAATATTGATTGTTGATTCAGATAATTTAAGGTGTGTTCTTTTTCCTGGAAACATCTATTTTTGGAAAGCTGTATTTCAAAATTTCACTTTGGTCATATAAAAACACTTCTGTTAGCAGTTCTTAGCCTTTTGAGAACAAAATTAAATCATGTCTAAACTTTAAATTGTATAAGGTAAAGGGGAAATGATATCAGAGATAACAAATTGAACTATATCAGGACTTAAAAACAAGTTTCCAAATGATTAAAGTAATTGAATACTCAAAAGAAGGAAAATAAGGACTTGGAGTGGAAGCAACTCCAATAAGGACTTTGAGTGGACATGGATTACTAAATTTACAACCCAAAGCGAACTCAAAATTGCTAACAAATAAACTGTAAAGGAATCTGAGTCAACAGAATGTGAACAAAGAAAGGGTCACTACTCTTTAACATTATTTCATAGAAATCGATTAAAAACAAGGCAAGGATAGAATTAACCAAAACCTAATAGAATGTCAGACACACAAAGTGAAAGTGAGAATTCAATCAACTGTCCAAATACTTCTACTTCCTTAAATACCGCTGTATAAAAATTAAGAAAACTGAAGAAAAATTGTTCTAGTTTGAATCCTGAATATTTTCCATATTCTCCATGTCATATTCTGTCTAAATCTACATTTCCATGAGATATAATATTTTAAATCTGCTTTGATAAACCCTGAAACATTAGTAATAGTAGCAGCATTACCTAAACTTTTCCAATATGCAAAACACTGTGCTACATATTACCGATGTATCATATCAACTAATTTACAGGACCACACTGGAGAAGCAGAGGCAAAACGAGGATAAGTGATTTGGTCAGCAGTTAGAGAATGCAGTTAAGTGGTGGAGCTGCAGATGCCACCATGTCTGTCTGACTCAGAAGAACAGGGCACATCTAGTGTTCTTCACTGCACTAGATATATGTGAAGAGCTGATCCCACAGCAGATTTTTAAGGGGAAATTATGTCATCTGCCCATCAGCAACATTTAGAACTTCCAATGAAAGTAACAAATTGAGTTGAATAGGGCTAAAACTAATATGGAAAATATCAGAGTCCAGCAGAGGACATTAAGATAGTTCAGTAATATTTCATGGTTAGCAGAGTTAAAGGCAGCTGAGATACCTAATAAGATGAGTACAGTCAAAGACCCTATTTCAGAGTTAATAGGCAGATCATTACAAGCTTTGACCAAAGCAGTCCCCACACTGACCTAATCAAAATCCAGAATGAAAATTATCATAAAGTGCATGATGAACCAATTAGCCTGGAGCTGGGTTGCTTCTATCTGCTCAAGTATCTCAGCTGGGAATGGTAAATTAAAAACTAAAAGGAAATGAGGAGGAAAAAAGCACTAGAAGGCAGGAGAATTAGTTTAAATTCGGGGCCCTTATGAGAAAGTTTCAGAGAGATCCCTTTTGCTTTGTTTACAGAAAAACAAACAACACATACACAGATCTCTGGCAAACAGCAGGTAACCCTATGTGGGCCTCCACCAATCTCAGGGGGGCATGGGTAGTACTTGTATGCCACTTAGGTAAGAAAGAAGTGTTTTCGTTCACTATCTTAATGGAAAATATTAAAAAAATAGCATGGAGGTGGAGTTTTAGAGCTTCAAGTGAAGACTGTGAAAACGAGCAAGTAGCTCATTTGAACCAAAGATAAAAATTTAACTAGAACCCTAGAAATGATAGCTTTATTACTTCCCGATTTTCCTGTGCATTCTCTATTTTGTGCCTTTTTCTGTATCAAATCTGGAAGAGAAATGTAAAAGAATTTGTGTGAAAAAGAAAAGAATACCAAAAAAATTACAAGATTGACATGATACCTTTCTCCAAAGGCCTTCTTAGCTTTGAAGAAGCCTAAGAAATGAGGTGAGACTGAATCATGTAGAAGAAAGAAAACAAGATGTATCATTTGGGAAACTACATTTAACTATGCCATTAACTAACCATGTTGCCATTATCAATTTCCTTTCCATAACTTAGAGTCATTTAAAAAATTTATTTGTTTATTTTTATTTATTTATTTTTTAATTCAGTGAGGTTAAACTCACAATGTTCTAAAGAATTTCTAGCTCAAAAATGTTCTCATTTTAAAATTTTATTTGGACATTGGTAGGAAAATATTAATAATAAAAAAGGAATTATCTCAAACATGCTTTGACTTCCTTTCAAATACAATCAGAGAATGTTCGTTTGTTCATTTTCTAGTCTTCTGGTAAACCTGAATTACCTTCCCTTCCTTTCCTTTTGCATTACCGTTTTCAAAGTAGTCACTTCAGAAAACTGTACTGACTCCAAACATAATTCCATTGTCCTACACTTTTTGGAATCGCCTTCATGAAATTTAAACAGCAGAGAAACATTATTACTTAGAAGTCACAAGTCATGTTCAAAACTATAACTCAATTTGATCACCTTATTGAATCTCAAATTATATTAGAAAAATTTTAACAAATAAGTTTCAATATTGAACATGTGCTATCTAAAACTATTTTACAGAAAGTACCACATCCATAAAGAAATTTAAAAAAAATAGATGATGAAAGAGAGAGAGAGAGAAGAGAGAGAGGGAGAGGTTCTAAATCAGGGGTCCCCAACCCCCGGGCCGAGAACCGGTACCGGCCCATGGCCTATTAGGAACTGGACAGCACAGCAGGAGGTGAGTGGTGGGCCAGTGAGTGAAACTTCATCTGCCACTCCCCACCGCTCGCATTACTGCCTGAACCACCCCCAACCCTATCCCAGGGAAAAACTGCCTTCCACGAAAGCGGTCCCTGGCGCCAAAAAGTTGGGGACCACTGTTCTAAATGATTTGCAACAAGCAAATAATTACTTTTCCCTAAACATTACTGGCCAGGAGAGAACTGTCCTGCTGCATGAATAGTTTATCTTCTTGGGAAGATACTCATATGTGTCTCTGAATCTGGGACTGGTAATCAATATAACCAGTCATGTTTCATAGCTGGGTCCTTTAACTCCAGATGGTAAATTTGAGCCAAAGTTAGTATAATAAAATGGTATGGGCATTAGAGTCAGACACACTTAAGCTGAAAACCCAGCTTCACCACTTGCTAATTATGTGATTTCAGGCCAGTTACTGAGCCTCAGTCTGTCAACTTATGGGAATATTATCTAATCATGGGGCTATTTTAAGAATCAAAGAAAAAAAACAAAGTGAAAACTCTTAGCGCAAAGCCTGGAACAGAGCGGCTGCTTGAATGTGGTGGAAGCTGCATCGCCGTTCCATATCACCTCCTTGTGCGTCATAGAGAACTGCTCAGATGCAACTCAGTGAAAAGACTCCACACACTGGATAGATGGTGGCAATTTCAGCAAACAGATAAAACTGGAAATTTTCAACAATGAAATAGAAGGACTGATTAGGAAGAAGCTAGGTTAAAAATGGGCATCTTTGTACCTAATAATACTGGAAAAACGGGGACTAAAAAGAGGCCAGAGTTCCTGCAAAAGTGACAGGTGCCCTACCTAGAACCCTGACTCTTACAAGAAGATGTGAAAGGTTTCAATTTAATATTTGATTTAGAGGAGAGACCCTTTTTCATCAGAGTGACAGCTAGTTTGGGACCCATGGAGGGAATTACAGTACATCTGGTAATTATATACTTTGTGTGGGCTTGATGGGTGGGGACGTTTGGCACTTAAGCATCTCTACAAACCCAGGGGGCATTACCTTTGCAGAGACCGCACCAAAATTGAAGCCTGGGAGAGAATTCCAGTCATGCTGGAATTCAATACAGCTTCCTTTTGAACAACCTTGTGGATCTGGTTACTCTCAATTTGTGTGCTCCCACACATAGACTCAAAGATGAAGCCATTTTGGGAGCAAAGTAATTGACAGATAAATATTATTGATTGCATTTAACCAAATACCTTGAGAACATCAAGACTGTTGGCTGGACTGAGAGCATGGACATGTATGCCTCTGCTATTGACATGCAGTTCTTCCCTCTCTTGCAGAGATCTGCATAAAGTTTTTCTTTCTTTTTTTTTGTCAGAAAAAATTATGAAAGTGTCACTTTCCCTTTGCAGTTAATTCAGGAGAGATCCTCAATTCGAGCAGGGCACATTTTCATGCAAATACAGCAGCACAGTTTCCAGCCCCCTAATAGCTTCTTACAAATGATGTGCCATTACAACGAGGTTTATTTAAACAAATTTAATACATCTTTAATCAAGCCGGAGAGCATTTTCAAAGGTCACGCTCCAAATCAGGATCACTGTACTGAGCTTATCAAAGTATTAGCTTAAGGGGGAGGGAGAATTATTTCTTGGACAAGTAATTTTAGGCAAATCTTTATTTACATTTTTATTCAGTTATTAAATTTTATTCCTTTCCCTCCTCCTTCTAGTCTCCATTTATGAACCTATAAGAAAGTCTGCAAATGGAGCTATAAGCATACCACTGCAGTCAGTCCTTCTAGAGGCAACGCCTTTGAAGACAGAGGGTCTAAAAGGCAAGGACAAGAGACCAGGCATTTTCAATGTCAGAGATAATCTTTTAGTGCCTCTAAAGCATCGTTCCCAAAGGTCTCACATTAGGCTCTGTATACAGTGCTGAAATTCTAATGCACTGTTTCCTCAGTGGATAAATGAAATAGACTTTGAGAGTTGCCCTAACCAAGACCCTCATTCTTTCTCCCTCTCTGTCTCTGTCTCTGTGTTTCTGTCTCTATCTCTCCCTTTCTCTCACTACATGTATAACATATATGCAAGCAAATATTTATTGCCTTCCATTAATTATTCCCACAAGCACTTAATGTTATTATTCGAGGTTCTTCCTGACTCCTGAATCTTTTACATGAATATTTACAAGACAAAAAAGATCAGCTTGATTCACCTAGGAAAAATAAGTTTATCTTTGATACTAGATCTTTGGACAAATGTCAGTAACAGCAACCACCATATGCAGTCATGATGACAGAGGAAATGTCAGTGTTTTCAGAGTGTGAGCTTCCATTCCGTACAATTCAACCCTTTATCCAAGTATAAAAGTAACTAATGAGGCCCCAAGATTAAAGGGGAAGTGAACTCTGCAAGAACACAGAAATAGCTGATGGGAAGAGAAGAGTTACTCCCGAGGATTTTAATGCTCATTAGACTCAGGAGCTTTCAAACTTCTCAACAACATAGAAATGAAACAGAGCATCTGAAAAGACAACGCTGAGATAATGAAAAGATCATGCAGCACTGCTATTGAATCTATTTGGGGGTCTTAGCTCACTACCAGAAATTGCCTCTAGGGTGAAGAAAACTGGGGAATGGGACAAAACAAGAGAATCACAGATAATCGTTTTTGCAGGCCAACAGGGGACAAAGCACCACCCCTCCATGTAAAGGACATGTCGGCAGTACCCACCAAATGTGGTGCCTTGTAGGTCAGGGCAAAAGGAACAGTGAGTAGGTAGAAAATAGGAGAAAGAAAATGAAATTGTTTGTGGCTTAGGATACAAGGGAATTCATATGTAATCAATAACAGCAGAACTACGATTAGTAAATGGGGATTTGGGATTTGGGTTGATTTACAGAGAAATTACTGAATGTCTTAATATTAGGTATTTGGTGGTAAAACTTACAAACAAAATAAAAACATAAACAAACAAAAAACCCTGTTGCACACAGTGAAATGCAAGTATATATTTGAAGATATACTCTCTATTTACAGATTGATTTTTTCCCTTTTATTTCTAAATATGATTATCCTACTATTCTAAAGGCACAGATTGTCATTTTCAAGGGATACGTGGCAAAAGTTAAAAAATGAAGGTGAGTTTTGAATGATTTTATATCCCTGGCTTATTCAAATTATGTGCCCTTTCAAAAAAGTGATGGGTTTGTTGGGGGAATGCGAGAAGTTACCTTAGTTGGAAAACGGCAGCCATTATTTTCTGTAATCTCTGGGCAAATTTTTATTTGTCTTGATGTGTCTGTATCCTAATATCAGCAACTCTACAGTAGCCTGGCTTATTCTCTTGTCTTACAATATCCCTGACTTCCTTGCAAAGGCTAAATGGCCACACACTGCCTCCCCCTGGCAAGCTTGGTGGTTTGAGTCTTACTTCTTTTCTACAGCATTCCTTCCTCACCTCCCCACTCTGGCCCCACTCCCCTCACTCTCCTTTTCCTAAACCAGAATATGGAATTCTAAGAACACTGGCACAAGGCTTTCTGTGTCTGTGGTGTCAGCAACTGCGTTTCTGCACGTGTGTGTGGACATGATGTGGCACAATTAAGAGTCATTCTCCACACCCCACCAGCACTATTCACCTGTGCAGCCTTAGAAACGTGTACATCCTGGTGTGCCACTCAGAAACTCTGATACATTGGATCTTGCCTGAGGCATGGTATCTGTATTTTGAAAAAGTTTCCTGGGTGATTTCTGTAGGAAGAATAGTGGAATCCTGAAACAGCCATGTCATCTTCCTAACTAATTCATTTTCTCGCTATGTTATACAGTCACTTATCCTCTTAAGCCTCAGTTTGAAAGATGGAGAACCATTCATTTATCCCTTCATTCTTTCAGGAAGTATGTATTATGAATCTACCGTGTGCTTTGCATAAATGAATATTTTTCCAGGAAATTTCAGTCTAGTGGAGTAGACTGATTTAAATTTGATAGGTATGTATAGAGACCTTGGAGAGTTGAAGCTAACAGTTCTCTCGAGGGATGTCAAGGTTGGGAAGACTTCACAGATCAAATGATATTAGCTAGGTTTTAAATGATAAATATACTTCTACTAGGAGGAAGAGGAAGGGGATTTTAGCAAGAAGGGGGAGCATATTTAAGACAGAAACATGAAACGTGGTTTATTAAGGCTGTGGTCTGAGAAATAAAATAATCAATGAGGTAATATTGGGAAGTGTGACTAGGAAGATAGGTTAAGACTGAACTTTGAAGGTTCTGAAAAAACATGCTGAGGAATTTGGATTTTTTTCTTGTGGAAAATGAGTTACCAGTTTTTTCTTTGCCTGTTAACATGGAAATCACTCATACACATATGCACACAGAGACATAATTCCAGAGGTAAATTTAGTATCAGATGGAAGAGAGTGGGACAGGAAAACTGATAAGAAAGAGAAAGAAGGGGAAGATTTGAGAGTCACTCTCAGGTGACTCAACAGACTGTAATGACTAACTCTGAGTGATAAGAAAACAATAGTCATTTCTACTTAACTGATTTGAAGACAAAACGAAATTAAATCAAAATATTTTGAAAACGCAAAAAAACTTGCAGTGAGGAAAGTCAATGTAGAAATCTCTAAAAAGACAAACGATCCAATTATTCAAGTTAATAGCTTAAAGGATAGTATCACTTGGATATAGACAGTGTACATATGTTATTTAATGAAATGGAAAGAAGGATGTCTTGGTTTGGTAAAACGATATGACTTTTACATAATTTGAAATATACGGAATTCTAAAGACTCAGTTTTTCTCCAGTTCTAATTTTCCATTTTAGCCTATACAGGCTTAAATACTTTTTTTGTTGTCACCATAGTTCCTTTAACAGTAAAACAATGGTTAAATTATTCATCAGCATCCCATAGACTACGGCCCAATGAATTACTGGATAAAAGGTGAATTATTTGACATTATTCTACATGTCTACATGTCTACATAGATTATGGCCCAATGAATTACTGGATAAAAGGTGAATTATTTGACATTATTCTACATGTCTATTCTACATGTCTACATGTCTATTTGACATTATTCTACATATCTATGAGTTTAGTTCAAAGAAATGACAAATCCATATGCTTAACTTTTATTTTTTAACATCTTTATTGGAGTATAATTGCTTCACAATGGTGTTAGTTTCTGCTTTATAACAAAGTGAATCAGCTATACATATACATACAGCCCCATATCTCCTCCCTCTTTCGTCTCCCTCCCACCCTCCCCATCCCACCCCTCTAGGTGGTCACAAAGCACCAAGCTGACCTCCCGGTGCTATGTGGCTGCTTCCCACTAGTTATCTATTTTACATTTGGTAGTGTATATATTTCCACGCCACTCTCTCACTTCGTCCCAGCTTACCCTTCCCCCTCCCCGTGTCCTCGAGTCCATTTTCTACGTCTGCGTCTTTATTCCTATCCTGCCCCTAGGTTCATCAGAACCTTTTTTTTTTTTTAATTCTATATATATGTGTTAGCATACGGTATTTGTTTTTCTCTGACTTACTTCACTCTGTATGAGTCTCTAGATCTATCTACCTCACTACAAATAACTCAATTTCGTTTCTTTTTATGGCTAATATTCCATTGTATATATGTGCCACATCTTCTTTACCCATTCATCTGTCGATGGTCACTTAGGTTACTTCCATGTCCTGGCTATTGTAAATAGAGCTGCTCAACTCTTGAATAAGGGAGTGATGTGGTGGGGAATGGGGTGAGGTGGGGTGATCACTATGCAAAGGCGAACATGACTTCTCTATGACGCTTCCCTGTACTTACTATGTTCTGGTGTACAGAAGAGTGGGAATAGAACTGAAAACCCTGACTACAAATATACTTTTTGTTGTTGTTTATATAGACTTTATTTTTCAAAAATTTTAGGTTCATAGCAAAATTGAGAAGATACAGAGATTTCCCATATACTTCCTGCCCCAACACATGCAGTCTCTCCTACAATCAACGTCTCACATCAGAAAAGTAAATTTGTTACAATTGGTGACTCTACATTTATACATCAAATCCATTATATTATGGTTCACTCTCAGTGTTGTACATTCTACTGGATTTGACAAAGGTATAAATGATGTGTATCCAACACTACAGTATAATAAATAGCTTCTGTGCTCCACCCATTCACCCCTCTGTCCCCTCTAACCCCTGGAGATCACAGATCTTTCCACTGTCTCCTAGTGTTGCCTTTTCAAGAACTTCATATAGTTGGAATCATATAGTATACTTGTTGCCTTTTCAAATTGGCTTCTTTCATTTAAATATTCATTAAAAAAAGTTTTTCCATGTCTTTTCACAGCTCAATAGCTCATTTCTTTTTAGCACTGAATAATATCCCATTGTCTGGAGGTGCCACAGTTTATTTATCCATGTATTTACTCAAGGACAACTTGGTTGCTTCCAAGTTTTGGCAATTATAAGCTGATATAAACATCCGTGTACACGTTTTTGTGTGGACATAAGTTTTCAATGCATTTGGGTAAACACCAAAGAGTGCAATTGTTAGATTTTATGGTAAGAGTATGTTGTTTTCTAAGAAACTGCCAAACCCTTTTCTAAAGTGGTTATATCATTTTGTGCTTCCACAAGCAAGGAATGTGATTTTCTGTTGTTCTACATTCTTGCCAGCATTTGGTGTTATCAGTGTTTTAGATTTTGGCCAGTCTAATAGGTGTGTAGCGATATCTCCCTGTCATTTCCCTAACTAATGACATATGATGTTGGACATCTTCTCATATGCTTATTTGCCATCTGTATATCTTCTTTGGTGAGATGTCTGTCCAGGTCTTTTCTCATTTTTAACCAGGTTGTTTTCTTATTGTTGTATTTTAAGAGTTCTTTGTATATTTTGGACAACACTCCTTCATCAGACATGTCTTTTGAAAATGAAGACATGTCTGTGGTTTGCCTTCTTATTCTCTTGTCAGTGTCTTTTTCAGAGCAGAAGTTTTTAATTTTTGTGAGGTCCAGCTTCAGTCCCGAAATCAATGATTTCTTTCATGGATATTACTTTTGGTGTTGTATCTAAAAGTCATCCTTATACCTAAGTTCATCTAGATTTTCTTCTGTATTGTCCTCCAGTAGTTTCATATTTTTGCATTTTATATTTAGGTCCCTTTTGAGATAGTTTTTGTATAAAAAGGTATAAAGTCTGTGCCTAGATTCATTTTTCTTTTATGCACAGATGGCCAGTTTGAATTTACTTTTGCTCAAAGAAAATAATTTAATCAGGGATGGACACTATGTTGTTTAGGAAAGGGTTGTTATGAACCCCATTTCTTATGTATGGTAGTCTCTTGGGTCCTGCCTGGAAACTGAAAGATCAGAAAAGGAGAACTAACACCATTCTGGAAAAGAGTATAGAGCCATAACTCTGAAAGACAAGTAGTCTTGTCAATGTCTTACCTTTAAGAAATTGTTGATATACAACAGAAATTTGTATTTTCTTATCTTGGATAAGCATTTTTTGCCTTGGGAGATGTGTGTGTTCTGTCTGAAAAACTCCCCATGAGAGTCTAGAAGTTAGCAAATACAAAGAGGGGCCGTATTCTGGACTAAATAAATCAGTCATTCAGAAATATACTGCTGAGAATTATTGTGTACTGCATAACACCCTGGTACAGGAGGGGGCCAGATTCTTTGGGAACACCATCCCTGAGAGCAGGGAGTTGTATTTGTCTAAGGAAAATTGAAAGGGGTGCTCCTTTAGGAGAGATTAAAAGGAGGTAAGCCTCAAGAAGTAAAACAAGGTCAGGAACAGGGGTCTGCTAATAAACAGACTATTCAGTCAAGTTCCTGGCTTGCAGTTGAACCAGGTTTAATAAAAGTATTATTTTTAAAGTAGTGGGT
Organism: Delphinapterus leucas; assembly: GCF_059928025.1. Classification (NCBI taxonomy): domain Eukaryota; kingdom Metazoa; phylum Chordata; class Mammalia; order Artiodactyla; family Monodontidae; genus Delphinapterus; species Delphinapterus leucas. Next base: position 84,509,335 of record NC_143136.1, read on the forward strand.
GGGGACTAAGGGAAAAAGAAAAACAAACAAACAAAAACAGATGATGCATTTACCCAAGACTAACAAGAACAGAAGGTATTACCACCCCATAAGCTGAAGGGGCAAGTGATGGGATTGTTAAGGGGTACTCAGAGGAGTGGGCCACTTAAGATCTTTGTCCTTTGGGAGATGGATGACCTGTAGTGGGAGCCAGTGGAATATGTCTTCATGTCATTTTGCTTCCACTTTCCAAACATATCCCTTTATCTCCCATTGGCTAAACTGCAGAAGCCAAAGGGAAAAGGATCTTGTAGAGTCAGTTCTGACAACCCAGTTTCCCAGAGCACAAAGCAGAATGGGATGTACAAAGGTAGAGAATAGATCTGGAAGGGTAGAACATATGCAACACAGCAACCACCTGTTTTTGAGTGTGTGTGTGTGTGTGTGTGTGTGTGTGTGCGTGTGTTTGAGAGAGACAGACAGAGAAAGAGAGAAGAGAGAGGTGTTTTTCCTTTAGTCTTTGAGTCTAACAGGAAGGTTTCAATATTGTTATTTCCTCTACTTTCTCCTAATTGTCCAATAAAGTATTCTTCCAGTCTTGTACTACCACCAAAATGAAAGAAGGATTCAGTATGAAAAGGGTAGCCTTACCTGCAGGATGCTTTTGCTAAGGCCGGCATAGTAAAGACTGCCATGAACCAAAGAATACTATGAATCTGGGAGTCTTAGAAAGCAACAATGACTTAAGACCAAGATATAGTAAGAAGAAGCAACCAAGACTTGAAGGCACTGTAGTATATAAGTGGACTCGGAAGTGGATTTGAGACCACCCTCTTTAGATTTTGTTTTCAAAATACACAAAAAAGATGACACATGATACAATTCATGGATAATTTATTATATCACATTATTTTGAAAACACCTATAGTCACTAACTAGTAAAAAGAGTCATCTTTACTTATTTCCAGATTGCTCTGCATGGGTCTTGAGGAGGAGATTCCTATTTTGACTTTTTGATTATTTAGAGCCATTCATCAAGAATATTTTGCAGCTTTCAACCTTTCTTCAGAAACATTCATTTGAATGAGAGAGAGTATTCTGTAAATTGACTCCCAGGCTGATTTCTTACTATCATTCAGAATGGATTTGGGCCAACTCCTTCAGCCATTAGCTACATGATACAATTTGATTTTAATAATGCATTCCCAAATACAAATAGAAATGACTATTGTGTGAGTATATGTTTTGAACTATCTGTTCATCATTGTTAAGACAGATAAGTGAAAATTTATCCCATTTCTAATTTCTGTTATTTAGTAATTAGATCCCTTTGATTTTTTGGTTCCATTTAGATAGTAATTAATAAAAAGACTAACCCTTTTTCTTGGAAGAAAAATATAGTGAATGCCTCTTGAGAAAAATATATCATGTGCAGAAAGTCACAAGTTTGTCAGGAAGAGGTAATTTATTTCATATATAATGGCAACTAATATAAAAATGAGTGGAAGAATCTTTTAGGAAAATCATTTGGCATCCTCTGAATATTAAATGGATATATATTTACTTCTAAGAGAGTGTTTTTTTTTACCTTTTTGTGTGCTGGCACTAAATCCACTGTAGTCTCAGTAGTTTGAATAATGGCATTCTAATTAAAAATTTTTACTAATAATCACCCATCTTAGCTATATAATCTCTCTCTATATCACACACATATAGCATAATTTCTAGCTCTTATGCATCAATCATAACTAGGGATTTGAGTGCAACCTCTACAAACATCTCATATCAACACACACAGATATTTTATACTTCAAAATCCATTGTATTGACAATTACATATCCAAGATTCATGTTCTAGATGCTCTAAGTATGGGAATTTTTTCTCAGATTTCATGGAATTTTCACTAACACAGTATCTGGATGTTAACTAATGTAATTGCCCTGTACTTTTAAGAAAGCATTCTTACTTTTTAAAACAACCATTAGTACAGCCCAAAGAAAAAATTGCTAATAAATATTCTAAAACTGTTTTTTGATATTCATTCATAATATATCATTAAAGCTCAAATTTTATTTGAATTCATCTCTATTAAAATGTAGAAAAATCTGTATATATTAGTCATTATTGTCTGTTTTAAAATAAAAATATTTTCAATTAGTCAAATATAACATGTTTTGATTACCAACTATTGCACTCGATATTCATATGCAAAATGTAATCCAAACTTTACTGGGAGAATTCTACTAGGCTAAAACACTTTAGTGTAGAACACTTAAATAAACAACATTTGTTATTCAATATTATTTATGCTTTAGGCAGCACTCTACATTTTTCTGTTTTTGATTTGGAATATGTAATATATTGTACACACACACTCACACATACCCACCCCAAAGTGACAGTTCTTCTTGATTTCAGCCATTGGTTATGGCCAATTTTTATTTTGTTAAAATATTCCACTCTCTTTCCATGTTTAATGTGCTCTCCCTTGAACAGATATTAAAGAAATATTTTCCATTTTTTTTACACATGGATATGAAGAATAAAAATAATTTAGTGAAAACACTTTCTCAACTCAAATTTTAAATAATCAAGATAAATCCAAGATCTTAACGTGAACTGATTTACTTAGTTCAAATCATTTTCTTGAGTGCTCAGAAAGGGTATGTGTGAACGGACACTGCCATAATTAGAGTACTGAAGAGATAGTGACAGTTTATGGCCCAGAGCCCCTGAGCAAATAATCCACTTTACAAAATATAGGGGAATCAGACCCTTTGGCTTACTTTTGCCTTGAGGCACATGTTCTATCCTCCCACTAAAAGACCGCGTGTAACGAAATATCATAACTCTTCTTTCAATGTTCTTTTCTTTGCTTAAAATGTCTCCAAGTCAAGAAGTGAAGAGTTACTATTTTTCATTTCTTACAGCATATTCAATTTCAAAAATTTTGGAACAGGACTCACCATGGAAAATGTTCAAACTTTATCCTCTTGATAGATACTAGATAGATACTTCAGAATGAGATCAATATGTCCTCACATTTAAATAGAACATCCCATTACATAGAGGCAGGCTGTCAAGATTGGATTGCATGTATAATCTCCTTTAAAAGAATTAAAGCTTCCAAATGAATATGATGAAATAGAGTAGAAAATAATACTCTCATTGCCAATCTATCACTTTAAAGTAATACCTAGGCAGTCCATCAGCACCAAAAAGATAGGGACATCTGCTACACATTTCTGAGACAGCCTCATTTACATATTTGTAAATATTAAATACAAATTTAGAAATTGATATTTTCTTTTTCTTCATAAGCGGTCATAAATCATTGATGGAATCTGAATATGCTTGAGATGAATTGATTCTTCCTCTGGTCCTCTTAGAGGAATAGCTACTTTTTTTGTCCATATTCATAACATTCTGCACTATGATAGGGTATTCGTAAAAAATAAAGATGTCTATACTTTTCTACTTCCTTCCCTCTCTTTAGTTACTAAATATATCTAAATGTAATGTTTTGTCTAGTTTTCTGTCTAATTACATCACTGATTCATATTCAGGTATCTAGTAGGTAGCTGTTTTTATTCCTTTTTACTGTATTTTCTCAGTTTCAGGTTTATATGAGATGTGCCAGTGCAATAGAACATACTCATAAATTTAGTTAATTTTCTAAATTCTAAGCTAGGGCTGAAAATAAATATTTTCTGGCATTTGCTCATTGAGAATACTTTTTAACCAATATTTAATCTATGTGAGAAATTCTTTTTACAGTATATTCTCTGGTTCTTGTTTTCTTATTCCTTATTGACTCTTTAATCTAATGGTACTTTAAAAATGTACTTGTTAAGTAAATGGCAAGTAAGATATAATGAAATATGAAGGTCAATTTACAAATGAGTATATTCCAAATGCTCATTTGCAGATCGGCTGTTTGTAACTAGTAACATATTTTTCTATAGAATATATCTGTTAGGTTCCCAGGCTAGCCTATATATAAATCATACTATTTAATCAATGCCAATTATACTAGCCTTGGTTCTTGACAGCAGGAACCCTGCTACTTCAGGGAAGAGGAGAATGAGGAGGATAATGAAGATAATTACTCTCCCATCCTCCATTTTTTTTCTTGGATTCAAAACTGTCTCAATACCTTTTTGGAATATTCAATTTTTTAAAAAATTACACCTTTAAGCCTTCCTTTCTGCATCTATCTCCAATTTAAAATAATCCATTCTACTGATTCCTAACCACTTCAATATACTTTCCATAGATAACATTTTTTACGCTCTTACTATATGCCAAGAGTAATTATAAATGCTTTATGGTTATTAAGTTATTTCATTGTAACCACAATTCTGTGATGTGGGTACTAAAATTATCACCATTTTACAGATGTGGAAATGGAAGAATGGGATTCAGAGATTTTTCACACAATGAGAAAGTGACATGTCTGGTCTGAAGCACACTCATTCCATCCCAAACCCCATCCCATTGTGGCCCTCAAACCAAGGTCTATCCTTCCCAGTGCTAGCCTCCTCCCTGCCTTGTTACACCCTGCCATCAAACTACCCATTTGTTCACACAGCTGATCTAAGCCAGGTTTTAGGAATGAAGCAATATTTTTTTATCTAATTATTACTGTCTCTTCTAAATCTTCTCAGAGGAATTTAAAAAGACAATGTTTCTGAATTCAGATAAATATCTTATGGGGATAATTTCCATTGAAAAGAAAAGTGAAGGAAAGATAATGCCCTGTTCAGGTGAGAGAGGTACTCTTGGTTATAAGCCCACTTGGGTTTCCTCCTCCTTCTAATAGGGGTTTCCCTCCTTCCACATTTCTTTTAAAAAATATTCTTCCTGTTATAGAAATATCATCTAGTATCTAGGAATTCCATAATTTTTAGAATATAAAAAGCATAGAAAGATTTAAAAAAAGAAATCTTAAATCCTATTCAACAGAGAATTTAAATGTTAAATTTTTCTATACTTTTATTCAATACCTCATCTCCTGTAGTTTGTAAATAGAGACCCAGTTGAGAAGACTAATAGCAGATTTCTTTCCTTTTTAAACTTAGTATATGACATTGGCATTCTCCTCAAGTTTTTACCAAATTTTTACAGATGTGATGTAAAATGCAAAATGAATCATATCTTATCATGTACTCTGAGTAGAAAGCATGGATACACAGGTCTTAGATCTACTGGCCATTTGTAAACAGGAGTCTGTAATTCAGGGACTGGCTTGAAAACATCTTTACCTCTTTGCCCTATAAAGGCTGGATTCTGTAATGCAGTTATATGTGTTTGGAAAACATGTGAGAAAGTTTACATCTTGAGATAAACAAAATCGATTCAATTGTACAGGCCACAACTTGATGGACTTAATGACAGGCAGTGTGGATTGCTGAAATAAACGAAGCCCAAATGGTTTGCTTTCAAACTCTAAAAGTAAGACTTTGTGTTTTTTCCCTCATCTTGAACATTTTGAGAAATTAAGAGCAGTTTTTGAAAGCACAGTACCTTTATTTTTCATATATATATATATGGCAGGAAGCCATTTAGTCCTTGTCACCTTTTATAAATGTCAGTATGAAAACAGGCCAATGGTGGGCTGATTCTATAAAAAAAAGATGAAAAAAGAGTAACTTACCTTCTATCACTCACTATCCAGTCAATCGATTTCTATCACTCACTAGCCAATCGATTTTCTTTCTTATTGAATTAGAGCTAACAATATTCAATGATAAAATATTTTAATGATCAGTTTTCCAGAATAATTTAGACTTTGATAATTCACATGGTTGTCCTCCCCCTATACTTTAAAGTCTCAACATATAGGGCTTTAATACTGAAATAAAAATTACTCTGTGTGTGCACTGTAATAGATACAGAACCTTAGGTGGTAAGCACACTTTGGTAACTGAGGTTGACTAAATGTTTTGGCTTCAGGTCTGATTGGCTTACAATGACCTGTTCAATTACCAGGCCTTGCCTTCACCTATCTGAACAATGGCAGTACTGAATCCATCGTTCAGATACAACTTCAGGACTACGATGCAGGAATTTTCTGCTTTGACTCTATAGAAAATTACTCTCAGTTTTTAAAAGATAATTAAAACTATCAAATCAGCTAGCTTTCAGCTCTGCACAGTCTATCAGTATTAGAAGTTGTAACACCAAATTCGGGAAACATTTTTAACAACCAAATATAACAGAAAAAACTGTACAGATAGAAAAATCCAGGTTTTGAGTCTTTAAAATTCATTTCTGAGAAAGTCTATAGCAAAGATGAAGACTCCAAATGCTTTCACTCTCTATTCATTTCTTTTGTGATATGAAAAAGTGGACAGTCATTTTTACAAGACCCTAGCTATAATTTGAACTGACATCCTTATAGCCAAGTGCATTAAAATTTAGAAGAAATTCCCAAGAGTAACACTCATAAGGGGTAATATATATGTATATTTCTGTGTATACATATATGTATAAAGGAAAGTGGGTAGGTCAGCAAATACAGGGAAATATATTCATAATAATTAAATGCTTTCTTCTCTCACTAACCCCTTTTCTTTTATAGCCAAAGCGTTTGCTTAAGAAAGCTGATTCAAAAAGGACTAAATGAATCTTGTTCTTTTGGTAGTTGGACCATTTTATCTTATCTTGGTTAGAACTAGTAAATAATTCTCAGCAGTGTGAAGAAAATCCAGCTCAGTTGCTTGCATTCTAAATCAATCTCAGGTTTAAGAGAAGGTGCAGGCTTAAAAGTTATTACAACTCCACTGTTTTCTCTGATAAATTACATGAATAACATTTGAGACAATGCATTGTTAAATATTTATGTCTAGTACTATAGAACCAAGAAAAGCACAAGAACCCCTAGAAGAATAAATATATTTACCTAAATAAATTACTAAGACAAATATACTCCTATGTGCTCTGTACCAATAAACAGTAGGTATTCACTAAATTGTAGAATATAAATGGTTCATTTCCTCTAAATGTACACTGAAAGATCTATAACATGTTACACATTTCCTGTGCTTTGCATATATATTTCAATATTCATCATGAAAAGCCTTGCTTATGTGTCAATATACATTACTTTGCATATATTAAGAGGGTTTTTTTTTTTTAATTTTAGCATTACAGATGCTATTTATATGAGGGAAGGCTCAGGTCCTATTTCATGATTAACCCTTTCACAGCTCATCCTTTTTTCTCTACATGACATTTGCACAAAATGAATTGCTTGCTTAGACACAGCTAACTAAATAAAAGCAGGCCAGAGCTGATAGTATGAAAAATGGATTTTCATTACTGTTTCATTGATTCTTGTAAATAAGGGCCTGAGGCCTGCTCCGAAAAGGCTGCAAACAGTAATAATTTAATCTGAGGTGACATAGACCAAAATGTATGTGGACAAAAATCATCCTTGAATATTAAACAACAGCCTCAAGACAGAGAAAAGTGTTGCAGGCGAATTTAAATGTATGCAGATCGGTGGGTAACATATTTAAAAACAGAAATTAAAGATTCCTGTCATAAATCACATTTGCTGCCATGGATATGCCTTGTTATGCTGGCGTTTAAGAAAACCTGAAAGGTTAAGGCAGTTGGTGCATTAAATCGTACAAGGATAATTAATACTTTTCTTGTGGCTATTTATAAGAAATGGAAAATATAGTCAGATCAGCTGTGGCACTGTAGTAATTTGAGGGGGAAGCAATGAAAGCATGAGTCAATAGTTTTAACTGGACAAATGTCAAATGCTTAATGATGCAGTATCCCAATTTGGAAGCTGTTTGAAAGTTGTATATTTTTTAAATGAGATAAAATAGTTCATTCTCATACTACAAATATCATTTATTTGCCGCTCATCTTTTTCGTATTGCCCAAGGAAAAAAAAATTCACATGGAATTTTTTCTTTTTGGTAGTTATTATACCTCGGTCACCTATGCTATAGATATATGAAAATAAATACCATTTCTGGCATCAAGTACCATAAATTCAGCCTTTCACTATGTCTCAAAATATAATAATGACACTATTTTTTTAAATGACTAATTTGCTTGTCTCATCAGGAATCAGATTAGTAACATCAGAGGACACTCTCACTGCTTCCCCAGAGGAAAATCTACATTTGTCACTCAATGAATTTAGGTCTATGATTATTCTCTTTTTAAAAATTCTTTTATGATATCTTATTGATTTTCTCTACTCTGAAAATCAGTGCTTTTTATTGATATTAGTATCATGAACTATGTAAATGTTCCCTCATAGACAGAAGGCATATAGCACCAAATCCTCAGCATATGAAAGAGTCATTTATTTTGCAGGGCACTACTACTTGTATAATATTCCTTTGAGCTAAGAGAAAGGATTGGCTGGCCTTTAGAAAGAAAGCTATTTTTTTATGGATAAAACAGTCTCACAATTATAGGTGTATTATTTGTGCAAGATATAATCTAGTTTACAGGGTGTTTTGCTTTTTAAATTGGTTTTAAAATAACAGTGGGGTTTGAATCTATCACAATTCTTGCCCTATCATATTTTAGTACAAAAGCAGTATAAGATAAATAAACATATTTTCTTTAAAAAAATACTTGTATAGATTGTATGCAGAGACTTTTCTGGCTACAAATCCATTAATATTTTCACAACTGAAACCAGTCTAGATACCTTAACAAAAAGAGCTCAAATGAACATTTATTACGACGGTCTTTTACATATCTTTTATATACACAAGTCACATAAAGTGAGTTCTGGGGTTTTGCTAGATTATGCCATCACTGAATTCCCTGTGGCCTGAGAAACCAAACAATCCATTGAGACTCTCATGGTCCTTTAAATAGGGTGAGTTAGGAAGCCTTGTTTACCCACCATTGATAGATAACACTAAATCGAGGTGATAAAACCATTTTCACATTAACACTCCCACTCAGTATTGAGGTCATTGGGTAGAGCAATAGTTATGTAGACCATCTTTCAATACACTTACACAACTGAGGACTCTCCTATAACTTTATCTTTGCTGGTATTAAGCCTCATAAGAAAATGCTCTATAGTGATTCTGAATGTGTGAAATTACTCTAGTAGAAGTTATGAGATTTGTTTTAAAACGGTAGAAAGTTTGCTCAGGAAAAAAAAAATTCTCATGCAAAAGAAAAAAAAAAAGGAGAATAGACTGAGTGAAGGAGACCTTCCTTGTTAATATCTGCAGGTTTGTAATTGCTTAAGTTTTTCACCCCTCCCCTGTGACTCAATATCCAGAGACATTGCCTCATAGGTAGACGATGAACACCAATACATCTAGCCTGACAAATATTCTGTGAGTAATGCCCCCATTGGCCAACAGTTCTTCCAATTTGAGCAAAAATGGTGTGGCTTCTGGGGAATGAAGCTGGTTTAATATCACAACAAACTTCCTAAGCATGTAAATTCAGAGCACATGATCTGGCAAGTTTGAAGCCCTTTCAGCAGAATGAAACTGACAAGGTCATAGGAAGAATGGAACTCCTGTCTTCACACACTAGCCTCAGACACTATGGATTAAATACAATCTCTACTTAAAGCAAATTGGTCCTGGATCAGAAGCTTCCTGATATAAAGAAAGAAATGCTAGGGATTAAGTTGTGATTGAAACAAAAATGGTTATCTTTGGTTATCTTTTCTGTAGACCAGACCCTAACTCATTATAATCTTTGTTAATGATTAATGTCATGATTGCCAATTTGGTGATCAGTTTAAAAAATATTTGTCAGATTGCTTTAAACTTAAGTGTAAGGCTATTTTCAGTTTTCAAAGTTCTTTTTAGCTATTGGTATTAAACACACATAACACATTTCCCTGGGAGCAGATATAACCCAGCTGTTAAGAATAAGATAGGAAAAACAGACTAAACATGAGTTGCGAGTTGAGAATTTTTCTTGAAGAGAAAGCCTCTGTAAGTTATACTGCAAGGTGTTGGATCTAGGGAATAACATTTTATGCCTGAATGTCACTTACTATAGCAGAACAGCCCAAACCTTTGCAAGATGTGAAATATTTCCTATGTAATAGTAGACTATTGTCTAGACTACTGTCAAGGGTGGATTAGCAAGAATAGGGACACAACTTCAAAGTCAAACAGCAATACCAGCAGTCCTAGAAATAGGTTTGATTTATAGGCCAATAAAGTATTTTCTAAAATCTACAACCTAAAGGTATAACTAATTTTTCCATTTGGATGTACCAAAATGGATACAATATGAACGGAGAATTAAAAAAAAAATGGAGCTCACTAGCTAAATACAGAAAGAAGGAGATAGGACAAAATGGGAGTGATCATAGACACTAATCTCTTAAGAGCCATAATGGCTCCTGTCGGTCTGTTATTGCCTGAGTAATAAATATATCTACTGTGCATGAGCATTAACCTCTGCAAAATATCATGAGGACGTGTAGCACATGGACCTGTAAACATTAGTGGCAGCTGCACTGATATATAAGTGTACAATGAAATGACTCCAAAGTAGCCATAATGTCTTATCACAGCAAGCTTGGTGAATGCCAATGCATTTACATGATCAAAGAGACAAATGAATTGGCTTTAAATGTATCATTAGTTGCGAACTTCACGATCCATCATAATTGACACTGCCTTTCAATGTCATGCAGAATAAAGTACATTAAAGCTGTGGAGAAAACTATGGCTTCAAGGTTTCCACATAGATCTGAGCATTGGGTGTGAACAAATAGTACTATTTTAGAGAATGGCAAACATGCTTTAGATCTGTACTCAAAGTAAACTTTAGGGAACATGTATCATTTGACCAGATAAAATCTCGACGGTATTTCTTAAGCAATCATTGGTTGTAAGGCACATCTCATAAACAGAAAACAATACTACAGAAGAGGAAAGTAGTGGAAATGTTCCATTTAGCTTAGGTTCCAGAATGTGATTTCCCAGTGGTAACCCTGGTAAATAACCAAGTGATCTTAAACATCCCTTAGGCATATTTTTAATCAAGTAATTCTACTTCTAAGACCACATGATTCTTATATCATGTATAAAGATCACCTGAGTTATTTGTAATGAAGAAAAATTACAACCTCTATTATATCCAACAACAGGGGAATGGATAAACATTTAAAATATTATCAGCTCTAGTCCTTTGAATTTTCAAAGAATATTTAATAACTTGCCAGTATACTTTTAAAAAAGCAATTAAACAAGAATAAGATAAAACTGTATAACTAATTTTGTAGAAAAATATTTGTATCCATATTAGAAGTATTGGAAGGAGATACACAAAAATATTAACAATGCCTTCACTTAAATATCTGAGATAATATTTTCTATTAACTTTTCAATATTTTCCAAATTTTATAAAATTATCATAAAGAACTTAATCATAAATATTTTATGAATAAGGAAAAATTTGAATAAATCATCCAATAAAGTTATCATATAAAGTCCTTTCAAGGAGACTAGGATCTCTTTTCTGTCTATCTTCAGATCAATTACATTGATTTTCTTTCTTTTAAAGCATAGTTTTGTTAAGGATGTCATTTCTACGTAGTGATGATGAGAGTAAAGGAGAGAATATCCAATATGGAATTATCACTAAAATACGTTTTAGAATGCAGGAATCTTCTCTCTTATTAAATCATCCCAATAAATATTCATTCATATCCCAATTACTCCATGTGGCCTTGTCAGCTAGATAAACATATAAACATTACATGAGTCACGTTTCTTGATCTTAACTTTGTTTCAGGTCAACCCAGGACTATTGAGTAGACCAGGAAGAGATTCCTTTTTGCCTTTTAAGGCACACTGTTAGGCGAATACATGGACAATACATGCAGACTTGACCTCTGAATGTTAATACCCAAATGCCTACTCATTATCTCCATTTTGAAATCCACTACATGCTGCAAACTCAAAATCGACAAAACTTTCTTCAGGAGTCCCTTCAAATGCTGTCAGCCACTCAGTAGCATAATTATAAACTGGAATATTATTTGTGACTTTTCCTCTCTACCTTCACAAATAACTGTCTCCCAGTCCTATAGATTTACTACCTCTATAGGTCCTTAATCCATTCACTGCTCTAAATCATTTCTTCTGTTATCCTAGTCCAGGCTACCATTATCTGCAACCTCCAACAGCCTCCCAATAGTTCTTCCAATACTCAGGGTGAACAGACTCGTTTTTGCCAATCTATTCTCACCCTGCAGACAGAGTCACGTTTCTAAAACCCTAATCTTTTCATGGCATCTACCTACATGACACCCATAGCCTTTAAGATAAACCCAAAGGCCTTAGCACAACCTTGAAGTTGTTTCATGATCTGTCGCTGCTCCACTCTCTGATCTCGTCTTTCTCTGTAGCCTTCTGTCCCTTCACACGCTCACACTGCTTCAGTTACTGTTAAGATTCTACCATGCTTCTTCTTACCACCTAGCCTTGTCACATGATTTTCCTTCTGCAGGAATTCTCTTCTTCCTGTCCAGCCCCCAAATCCACTTCTTCAACTAAATAAACACCAGGTAATTCCTACTTAACGCTAAGATCTTGTCTTAGAGTCACTGATTCCTCTAGATTTAGATAGGTACCCTGCTTCCTTCCTTCCATTTCATCCTTCTCTACCTCGAATATGAGACTTATTTATTGTATTGTGATTGTAGAATAATTACTTGTTTTCTCCATTAAAGGACTTGTTCTGTGAGGTCTGGAAGGGTATCTGTCATATTTAATGTTATATATGCAGTTCCTAGCTATGCTTCATAAAGAATAAGTATTTAATATTTTAATGTATGAATAAATGAAAATATTATCACTTTTAAAATTTAATGTCAAACATTAAAAGTAATCCTTAGTATTTATTTCTGCAATGTAAGACTATTCTCATCAATTAGATATTCTTCATGTTGAATCATAATTATGGTGATGATTATGGCTAAGACTTCATGGTATTTACTATGAATCTTGTTTTGTTCTGAGTACTTAATGTATATTACTTAATTTAATCCTTTCAACAACCCCAAAAGGAGGTGTCATTATGTCCATTTTACACATAAGGATGCAGAGGCACTGAAAGTTTAATTTTTCTCAAGGTCACACAGCTAGTAAGTGGTTATACTAGGGTTCTATGTCTACAGTAATATACAAACCCAACATTTTGAAGTATATATATGTAATATCCCACTGCAGTCCCAGTCAGGGGTGAGTTGGGGTTGGGGAAACTCTTTTCCATGCAGTCATTCATGGAACCAGGCTGATAAATTTCTGCCAAACCTAAATACATGTTTTTCAAGATCATCTTAAAAGATGACATCCAGACAATGAAAGGAGAAGGCTCTGTGGGACAGAACTAGATAATGCACATCACTTCTACTCACATTTAATTGTCAAAAACTCATTTCAAATGACCGTGTTAAGGCACATGATCATCCTAACATCAAGGGATGGTGAAAAATACGTTCGGGGGAAAAGGAAATAGACATTTTTGGTGAATGATTTTCAGTTTCTACCATAGGGGCTGAGGCTGGATTTGAAACCAGACAGCATGACTCCAGTGCCCAATACTGAAGACTTTACTAAACCTCTAACAGGAATGTGCCACACTTACTTAATTCATATCCTAATTAAATGCATTTAGTATGTCTTAATGCTATATGCTTCCTGCTAACACAACATAGATTGTATGTATTTTTCAGTGTTTGGACTCAATTTGACAGCTTTTTGTCCCTCATATGTTTACATAGCAAGTAGCTGGCATAATTTGTTCTGAATATCTAATGGAAAGGATTGGTAATGTCATTACCAAACCTTTATCTGCACCCTGCGTTAACTATATATTTGTGATTATGTAATAATAATTATATAGTTAACTATAGACAAAGCATTTTCCACTCCTCTAAGGATATTTGGCTAAAGCCAAGAAGAAAACTGGTTGGCCAAATTTAATAACATCATTATTTAACACTTACAAATGATGGTTTAAGAGACAAACTCGTGGGACAATTTTATAAGTTACATAAAAGTTAACCAATTTTAGCTGAATAAAATCTGAGGGACATTTTCCCTAGGGTGCTACAAATGGCAACGGTTGTCAGAAAGAGGGGGCAAAAAAAGCACAGCTGACAGATGTTCAACGTATAAAGTGGAATATCAAAGGGGTTATCAGAAAAAGAAGTTAACTTTAGGTCAGTTACAAGCAACTTGAAACTTGAAAATATGTCAACCCAAAATATTCCTCTGAGATTGCTTTGCTGTTTGGGATATACAGATAATTTGAGAAATTAATTGTTAATGACATAATTTTTTATCAGAGAGGTTGTGGAATTAGGGTTCTTTAATTTGTATTAGTTAACATACCAGTGAAGTGAATGATCCCCAAACTTAGTGTTTAAAACAATGATTTATTTTGGGTCATCATTTTGTACATAACAGTCAGGAATTTGAGAGGTAGTAACTGGGCAACTCTTGCTTGGATCACTTACATAGTTGTAAGTGTTGTCTCTCATATCAATATTTTACATAAGAAGCAAGCACAGGTCAGGTTTTACTGTTGAATATTATTCTATGGTGTTCAGGTAAAATGGACACTTGCAGCATACCATGAAAAACAAAGACAATTTAATGTATGGTGAAAACCGATAATATCATTTGAATATCAAGAACTCAAGTGAGTAGTTTTGAGATGATACTGGTAGCCAATATAAAGAAGCAGAGTTTATTATAAGCCACAGCAATAATATCCTCACTCCCTCAAAGTATATTTTGTGACTGACAGATAATTTTCAACATTTGATGGATACAAAATTATTCCATCCAGTTTGTTTTCTTAATACCCTTATGAATATTAGCTATAAATGTAGCTATGAAGATTCTTATAAATGTAGCTAAATCAACTGGAGGTTTGCATGAGAGTCTTTTAGCAGATAGAAATCTATTAGAGGATGCTGAAATGTTAACAGGAAATGTTCTTTCTAATCACTTATGAACACCTTCTTGAATAACGTTTTGGTTAAGTGCTACCAAGATCTTCTATAAAGACCATGAAGTAGTCTTTCAATCGAAAAATGAGCCAATTCTTGGAGTAGATTTAAAATTGATTCCTTAAGAGAATGCCAATCTTGCTGACATTGTCAATGAGTATTAACTGACTGCATACTATAAACCAGAAGCTGTTCAAGAATAGACCTGTATCACTGCATACACATAAACAGTTAAGTGTGTAATAAGTCAGGTGGTCTTATGAAGAAAAATAAAATGGCAAAAAGTATAGAGCAGTATAACAGAAGGGGTGAAGTATGCTGTTTTAGGTAGAATGATCAGGGAGTATCTCAGTCTCTTAGTGACCAAATACAGTGAGAGAAACATGTGGACAGTTTTAGAAGAGAATTCCAGACCAAGAGTCTTGTTCTGCTGAGACAGAATTTTTCAAAAATTTCCTCAATGCTTGCTAGTTTCCAAGTCCCACCTGTTCTTCCTGCTCTCTTCTCCCAAAGTCAATGTTCCAGCCCTCAGATGAAAGTTTCTTCTCTTTTCTGCTGTAAGAAAAGATACCTGACCCTGTAACTTATATGGTCAGAAGAATCCTCTCAAGACGGCTGCTTTCCTTGGCACAAAAAGCCTCTTTTAAGGAACCTAATTATTTTGTAAAAGATCTTAATTTTTCAGGCATTTAGTTTTTATTGGCAGCTATTGCTCCCCAAAATCAAATAGGTTTTTGCTACTGTAATCCAACTTCTCACCACTATACAATGTTTTTACATGAATGGACTTTTTCGGTGTCCAACAAATTAATTTAGTTCCATGGTTCTCTACCCGATCAGCTTTTAAAATCCTGATGTCCAGATCTTACCCCTAGACCATTTAGATTAGAATCCTGGGATGAAAAGCAGGAATTAGTATTTTAAAAAACAAAATAAAACAAAACCTTGCCACATTATTCCAATGTTAGTCAAGGTTGAGAAGTACTGCCATAATCCATAAACCATCAGCAAATTATAAACGCAAAGAATATTAACACACCTTGACCAGTTCCAACTGTTGTTCAGGGGAGAAAACTGAAGCCCAGAGAAGGGAAAAAGCATGGCCAAGGATACAGAACCAACAACTACAGCAGCCTTGTCTGAAAAAAATAAGAACTGAAGAATGCCCGTATCCTTTTCAGAATGGTGGTGGTGTGAAAAAATGGCACAGAATAGGGAGAGAGATGTGAGAAGCTTTTGAATAGCATCATCCGCGCAAGACCTAGTCCTTGGCCTCAGATCCCATACCCTTGAGAGACGGCTGGGTGAAGATGAGAAAGCGTTGCCTTTGGAAATCATTATGATCCAGCTCCATGAAGAGAGGACCTGACCTTCCTTTTGAGGAGAAATATTAGTTAAGCTCTTAAATTGCCTTGTTTCTCTTCACTCTCTTCTCTCCTTTTACTTTCTTAGGAATTTTCATTTTATTTTCTTTTCATAACATTTTCAGTGTGAAGGTTCGGGAAATTACATAAAATTTGAAAGAAGCAAATTTCCAATAAATCTATTTCAGTATAGAATGCCTGCCGCTTACATTCAACATATGATTTTTGAATGATAGAATAGTGAAATTGTCTTGAAATTCACCATAATTTTTATTTCCTCATTCTTGGCTCAAATAATTCTAAGATTTGATGATAAAATCTGTCTTTGATCTAGGTGATAATTGTTGAATTATTATTCACAATATTTAATTTATTCACTCTAACTTAATCATTGCCTTATAGTTTACTTATTCTGACTGCTAGTAAAATTTTTTTTTAAAAATCATTAAGATTGAACATTTTCATCAAAATATATTTAGGTAACAAACTCTTCAAGTTTCTTGTTCTTGATATTTGTTGAGATGTATCAATCTGTAACTCTGGATTTTTTGCCATCCCCCCAAATTTTTTTCTTGAAAAAATAATTTGATTATTGCTGCTGATTTGTGTTCTTGTTTGGGCTTTTGCATTATATTTTATTTCCTTTAACTGTATTTTATCTTTCTCATTTTTCTTTTTGACTGTTTTCATCTGAGTCTTGGTTGAATTCCTTGAATTTGACTTCTATAAATCAGTTATCTATTGTATCTTATCTGTTATTTTTGAAACCCATCACAGTTTCAATTAAGCAATCATATTTTTTCTTCCTCATGCAATGTTTTCTGATTTCTGGTTGTTCCTATTTTACATTTCTTTCCTCCATGTAAATAGATAAAATATTCTCTCAAATCTTAAGGAGATCATAAATCAGAAAGCTCTGAATATTGTGTTGGGTTTTTTTAATTCTGTTGTGTGGTTTTTATATTGTTTCATTTTGTTTTTACAGTATATCTACTTCATTTAATCAATTCCTCTAAGTATTCAGGAATGTCCCCTTGTTTTGACATAATGCATCTTTTTATAGAACTTGTAGAAGTATTTTCTGATACTCAGTTAGAAACTTTCTGTTTGTTCTGGCTGCCAATGAAGGACGAGACCCTGCCATATTGAGTTTCTAAAACATTCATTGAGACCACATCCTGTCCTTTTCCCTCATACAGGCTGTGAACGGAGTTCTCTCAGCATTTTATCCACTCAGATCCTGGCCGCATAGCTCCTTGGGGAAATTCTGGTGGTAGAAGAAGGTCAGAAATCTGACCCCAATTCCCTCTTGTGTAACAGCGGTGAGGAAGATGGGGCAGAGGTGAGCTGCTAAATAACACTCGTTGAGTGCTTACCAAGGACTAGGCGCCAGACAGAGCACTTAACCTGTTATTTAAATTTCATAGCAACTCTACGAGGTAGATAACAAATATGACCCCTTTCCACTTTGTATATGAGAAAATCAAGTGATTGGAATTTTTTATATTTTCTTCTAAGATCATGGAACTATTGAGTGAAGAGTCTGGACTGAAGCCACGGTCCTACTCAATTCACCATTTCCCCCTGTTTATTATTTAGTTAAAATCCTTTGAAGTTGGGGGGCACAAAACTATCATCCTTCCTATTTTTGTCACCAATGAAAATTCCCCTCTCCCATTTGATATTCTGTTAGCCATTCCCATGGATCTCTCAGAAAAGTAAAGGTAGAGTTTATAAAAACCATCTTTCCCAGAATTGTCACTCGATTACCAGTTTATCTGACTCCTGAATCATTAATCTCTACCCTTTTTAACAATGTAGGAAACACAAATTCTAGACATTCTAAGAGGCATGACCTCCAAATTGTTTGATAGCCAGGTCCTTTCAAAAACCTTGATGAGAAAATAATATTTAAGGAATACAACTTAAAGAATAACTATATAAAATCTTAAGGTGTCTTAGCTCTTCATTTCAATGGCTTAAAAAACTTATCTATAAAGTATTATTCCACAGGCTTTAACTGTCATTAGGTGACACTAGTACCATTATCAAAGGATTTTGAGCACTTGTCTATTGACTACCATGTAACTAATATGGCTTCAATCCATCTCAGGAGAACTGGATCACTGTAAAATTTACAAACTAGCAGGTCATAAAAGTGTTTGTTACTCTGCACACTAACATACAGTGGCTTAACAAGGTTTTTGAAATAAGTATTAAAAAGTAATTGTTAGCAAAGTGAGACATACACAATGATAAAAAGCTGGAAATTGCTATTAGATGGAATGCAGAAGGCAAGTATGGAGTGGTTTGTTTGAGAAAAAAGTGATTCTGGAATATTTGAGCCAGAATACTTGTTTTATACGGCCATCAACACCTACCTGAGTTCTGTGCCCATAGGAAATGCTCAGTAAACACTTCCCCCCAGAGGTGATGAAGTAGTACTATAATCAGTGCCTGGAGAAAGATAATTCAAACAGAATGCTGCATTGATTTTTCAATTACCATCTGGGGAGATGCAAGTAAGAATGTCACCAAAATTGTATATTGGCGTTTGAACTCCCCATGACACATAGGTTTTTGCTTAAGTAAAACTTAACACCCTTTTCACATATATTAACATAATGTCCTTCAAAAAATTAGATTTGAAAAGTGTTTTGGAAATAAAAATGGTAAACAAGTATAATGGATTATTTTTATTCATAGACATATCCAAATGTGGGTATTTGAGTGTGAACTTTTAGGCGTTTATTTAAACACTAAATTTAGGTGTTTATTTTAAAAGAAATATTAATTGTAAGAACATATAACCCCTTGAGCAAGGGAGGGGGATTTTGCACATATGAATGTATGAGCATAGGCGTGTATATATAAGTGAGATAACATATTCCCAGGAGACAAATTTTAAATGTTTTGGTTTATCCATAAAGCACCTTCAAATTCTGTCTTAAACTCAATAATAACCTCTCTTAAAAAACAAAACAAAACAAACTATCTTTATTCCTGGCCTTTTCTCTGAGACCTTGGTGTTATAATCTCTCTACTCAGCAATCTTTAAATCCCTGGTTTATCCTTACCACATCTACCCAGTTGTATTAATGTCACTGTGGCCTGATCTCTATCATCAGTCATTTCTTCTCATTTTTCATTGCTGCTGCTGATGGTAAAGCTCTCATTCCTACATACTTATATTTATATTTAATAATAACCTTCTGGGGACTTTGCACCATCAAGTTTCCTCCAGCTCATACTAATATCAAAGATGTTTTAATGAGATTGGAGTATCAATTTCACCTTCCTGCTTTATTCTGTCTACCAAATAATTTCTGAATTGGTTTTCAAAAATTCACAGACCTTTCAAATATGACCTCCAGTCCTACTCAATTGCAGAACCATCAGAATGCAAATATAAAGGGATATGGTTTCTTTATCTTTGTTTACTCCACTGTATCAAGAACACAATTCTTGACCTATGCTAGGTCCAACATAAGAAACACTCAATAAATGTTTGTGGAAATGAACTAGGATTTACTTATTGAATAAGTTAATACCTATGTTGTATTACAGTTTCCGGACACTGTAACTGAAAGCCCACTTCATACAAATATATAAGGAGCACATATAAAAATGAAAATTTTATATAGTTTTGACCTTTAAATTAGATATTTTTACTAAAACTATAATGTGTGAAGATATACAAAAGAAGCGATTTGATAATTATGTTGAAGATGTCCATGAAATTTTCCATATTCTATATACCTATATATACTCCATGGATTAAATGATGGACATAAAATTAGTGAATAATCACTAAGTACCTTTCATTAAACATATATTTCTTATTACAAAATAATTTCATTGACATATTAATTACAAAATTAAGGCTTTCTTCTATTGCACAGGGGCCAAACATACTGTAACTGTTCCCTCTCCCCTCAAAACACCTCATTTACCAGTGGAGTATCAGTGATGTGTTAGGACGGTTCAATAAATACATTGCTTTTTTTCTTTTGCCATTTTTAATAACCTTAATGTTAAGTATTAGAGAAAGGGTTTTAGAGTCTGATGGCCTGGTTTCAATTCTCTGGCTGCTGTCTAGCAGTGTAATCTTAAGGAAGTCATTCAAGTTCTCTAAATCTGAATTTTCTCTTCTATATATGAAATCATATATAGAAGAGGCAAGCCAGAAAGTGTTACCTAAGTGTTGATGAAGGTGTAGCTTTATCAGTTATTTTCAGAATTGTCAGAATTTTAACAATTTCTAATCTTATATTTGATATGACAAAGTACATATGTTAAATTGAATGAGACTTGGGGTCCAGATGGCCTCTTGTCCATCTCTGTCTCCTCCTACACCAAAAAGTGCATCTCAGTTCAATAATATTGGGTTATTGAATGCATTTTAAATGCCAAGCAACATGGTAGACTCTGGAGATGAACAATAAGCAGCATTTTCCTCCTAGTACATGTAGTCTAGTAGAAGAGGGACACTCAAAAAGTTAACATAATATATAATAAATGCTAAGATAGTCTCATGCATAGTATGTCAGACAGGTAGGGTAGGGTGGCATTTTACTTATCTTATGATTTGACAATCTTTCTAAAAGTGACAATTGTGTTGAATCGTCAACTAATAATTAGAGTTATGGTGAACTAATTATATTTCAATGGTGTGTAGGAAGGGTTTTTCCAGGTAGCTGGTACAGTAAGAACACAGGCAAAGAAGTGTGGCTAACCATGCAGTAGAAACGAATATAGAAGCAGTTCTTTACTATGTGAAAACAAATGAGAAAAAGAGACTAGTTGAAATGAGGCTGGAAAGGAAGAGGGCTTCTAAGTCAAGCTTCTGAGCTTACCTTTTGTCCTCTGCAAGTAAAAGCATAATCTACTGGGGCTAGAGTGGGAGGTAGATCCCTGCATTAGCTGGTGCAAAATACATAAAAATGGACAGAATTATATAATTATCTCAAAACTAGGCAAAAAGAAAAAAAAAGATCAACTTTGATTTTTGTGTTGTCCACTGGGTTAAATGGTTGTGTTGGCATTTGGACGATTTGGCACACCTGTGTTTATTGCAATTAGCCTAAGATTTAAAAGGTGGAGAAAACAGAGTTTAAAAAAGGATATTTAAACTCTATATGATACACTTAAGATATGCACTAAATTAATAGGATTAGAGAAAATCTTATGATCACTGGGTCAAATCCTTTCTTCTTAGTTCTGAAAGACAAAGTAACTCACAATAGGAAACTGCCATAGGAACTGAAGCACTGCTGATATAAGGAAGAAGCTCCCCAAACACAGCAGCAGGGTATTTTCCTCTAAATTCACTGTACTTTCAGTTGTGGAGCAGATCATTGCACTTTTTAAAACTACATTTATTTAAATAGTCCCTATATTCTTGGTTCTTATTGCCCTCACTTTTTTCAAAAATCAAATACTAAACAAATTGGCTATGTGTATTCTTCATATAGTGAAGCACAGTAATTCATTAAAAAAAAAAAAAATTAAGGGTTTCCCTGGTGGCGCAGTGGTTGAGAGTCCGCCTGCCAATGCAGGGGACACGGGTTCGTGCCCCGGTCCGGGAAGATCCCACATGCTGCGGAGCGGCTGGGCCCGTGAGCCATGGCCGCTGAGCCTGCGCGTCCGGAGCCTGTGCTCCGCAACGGGAGAGGCCACAACAGTGAGAGGCCCGCGTACCGCAAAAAAAAAAAAAAAAATTAAGTGCCTGCAATTTTAAACTACCAGTAAGTATAAAGAGATAGCCTTCCTTCCCATTGCCTATAAAATCGGATTGGGACAATATTCCTCATGGTGAACTTTTAAAAGGCAAAAACTATGTCTAATAACTATCTCTATCAGATGTTGGCAATATTAGGTACTCAATAAAGATTTAGACAAATGAATAATTTGAATTAATGGGGAAAGTGTTATCAGAGAAGACAAGAAAGAGTTCCAAATAGGGAGACTGTGAATAGTTTTTCTAAAGAAATGGCCTATTAGCTGAGAGTTAACTGATGAGGAATCCAGCAGGGGAACTGCATGGAGAGAGAACACATCAGACTAGCACAAGCAAAGACATCCAAGTGAGATTAAACATGTCAGAATGTTCAGGTATTGGTAGCACGAAGGAGATATATGGAAGAAATCTATGGAAGAGGAACCTGGTAATGTAGGCAGTGATCAAATTGTGCTTGGTCTTTAAAAAACAGGCTAAAGAACAGGCTAAAAATCAGGCTAAAAGTCACGTTTTGAAGAGGAGCAGGGCCCTATCTGTTCTGTACTTTCAGATGACTTCCCTCGGAATAACTTACAGATTCTATATAGAAACAAGGAGCCAAGTGGACAGCTGTGCAACAGAAAGTTATATATATACACACACACACACACCCCTACATTACTAGATAAAATAAAGTGATTCTGAAGTAAATAAACTGAATAGCATAGAATTGAATTTATGAGTTTGAAAACCTAAACCAACACTGGTGAAACAACATGCTTTCTTTCCAGAGTATTAAGGCAGTGCTCAACTTTCACCTTTTTTTTTTTTTAAACCACAGAACAAAAGCTTGTGGGTGATGTTGTCCTAGGAAAGATTTTCCCATGGGTGGGTTATGCACAGTTTCCGATGTACTTATTGTAATAAAGCCACAACTCATTCCCATTCTATGAAATACATTAGAAGGCAAGTAAATTAGAGGATATTAATATCAAGACAGACTTGCACTGTCTCTAGATTATTTTATTTTTAATGTAAACAAATGTTTGTATAAGTATTAGCAGAAAAAATATTCTTTGCACTTCATAGCTGATTGGGCAATACTATCGTCCCTTGCCTGAGAACCATTGCCTTATGGTACTAAAATAAAAAAGTAATTATTTTAGGGGAAACCCAACTTCTCTTTTTATTTGATCACTGGAAAAAAAATCCTATTTCCTGAAAGCATTAGGCAACATTTTAAGAGCAATCCCTCTGATCAGAATGGAACTGGGTATCCCTGGTCACAATAACAGTTAAGTTTCATTTGCGTGGTCCTTGTTCAAACTCATGGATTCTTGAATAAGGTACAGCCATGTTGAACTAATATTTTTTGTCTAAGTGGGTGGATATCAAAATTAAAATACCTAGAATAAGCATGATATTATCAGTAATTTTGCCTTGTGTTTTTCTGGTTTTCTGAAAATAGGGAAAGTGATTTTTTTCCAAGGGGATAGAAGACAAAAAAAAAAAAAAAAAAGTGTGTATTGGAGCCAAAAGCCTTATTTGCTGTGAAAATTGCAAATGTTTGCCTGGAGCAAATATGTGAAAATTTGCAATTTGTTATAGGTGTGGAATTTTGCTATTTTTCACAGTGGAAGAACTGCTCTGTGTAGTTTGCTTTTTTTCCCCCTAGACGTGTGAATTCTTGGAGAAATTCTGAGATCTACGTATTTTTATGCCAAAGATGGCAAGGTGAACAATTACTCTCAACAATAACTTAAAATTCTGCTATGTAACTCAGTGAAATACTTCTTTTTCAATGTTGAATGGTTGCACTTGTTAGGAGAAAGAGCAGTCCCAATTATGTACTGAGCTTCCACCTAGTACAGAAATTCTGTATTAACGTACGATAATACTTTTACATAGGAATATATTGATATGTAAAATAAAAGAGATGGAGAGTAGTTGGGTTAAAACTCATTTAAGCTTTTATGACATAAACAAGAGACCTAAAATTCAGATGTCAACCTTATGTATACAAAATTAGATTCAGACACCATGTAGAATTGAATCAATTTACTAAACACAAATATTTAAGAATTCCAAAATTATGTAATAATAAAAACTCAGTTATGTAAATATGTAATGTACATTTCACTTAGAATTGAATTCTTGCAACTAGATAAGATTCCCTAATGGCTCAAGAAAAAGGAAATAAAAAATACTACATTTCCTTCTAGTCAATGTGATACTATGACTTCCATGTTTCTTCTGTCTATGACTTTTCTTATAAAAATTGTGAAATATTTGCATCATCTTGGTGGCCACCCCTGGGTGATGCCTACCCAGGTTAGCCACTGAGAAGGGATGCTGGTGGCTCCAAACCTCTCCTCCTTCACACATGAAATTTTCTGTCCCATTTCTCATGCTATTAGGGACACCTTTCTTTTAAATTCTAAAATTATAATTTGCTTTTCATTAAGTAACCTGTGTTTTAACAGATTTCTCTGAGCTCTCCTTTTCTTCCTGGGTAACATGTGCCTTTTAGAATGTTTCCAAAGGAAATGTAGGACATTATATTTCTCTGAGTTAATGACATTCTCTAACATGCAGAAAGCAAGACTAGACAGTTACAGTTACATACTCAAAGTATGTTTTAATTAACAATATAGTATGTATGTAAGATTCTAAAAGATCAGCTTACCATTTGAATTCGTTTACAGCCTTTCACTTTTCATGTATCAAAATCACTAGGAACTGAAAAACTTTACAGACTATTTCTGCATCTCTCCAATCTTTCTTGGAATGCTGCATAAAGTTATTTTTGTTTTGTTTGTGTTGGTTTTAGTAAGATTCAGCACTTTCAAAGCTTTTTCTAATATCATATAACCTTAACACAGGTACCTTATCTCTTTCATGAATTTCTGAAACCTGGAATGTGTATTCATTTTCCCATGGGACTAAAGAGAAAACTTGTCATAAAATGATTCCCAGCGTATGTTCATGGGCAAAAATGGTGGAAATTTAGACAAGAGGAATCTATTTGTATCTAGTTAGAGATAAGCTACAGTTTTCTTCCCCTTAAAATAATAGGCTAATTGAACATAATATAAAAGTAACTTTAGTCAAGATGAATTTTGAAAGATTATAAAACTAAACATCAATTACAATGTAAGTTAATGTTAATAAAAATAAGACATTTTAAAATTAACATACATCTTTCTGCCCTTAAAAAGAAACAAAAATCAAAATTGCAAGGTTTATTGCTGTATTTTCCACCGTGGACAGTGCTTGTTGAAGTTTAATTCGTTAGTGAATTTCATTTTTAGATCACCCTTCCAGTGAAGTTTTCTACCCGCCAATAAACACCGAGGAATGTCTCCTTTCTATGTCCAGACCAGATTGCTACCCCTTTTTCTTATCTGCCCAATTAGCTTTAGAGGCCTTAGCTATCACCAGCCTAACTACCTTGGAGCTCTTAGATGAAAGTTCCTTATCCCAGGCTGTTCTATTCATCAGGAATCTAGCAAAACTTAGGTTTGAATAGTTTCCTATGAAACACCTCCCACTCAACTGATTTGTGGTCCCTAATGAACCATAAGCTGATGGACAATTATTCATTTGGCTGAGGCCCATGGAACATGTAAAGGGTACTCTGGATCTCACAAGGCCGCATATGTGACTTCCATTTAAGTTTAGATACAAGATTTTCGACACAAGCAAGAAATATAACAAGACTTTAACTAGAATCACCGTGAAAGAGCAACTTTGACTTGAAATTTCAACTTCTCTGTGATTGGTGTGCTGATAAACCAAAAAATAATAAGGGTAAAAATTTCCAACATTTAGAAAAGCAACACTGAGTTACATTAAATTAAAAGTTTGCAGCTTTAAACTATCACCACAGTGTATTATAACTAAGAAGGGACTGCATTTTTTAAGACCTTAAGTAACATGAGTTTTTTTTCCTTGATTTTTGCAAAGGTCTGGACTCATACTCTATTTAGAATCAAAATATCCAGAAATGAAAGGTGGCAATGGAAATTTCTTTCTTATAACAAAACAGAACAGGAATATAGCTTGCTAAATCTTGCAATTAAAAAAGCAAATGTCATTTAGGCTTAACAAAGGCATAGAGACACACTTTCTGGTAAGCACCTCTTAAATATCTCTGGCACAATTGATTATCAGGTAACTAGATGATCAGAAATCTTCCTAAAACAGGAGGAAGTATGTTTAGTAATTGAAAACATCACTTGAAAAACAATATTGTCTAGCGTTTCATCTTTTAGTTTCATCTGATTCAGCACCCCTGGTTCGAGTATGAAGCACAAAGATGAACACAGAGCAAAACAAGAGGCAGCATCTCTTAAGTAATTTCGTGGACTCCCTCCAAAGTGTCCCCTCCATCCCAGGCAGGCCATGGACATGAAGAGTTTCTGGGCACAGCCACATGTGCCCATAGGTCTCAACACAGGTGCTTGGTCCTATCCACTGAGAACAAGGATTGTTTTGTTGTCGTTTCTGCTGTAATTGTATTCCTTTCTGCAGTTTTGGGGATGAGAACACTACTATTTTTTAAGGCTATATGGCCAGGTAACTATTTTAAATTTAGGCTTTCTGTCAGTGAAAGTTACTTACTTAAATAATGTTTCTTATTGATTGATAAATGGAAAACTACAAAGCTTAATTCACTAAGATCACCTTCATCGCCATCATCCACCACGATAAAATGCCAGCAGGAACTAATGCCAAGTAGTGCCCATCACAGGGAGCATCAATTTTATAAAGGATGAAGGAGACAACAAAAGGAAGAAGAAAGTGGAAAGTGACACTGTTCACAGGCTTATGATTTTTTAAAAAATAAATTCCTATTCAGATATTTATTTTGACATGCTGCAGGGTTTAATCTGGGGAATAAAATCTATCTTTACTCAGAAGTATTATATGATATAGATATTCTGCTTCAGGATGATTTACACAGGGGAGCAGTTTGACTAGTTAGGAGAAGCTTTAAAAGGGGGAGTGAAGAGGTCTGGGCTTGCCTCTAAAATCTCAGTGACTACCCCTTCCCCCACCCCATTTTTGAATTATTAACCCATAGAATGGGCTGCTTCAGCAACCAATTATACATAATTGTAAGACATTTTAACAACATGTTGAACTTACTGTGTGGTCTTTTTTTTACACTGTAATTCACTTCCATTAGGAGACTGTGCTAGTTTTCACAAATGCTAAATATTGGTTTTAGTTGTGGAATTCCAGGTCTTGAAAATATTCTCCCGGAATTATCTCAATATCCCATATCTAAGAACTTTGGCAACAACTGATATGATCAAAGGATCATACTGATGTAACTGATCACTAAAACATGCCTATATTTCGGTAGCACCTTGTGTGAAGTTTATTCAAGTCCTCTTTTTCTTACCTGTTTCTCAATGAAAAGAAAAACACTGGGGTTCTATAAGAGTTACATTGTAAGTATTAGAACTATGCACAGTAATCTGTGTTCAGAAGACCCCATACCAACACAAATGGTACCCACACTATTTTAATGAGGTAATCAGAAGAAGCGATTGCAGTAAATTGGAAATTGGAGGAGGTTACTGTAGTAAAGCTAATTCTCATTAACCTCTTATAAGACAAATCATAGTTTCACTGAATTGAGAAAATCATTTGAACTGCAGAAATTATTTACTTATCTATTTGAATGTGCATTGCCTTGGGTTTTTTGGGGGTTTTTTTTGAGAAGATGTACTTTTTGTTAGACTTGATAATAAAAACTGGACTATCTGCTATTACATAATTGACTTAATATCTAATGAAACCGTAAGAAATTGCCATTTTTTACAGATAAAAATGGTTGAATATTGGCAATTTCATATAGATCAACTTACTTCTGGGTGATGTTTTTTGTTAAGATGGAGGGACTGGATAATGAGCAAAATGGAATCCAGATGATAATTTTCTTTTTGAGTTGTTATAGTACCTTCTAAAAATATTGTTGCCTACGTTTTTTTCAAAGGTAATTGTCCACATTGTTCAGTAAAATGTGATTCTTTAATTTTCTTTTAATACACATATATCGTATAATCTATAGTAGAAGTCCATAAAAGAGAGAAATTTAAAAAGTTATGAAAATCATTGTCTTTGGCTGTTCTTATAATAACAAAGTTGTGATATCAATACGTTTGTCTAGATATAATTTAAAACTATTTCTCCCACTGGAAAAGCATAAAGAAATTAATTTTTGTTTCAAAATATTACTTTGATTTAGATCCTTCAATTTTATGTAATAACACATTATTTTCCTTTAAGAGCACTTTGATGATTTCTTACACTATTACCTGAAAAATAGAGATATTGCGTTTGGAAACTAGAAAATGTTTAATATGCAAGTAGACAAGTATCTTCAAAAACAGGCCAATGAATGTGAATCTTCATAAGCTAACCACTTAATGTTATGTAAATAATTTGGATTTTATAGGTTGAGTCAAGTAAAAGGGGCCAGGAAATCAAACATAACAAACAAACAAACGAAACCCACAAGAATCTAAGTTTCTATACTACATTATACCCACTCAAGGAATAAATTAGCCACTCAATTAAAAATATAAAATCTCTACTTGCATAATTCAAATATTTTGAATTATTCACTTTTGAGAAGTTTTTAGAATTAAAGAAAATTGCTTTAAGAAATGCTTTGGTATAACCACTCCCTAAACTCCTGAAATAGTTCATATGAATCCCTTTCTTTATCAGATTCATGATTTGGAGGTAGAATACCCAAATATCATGTATAATCAAGACTGTGGATGTACCTTTGAGCCTGGTCTGGTCTGCTGTGCAGACTGGACCTTATTTTAAGGGGCACTAGCTGCCAATAGAAAATGCTGAAACAAACTGAGTCTGATCCACAATGTGTTATGAACAGATAAGAAAACTCCAAGAGCTAAAGTGTTCCTCTAGTCCTATTCTGATGAAGAAAGACCCGGGGAAGAATTACAAATATGAAAAGGGCAAAGGAGAAAGTCCAGGAGGCCCTTCTTCCTAACTTTGCCTCTTTCCCCCTTGTATCTGCCTGTCTTTCCCCAAAGGGAAACAATGAGTATCTAACCATCTCCAAGCACCACCATGAATGAACTTTCTTGTACTCTCAAGAAAGAAGATGAAACAAGTATATAGTATGCAAATAGCTCTTTGCATCCAGTATATCTTTTATTAATAATAATAATATTTTGAGGAATGTTAGTATCCCCAATATCAAATGATGACATGGAAACCACTGGAGATAACTGACTTCATCCAAGGTCTTACAGATTTAAACAGTGAGGCTGAGATTTCAGCTCAAATCCTGTGACACCAAATTTATTGTTTTTTCTATGCTATCATAATATCTCTCTAATTAATCTATACATACTGAGAAGGGAAAATATTGATAAATATTTAAGTAATGATTAATTACCTGGGGAACTTAAAAAAATTAATAAAGATTCCAGAACTCCAGCTTTAGATACTGTTTTAAAAGGTCTAGTGTAATGTGTCTGGTTTTGTTTGCTTGATTTTGTTTTTAAGTTTTCTCTAAGTAATGCTGCTGCTCAGTCAGCTCTGGGAATATCTCTAGTATTGAGACACCTTTAAAGTATATGCAAGAATATTTATATTTTTCAAAGGGGAAAATAAATCTTGTGAACAAAGCATTTTTATTCAGAATTTCTGCATTATGTAGATGTCTTGAGACAGTATTTTGAGGAGGGAGAACTAACTACCTGGCACCTCTGAAATTATGACATGAAGGAGGGTACTTACTCTGCTTTTTAAACAATGTATCCATGCTTTCACATTGCATGCCTGGACGCTGATTCATCTTTCCCTGGTAGAACACAGCTTACAAGAAAAACAAAGCCGTTTCAAATGTTAGCTTCATCTCCTGTTAGCTGCATGAACTTGGGAAAAATATTTAGCCTCTCTGGATCTTACTTTGTTTCACCATTAAATGCAGATATTCATATGCATTTCACAGGGTTGTCCCAAGAATAAAACAAGCTGTTGTACAGTGCTTGGCCTAGTCAGTACACAAAAACTATAACTAGCATTCATTTTGAAAGGATGCAGTGTTTGAGTATCAACCTTTTGAACCAAAGCATCTTCCCCTTGTCAGTGTTCCCCATCTCGTGTTACATTATTCTTCAAAACTGCTATGAAAAATAAGGCTCTATGAACAAATCTGTTTGGCAAATACTAAAGAATGCATTCTCATTTAGAGATCATAATCAACAGATTAAAAATCTTGAGAAGTTTTTCATGAAAAAAAACCCCCTAACTTTATTTAAGACATTATTTCCATAAACATATGTAGTTATGGAGCCCTTATTCTCATGGTACACCTATTAATATTCTGGAAATAATATCCAAAAAAAACTCTTTTAGGAAAGATCCTTCTTTTATTACTAAAATCTTAACAACACATATGATTTTGCTTTTAGGCAAATTGAAATGGTCAAAATGAAACGTCAGGGTTTTGAAATTAATTATATGTATGTATCATTTATACCTACATTGTGATGGAGTGGCAGAACAAGACTCCTCCATAATACAGACTGCATGTACAGCTATGGTGCAGCCACTTTTTTTCCTGTTTGTGTGTAGATGTGAATATGTATGTGTGTGTATGTTTGTATGAATATGTGTATCTATGTGTATGTGAGTTTGTATGTGTGTGTACAGACTTAGGAATGTCTTTATGTATAACTACTATATCTAGTTGTGAATGATGGATGAAACAAAATTCCTTGCTTAATATAAAAGATATTATAATTACTGCTATACTGTTTTAATCTGTATCCCATATAATATATAGACTTACTAAGTCTTAGAAAGCTTATAAGTTTAAACATCAGATCTGAGTACAAACTTAAAATGAAGATTTTAAACTATATTCTTAAATTCGCTTTTATCTTCCCACATTCTTTACTGCTCCTCAGCGTTCGCCTCCACTGGCTGGCATTTTCTCAAATAACCAGTTTATTTATCAAAAACTAAAGAACTAAAAATCATGTTGCACACAAAGCAATATTTAGGTTCTTTCAACATCTGAGGCAAAGCAACAAGAGATTTGACTTCCTCTAAGACCAACTTAGGGTCACTGCTTGTTTGTTTTCCTTTACATGGGCACTCCAGCCTTCCTTAACGTCCAATTTGTGTTCAGTCAGTAGGTATTTAAACTACAGGAGGAGTCCAGCCAAAATAAGCCATCCTTCTGCCAGGTCCAAAGTTTCCTTTCCTCCTTCTCTCTCTGGGTTTTCTCTTATAACTTTACCTTTCACTTAGTTCCATGGAATGTGCCTAGGCCTTCTAAGGGACATTTAACTTTAGGGAGCTGTTACTCATTTTAAACAAAGTGTCAGAATCACTGTTCCTAGAGAAGGCAATTGTTGGCAGAAAAGGAAAAAAAGTGAACACAAGAAGAACAAGCCTTCTTACTTCTTGTACTTAATGGCTTTCTACTGATTCTGAAAACGTGGGTTGCTAGGGAAGGGACAATACTTTGCCCATATCCCTTTTAATATAAAAATAAATGTGTGCATGTGTGTGTGTAGTTTTTAAAGTATGAAAGCATTTAATACAGAGAAGCTCAAATGCACGGTTGAAGAAAATCATTTGGTATGGTTGGTGTGGCAGTTACTGTCTAAAGCTGTAGAAAGTGCATCTACCTTTCAAGGAAGCACTGCTCTGTGTTCTTACCTTTCCTTCTACTCTCTAAGCAATACATCCAGATTTATCCACACTCAGTCCTGTCTCCAAAACTCAAGTCCAGCACCTTCTCTATTCTGAACACAAACTTTAATTAAAAAGACTGTTACACACACCATCTATTAAATAGCACTGAAGACATTTTAACTCACTTGGATTTAAACAGCTAACTGAAGGTTCCTTGGTTTTCCTTTCGGATTTCTCCCCTCTGGCACCCTTTGATTTAACAGGCACCCAATTCACCCATGGCAATCATGAACTACAGCATTTAGGAGTGAGAAACCTTCCCTACAGACACATCCAAAAATGATTTTTTTCTCATATCAAGAGCCCTTTAAAATTCTCTTTTAAAATAACACTTTGAAAAAAATAACATCTGTTTAAATCCTTTTATCATGATTTAAACACATTTTCAGTTATCACATTTTTCTTTTTTTTTTCCTTTTTTTTAAAGTTCTTTTTATACCTGTTACCATGGACACAATGTTGCTTGCCTCAGAGTCTAATTAAAATGGTTACTTGCTCAGCCAGGGATTTAGAGAATAATCACGTGTTGGGGGAGTGGTTTTAAAATCTGAGGGAACTATTGCTTAGGATATCTTAATAGAAATGCTTCTCCATTATCAAAATCCCCTCTCCATTTTGCAAGGAGTGTTTTGACCAATCAATACCTGAAAAGACCCAACATACATTATTTAGAAGCTACAGGCCATATTTTAATCTTATACACCTCTGGTCTTTGGGCAGGTTTCTGGGGGTTATAAAGCAAGGATCTGTTATTTGCAAATGTGAGTTGGGGGAAAAAACCCTCTTCTTGTTAAATTATTGAATACATAATATTTAGTCCAATGTAGAATTTAGATAAATTATTAATGAAGAAATTTCCTAGGTTTCAATCCATCTTCCAATAAAACCACATATCATCTCTATTTATGTAGTTGATTGCCTCATTTTGGACTTTATAAACATATTGTTTATTTTTATTTTATTTTTTTGCAGTACGCGGGCCTCTCACTGTTGTGGCCTCTCCCGTTGCGGAGCACAGGCTCCGGACGCGCAGGCTCAGTGGCCATGGCTCACGGGGCTAGCCGCTCTGCGGAATGTGGGATCTTCCCGGACCGGGGCATGAACCCGTGTCCCCTGCATCAGCAGACGGACTCTCAACCACTGCGCCACCAGGGAAGCCCCCATATTGTTTATTGTTGTTGCTTTTGCTAAAAGAAAAATCAAATACTTTCAAATGGTCAAAATCTGTTTAAATTTAATTGTGATAATGGTTTGCTTGATACATCATCAAGCAAGCATGCATTTAAAACTGGATAAGTCAGAAAGCATTTTTTTTCTTCTTCAACAACAGTGCTTCTAAGAGCACATCCTTGACAATGTGGACTATCAGGGTACTTAGAATAGATGGTAAAAATGAAGAAAGTTACCATGGTTTTCCAGCAA
Source organism: Delphinapterus leucas (assembly GCF_059928025.1). Lineage (NCBI taxonomy): Eukaryota > Metazoa > Chordata > Mammalia > Artiodactyla > Monodontidae > Delphinapterus > Delphinapterus leucas. The sequence goes on from NC_143136.1 coordinate 84,542,577, forward strand.
GAATATAAATTTAGTATTTAAAATTTCTAGGGGTATAGAGACTTTACTATTTTTATTTATTTTCTGCAGCCCATCACTTTGGTAACTTTGATCATATAACCTGTTAGTGCAACCCCTATACTGTCCAGTATCTTACTAGATAGACTTGAAAGGTGCAGAAGATTTTTTAATATTAATTTCCATCTCTTGAAATCTATCATGAGGTTTACCTAATAATATGTTTTGATATTGGGTTGTTATTAAATAAAGTGCATGGAAATATGAGATTCTATTGAACAGCAAGGCAGTAACAAGTAGAGGCAAAGCAGTGTAGGGTTCATGGGAAGTTGAGCAGATGGTGTCACAGGAAGTCCGAATTCAAAGGCAATCTCTGTGCTAATTAACTGTAAGGCACTTTGCTGAACCACCATTTACCCTCTCTAAAACAAAAGGGGTGGACCCATTGTCTCTAAATTTCCTGCCACTTCCAATGCTCTGTGGCAGAATGACAGTAGTGCCATTCACTGTGACAAGGGCTCTAGGAGAAAAACAAGTTTGATGAGGAGTGTCATGGTTTGGTGTTTGATATGATGAAACTGAGTTCCCCCTGAAAGTCAATTGGGAAATTCAAGTAGGCAATTAGATACAAGGGTCTATAAGTCAGAAGAGTGCTCTAGAGATACACATATGATAGATCCTGGCTTACGGATAATGACTGAAATATGCTGTACTGAATATTTCCCAGGAAGAAAGAATATAGTGAGAAGAGGGCTGGATACTGAGCTTTGAAAAACCCGGAAAGAACAAAATAAGCCTGTAAAAAAGACCAAAGGAAGTGTGGTACCATATAACTAAGAAGAATGAACCGAATCGGTATAGTTTGCAAATCTTATCTATTCAACAAATTATATATACATATATACATATGTATATATGAAGCATTTTACTATAATATAATATTTGTAGGTGCTGGAATTTCAAAGAATAGTGAAACACAGTCTGTGACAACACAGCTTTAATAAAAAATCTAAGCAGTTCTCTTAAGAGAACCAAGTTTGAAAACAAGAAAGTTGACATCAACTTAAATAAAAATACTCATTACATGTATTATTCTCAGATAAATTTATTTCATAGGATTTCTCTCTTTTTTATGAGAATTCATTATTTGAAAGGTAAAGGGAAGACTTTAGTTTAAGAAAACATTATACTACTCTGACCTTTTCGATATTCTATACTTTGATTGGCTAGATTGGAATATCTCATCGTGTCCATCCAAGTAAGGGCAAGACTGTAAACAGTATGAACTGGACTAGTCAGCCAATCAAATTATAGAGTGTTGTAAAGGTCAAAGCAATACAATATGCTACTATAATTTACATAACATATGTGCAGCATTACAAGTCCAATATTTCATCCTCAGACAAGGATTGAATAAGAACATAAAAAGGCATAACATGAATGCATTCTGCTGATGACAAAATCGGGAAGACTTTCTTGAGGTTTCCAAGATTGCCACTGAAGAAAGAGAGGAAGAAAGGAAGAAAGAAAGAAGATACTCATTTATTGACGTGAGTTCAAGATAAGAGGTAGGATGTAGGAAGTTCATAGCGAAGTCCCAAGAAAATGGTGGCGAGGCAGTAGATTAATGGGTCTGAAACTCAAGAGACCTGGATTCTATGCCCTGCTTTGCTACTAACTAGTTACAAGACTTTGAAAGCTTACTGGATTTCTTGGCACTAATTTTCTCACTCTCTGAAAGAAGAGATATATTCGTAATTATTGACTTTAGTAATCTTAGTTGGAGGGATTTTTTTTAAGTATAGAGCAATGAATATAAAGTAATCCTTACTTTCAAAATACAATCTTGTGGCGCATAAGACAAGTAAATCAGTAACTACTTAGATTAGTTTAGGTAATTACAAAAAGAACATTTTAGAAATAGATGCAGTCCGTCATTGTTCTTTGCCTCTGTGCATATGGAAAGATCTACATTTATGTACATGATGTACAGTATCAGTACAATCTCCACAAATCTTATGGTGTGGGCACTTAAATTCTACGGCAGAGAAACAGTCCAAGACTCAACAGTAAGGCAATAGGAAGCTCTACATATCAATGGTAAAAATGACATGATTCACATTAAAAACCTTTAAAATCAGCACATAAAACCCACCTAGCATTATAGAAAAACAGTAGCTGCTATTATTCCATTCCTTGTTCATTAACATTTTCTAGGCAGAATGTGATCTGCTGTGATTTTTCCCCCTTAAACGTTACTATTGAAGTTGTAATAAACATTCACTGAAATGTTGAGAAGGTAAGGAATGACAGTGAACCCAGTAAGATTTTTTTAAAAACCTGCACTTTCTAGGTTAATCATAGAAATACTAAGGACTAAAATATAAAAAATAAGTTGTAACATAGTAAGTTACGAGAATGTTAAGTGAATGTTCAGAGGAATGGTGCATTTTCTTTGAAAAGTATCTCTGTGAACTCATAATTTCACAAGCCAAATCAAGAGCAAAAGTATTGAGCAGTAAATGAGAGAACCCAATTAGTGATCTTTGATGGATCAAAATTGTGGAAAACGGACATTTAAAATTAAACATATATTTCCAATTGCTGAAAATGACTATCTGATGGACAATAAATACTTTACACATGTTTAATACACAAGATAGGTTTGCAAGAGTATATTCAGAATTTCTTTTCGTCTTTTCATCTGGTATTAATTACTTGTAATATATATTAAAAGTGGATAAGCAACTATGATTCTTTTAAAATTTGTGTTTATTTATTGCTTATCCTATATTAGATCTGCACTTAGGGAGTAATTTTGGTATCTCTATCTTCACAACTTCAATAATTTCTTTCAAAACTTATAGCAAGTATCCAGAATTTCTTGAATGTAAATACTGAAACCACTGAAAAAATGAAGTTTACCTATAGTGAGATATATATGGAAGTGCATTTAAAAAGGATAGAAAATAATCTCCCTGGAAAGAATTTTTATGAGTTGCTTGGGATGAAGGATTTTTTCTTTTTTGTGACTTGAGGAAAGGGAGCTCCCCTGGACCCACATCATTAACTCACCCAGTTAATAAAGAATCAGAGTAGTCAGTGTAAAGATGACTAATATATTAAATACTTTAAAAAAACATGAAGGACCTTTGAAATTATTCAGTATATCAATTATCTTATTTTACAGATTACACTGAAGTGGAGAGAGGTTATGTGACTTGTTAAAAGTCACACATCTAAATAGTTGCAGAGCCCAGAATATTCCAAAAATTTCTCATCTCACTCAGGGTAGAACCAAGGGCCTTACAATGGCCTCTAAATCAGTGTTAGTCAAGGTTCTAAAAGAAGTTAATGGTACACACAAGGGTTTAACTGAAGAGAGTATAATAATGGGGCCATTTACAATGGCATGAATAGGGTTGAGGAAACCAATAAAGGAAGTAAATATTCAGAGAATAACAATAATGAGAAGCCACTCTGAGTCCTAGACTTAAAGGAGAAATGGGGATGAAACATTTTTGCTAGAGTCCAGAGACAGTTTGGCACTATGGGCCAAGGATGTCTGACAAAAGATGTAAGGAGAATGCAGTCACTGATAAAATCAAGGCAAGGCAAGAGGGAAAAGTCCTCTATCCTTTCTTTCTCTCCTCCAATATCCTGGCAGTCAAACTTAAGTCAAGGCTACAGAGCCTGGATGATGCAGTCCATAGTCCTGTGGCTAAGAGCATTGAAGAGAAGGCTGAAAACTGATCCTGATGGATAAATGACATATGGCTCATCAGATCAATAATTCTTATGGCAAATACTATATTTTATCATGTTATAAGCTAGTAAACCTATATAGAAAAACTCCAACACCATTTCAATGCAATTGATTAAACATCCAATACTTAGGTATGTGTTGGTTATCACTGCATGAGACAAACTCACAAGTGGGTATGTTGCTGTCTTTTTAAAATCATGATGTTCCATCTTGTTTGGATATTCAGTGCTGTGTGGAACTCTAGTCAACACTCTTTCCCCTTTCCTCAGTGACTATTTTCATTCTTCCTCACTCTCATCAGATCTCTGACCAAACTACTCCCCATCTCTCCAACAAATGACTTTACTACCATGTTTATAGAGAAGATAGAAGTTATCAGATGGGATGGGCTATTTCTAAATTTTCTATCACCATAACTTTAAAACTTACCCTCATTCTTTTCTTTGCTTCTTCCCCTCCCCCACCAAGTCTAGTCCCATTACTTGTGCTCTAAATTCTAGCTCTACTGCTTTATTGCCTTCTTTCTCTCTCTCCACCTCTGCAACCCTACTTTGAATGTTACCATGTCAACTTGCTTCTTTGCCTGAGGATTCAAACACATTCAATCTCAATAACCATTAAAAAAACAAACAAACAAACTAATAACAATTGTGTTATTCAGAGGAAGTAATGATATCTAGTATAAAAACGACCCCAAATATCTCACGATATGGGTGCTTAACACTATAAAAGTTTATTTCTAATCATGACAAAGTTCAGTCCAATGAAGCTCCACGTAGGGATTTCTCCATCCTATGGTTTTTCCATTGTGTAGGGTCAGGAAGAAATCTGCTGTATCCTCTGAGACTGGATAACAGGAAAGAGAAAGACTGGGATGATCTCATGAGTGTTCAGGGGCCAGGCCTGAGATACTGACATCGTTTTCATGTACATCCCATTAGCTGGATTTTAGTCACATGGAACCACCTAACCACAGAGGAGGTTGTGAGCCAGGAGGAAAAGATGGGTTGTACTAGTTTTGTGTGGCTGCCATAAAAAATCACCACAAACTTATTTGCTTAAAACAGCATAAATTTACTATCTTATCTCGCTGTAGTCCAATATGAGTCTCATTAACCTAAAATTAAGATGTCAGCAGGGCTGTGTTCCTTTCTGGAGGCTCTGGGTAAGAATCCAGTACCTTGCCTTTTCTAGCTCATAGAGGCGATGGATTACTTGGCTTGTGGCCCTCTTTCTCCATCTTCAAAGCGAGAAACTTTGCATCTCTCTGAACCTTCTCTCACTAACCACAGCCAGGAAATGTTGTCTGCTTTATTTTTTTATTTTTATTTTGTTGTTGTTGTCTGCTTTTAAGGACTCATGTAATTAGATTGAGCCCAACTAGATAATCCAGGATAATCTCCAATTTCAAGATTTATAATCTTAATCATGTTTGCTAAATTGCTTCTGTCATGGAAAGCACCATATTTACAGATACTGGGTATTTACAGATACTGGGGATTAGGGTGTGGACTTCTTTGGAGGGCTATTACACTGCCTACCACAGGTTTAGAAAACACATCGCGTTGAAATTGTCACAGGTGCTTCAAATTTCTCTCTAAATATTCCCTATCTTTCTCATTCCCTTTATAGTCAAACTTCTGAAATGTTTGCTGTATTCACACAATCTTCAATTCATTCTCTACCATTCATTTTTAAAACCAAAGCAATTCACAACTACCACCACCCCACTCTACTGCAATAGCTTCTTTCAATGATCTCCTTGTTGACAAATCAAAGGGGGCATCTTCTAGTTCTTATACAACAGCACTGGATATTATTAATCCACCTTGCTTAAAATGTTCCTTTCTCTTGAATTTCTTGAGCTTTCTATTATCTTTCTTTTAGCACCATCTCAGTCTCCATTGAGAATGTTGCTTCCTCTATCCTTTAAATATTTTCATTTTCCTGATTCTCTTTTAGGTTTCCATATGTGATATGAAACATTTCCCAAACTTGGTGTACAAAAAAATACACATTTTAATTTTCTACTTGAGAACTCCCGCTTACATTAACTGTTTGATATCACCCTCCTGAGGTCTTCCTACACTCCCACTGCCTGTTTAATCCAGAATTGCCTAGGGACTAATATCCATTGAATACTTCTGTGGTATAATCTTTTTATACAAATAATCTCATTTAATATTCCTAACAATCCTATGAGGTAGGTTCTCTCATAATCCTCATTCACAGGCAGAGGAAATTGAGATCCAGTGAGATTAACTACCTTGCTTAAGGTCAAATAGCTAAGAATTGATTCCATAAAGAGAGAAGAAATAATGTTCCCAAAGAGAGTGGAGATAATCTGTTGTTTGTGTAACCACATTATAAAGCATGTTTTACTGGGGTTATTTTGGAGTGGGGGCAGAAGAGGAATCAGAATGAGATTTTAGGTAAAATCTTAACCATTCCCACCTCTTGTCCTTCAACTGATGTTCTGTCTCTAAGAATGCAGTAGATGTGGAGGTGAATATCGTTGCTATTTATGCCCCGTCTTCAGTTTAGTAATTCAAAAATGTGAATTGAATGCACATCCTATGAAGAACATTGTGACTTCAACCTGCCCTCAAGTGACGCTTCAGTGTTAGAAGTCCCCAGCCTGAGTTCTAAACAAAAATGAAAGTTTTTTTCCCACTTTGCATGGAGTATAGAGATAGAAGTAGAGAGAATAAGGTCCTGAAACCTTTGGGTGACCATGTGAAAAGGAAGCACCTGCCCGCCGTGGGCAGTAGCCCAGCACAGCAGGTGTCTCCCTACCTTCTAGGCTCTGCACTATCTGCTGGCTCTCATTTGCCCTGTCTCTCTCATTTATATTTTGTTCTCTCATTTATTTTTCTTCATTTCCTATCTCTTCTCCTTGCACTTTTTGTTTTTACTTTCTCCATTCTCTCCCTCTCCTTTCCTCTTTCTTTCTCTCTTTCTGAGAAGAGTTTCAGTTTCAGTTAGTATTCAGAATGAATCTTAGTGGCTCAGGTCTGGTTTACCATCCTGGCTGTGAGGTTCATACAGCAGTAGTAAAACTCCTTAAACATATTGCAGGATAATGAGAGGACCAAGTGACCCTGAAAGCTGTACTGTCAGGGGCTGATGAGCCAACTTGATAACCTAGCTTGAATTTAACATTTTAAAATTTAACATTTCCTTATCTGGAAAACATATCAAACTTCTAGTAAGGAGTTTTAATATTATTTGATTATATGTTGGAGGATTTAATACTTGCTACATATTCTGCCTGGATAGCATGAAAACCAAATGAAAACTAAATGAAACTAAATGAAACTAAATGAAACTAAATGAAAACTAAATGAAAACTAAATGAAAAGAATAAAAAAAGTCCATATTGCACTGTTGAAATGCATGTCTCTGCCTATGATCTTTCAACAGAGAATTTGAAAAAGCTGTTTCCAAACTTCACTTGTTTTCTGACCCTGACCATTATAATTAAGGAAACCATTCCCCAAAGCAGTAGTCCCCCACTTTTATCATATTTTAAAATTCTTCTTAGCATCTTTCACTCTCAGAAAGTATCTTCTGATGCTTTATTAGCTTCTTCAATGTCTACCTCCTCCATTTTCAAAGGAAGCTCTATGAAAGCAGAGACACTGTCACATTTCCTCCCGTATCCCTGGTACCTAGTACAGGACCTGACCTAGTACAGGACCATCAAACAAGTTAAGATGATCCTCCAACTCTCTGAAAGCTTCTGTCAGAAAACTGAATTGGATGGATGTTTGATATCACTCTACTGAGGTCTTCACAAGTCAATAAAGTGAATGGAAATAAATGAATGGGAATAACTTATTGAGAGTTTTGAGAGTTCATCAGGAAAACATTTTTCATTCAACAGAATTCAGGACCCCAAGATGCTGATCATGTATTTCCTAATATACAAAATTTCAGGATTTAAGAAGTTTGTAAGTGGTAAATGTTTTTCCTATTCCTGATATGCCATAGAGATAAAAGTAAAAAAAACAAAATTCTTGATTTGTATATTTTCTGCAAAAAAGACTTTGAAACTTTATTTCTTCATCTTAGGTATGCAAAAATAGTTATTATGTTCAAGGTACCACATTAGACTGAGATATGATGCATAACCTCACCCTTCAAAGGGGGTGATCTTTTGGAATCACTAATCTATACTTACCCCATTTATACACATGAATGGTTGACTTCCTCTGTTTCTAGAAGCCCAAAGAATTAATATAGTCCTAAAGACCTTTCTTAGGCCCCTATCCACCTCTTTCACCTCATTTCACTTTTGTCAGTTTCTTAAATTCCAAATGCTTCTAATCATCATAGAGCACATGCTAATCCCCCATAAAGAATAAAGAATATTCTTTCTTCTAATCCCTGCTAGTTAATTCTTGCTATTTCTTCAGATCCTAAATACTCATAAATTCTTCAGGACAACTTTACTTGTTCACTCTTACAGGTCAAAAATGTTATAAAATGCTCTCACTTTTCCACACAAATTCTTACACTAAACACAACAGCTCTCTTACATTTATTTCTGTGGTAATTTGATTATTGTCTATCTTCACCACTAGTCCGAAAGCTCCATGTGGGCATAAAGAGTACTGAAAAATATGTGTTAAAAGAATGTGTAAATGTAAAACCAACAGCTACATCTCATGATTATAGATCTTTTGATGCTACTGAGTTTTAAATTCTGGATTTAGTTCATTTAATAGCAACAATTCAATGGCAAATGAAACAAAAACTGAGAACAAATAGATCTTTTATGAGAAACACTTCAAATTATATCAATATGCTGATAGTGGACTGTATTTTTAATTTAGTCATGAATGCTTGGTGCTACACAAAAATGGCAATGACCTATCTCATATGTCCATTACTCAGTTTATCTTTTTAAAAAAACTTTTCCTAAATTTGGCCCATTCTTTCCTTCAGCTCCATGCTAATACTCAAGGATTAGAAATGGTAGAAATCAATAATGAGGCATACTTCAGTTCTAATACTCATTTGAAGTTCTGAATTCAATCATTTATTCATCCACAAAACATTCAAAAATCAAATATTTAGCACCTAGAATACAAGACAGCATATGGGTAACAAGAATGTCTTGATATACCAAATGTATAAAAAGTTCGTTTTCTCCAGCTGTCATTGATTTAATTTAGAAGTTAAGATAATTGCATAAGTAGCTGCAACAAAGGCCAATATGATAAGTCATCCTAGTTGCTTAAACTAAGTATAAGGGAATTTCAGAAGAAGACATCATTGTTTGTAGGGACTATGGGGAATGGAGAGATGTCAAGAAGGTAGCATTGTGTGTTAAGGAACTGGAAGGATTTTGTTTGATTCCAAGAAAAAATTCAGGCAGAGAGAATGGCATTAATGAAAGTGAGGAGGCCAGAGGTCTCATAGGGAACACAAGGAATCCAGTTTAACTGATGTGAAGAGCAGTAGAAGGTAAAGCTGGAGAGGAAGAATGAACTAGTCTTGAATGAAGGTGACCAGGTATTTCCTCTTGCCCATGAGATGTATTTTGTACCATCATCCTATCTAGTCTGGTGTTTGAAAACAATATTTCCTAAATAGCTGTAAATACAACCACTTTATAAGTCTAGCAAACATTAGAACCAATTTATCAGTCTATAATTACACACTTTAAAACGTACATAATTTTATAGCTTTGATATCTTGTTTTGCTCACAAATTTATCTCAGGTTGGAAGATAAATTATATAAAAACCCCAATAGCAAAGGTGTTTCTATAGTTGTTTATTACAATGAGAAAATAACCTAGCTAAGCCTCAGTTCCCTCATGAATAATATTCTAAAACATACTCTACAATATTGGAAATTAAATGTAAAATATATAGAACATAGCTGTACCCACCATATGGTAGTTTTCTGCCTTATTTTTGTAACTGAAGTAACCTAAATTTCTATTATCAAATATTTCTTTTAAATTCAGAAATACAATCATTTAATACATATCTTATTTTTTCTAAATAACTTATAGTTGTATTTAGAAAAATGGAATTCCATGGTCAAATAAATTTGGATAAAAACTTATTCTATCATTCTCTTTGTTATAGGCTGAATGTTGTGTTCCTCCCAAATTCATATGTTGAAGCTCTAACCCCCAGTGCAATTGTATTTGGAGGTGGGGCCTTTGAGAAGTAATTAGGTTTAGATGGTGTTCTTGAGGATGGGGTCCTCATGATGGAATTCATGCTCTTATAGGCAGAAAGGAGAGACATACACAGAGGAAAGGCATGTGAGCATAGAGTGAGAAGGCAGCTGGCTGTCTACATATAAGCCAGGAATCTGCTGTCACCTTGATCTTGGACTTCCAAGCCATCAGAACTGTGGGAAATAAATGTCTGTTGCTTAATCCACCCAGCACAGTCTATGGTATTTTGTTATAGCCGCTAGAGCTGACTAAGACACGCTTGGATAAAATCTTGGATAAACTTATTAGAATGAACATTAGCCTATTAAAGGCTTTGAGGTATTCTGCAGGAAAAACATTTATTTAATCTTTTGTAACCTTATTTACCAAATCTATTAGAGCATGAATCCCGTTTTTTTCCAAGTAAAATAGGAAGACATCATGTAGGAAAAATATATATCCCCAATTATTGTGGGAACTATTGTGGGACTTATTACAATGTTGATTTCTATCAGTGTAAATAACCATTTAATTGGTGATATTAGTAAGTAGTCATGAATGCAAGTGACTAGTATTTTATTTGTCTATATTCTAAGTAGTTTAGTATTTGGGGGGTGGGGTAGATGGGATAATTCACCTCTAGAATTTAGAGGTGACAAAACAATGAAGCCAAAGTATATTCGAAGTATATTTTGTAACATCCGTTGCTATCAAGGAGCAAGTATCTAAAAAATCATCCAGAACTGATAGCTCTTTTCATTTCTCCCAGCTATTTAAAGAGAAGAAATTTCCAGTTGCCCATTTCAGCCTATTCTGGTGAATTCAGGGCAGCCCTTGATTGAGATGTTTTTGCTAAAGGTCCAACTCAACTCTACTGCTTCTCTTCGAGTGTATTCCTTTGTGTTTTGTCTGTCACAGACACTCAGAACAACTGCTGAGCATCTTTCTCATAAATGTTTCATATACTTGACGACAGTATTTATCCCTTAGTTTCCGCGTGTTTGGATTTTATTCAATATCTTTTTGGTTGATGTGGAGGAAGGGAGATGGCACTTATGTTTCATACTCCACATTGCTGCCAGCTCTATCTAAAACACAAATTGATAATGTCAGTCCCTGCTTAAAATCCTCTAGTGATTTCCCCACTGCCTCTAAAGTTAAACACAGCCTCCATAACATAGGCCACAAGACCTTCATCTTTTTGCTTCTGCCTGATATTCTTAATACTAATCTGTTTATACTCCAACCCCACCAGAATAATTTGTGTAATATGCCATGCTGTTTACAATGCTACCCTTTTGTGTTAGGCTGTTTTCTCTGCCTGAAATGTCCTCTCCTGCCTTCTTCTGGTTAATGACTACTCATGCTGTAAGACTCGGTTTAAATTACAGTTAAATTAGATGTTTTTTGTGCCCACCAGGCAGAGTTGATCCCTCCTTCTGTGCTGTCCCATGTTTGTGCTGACTTCTTTTGTTGATCTTATAACCTTGAAGTATAATTGTGTATTCACCTTCATGTTTCGTTTACTGCACTCTGACGGCATTGGGGATATGGTATGTCATAAATTCAAAAAATGATAGCTGATAAAGGTTTAATATTTTCTAAACCATATGTGTGCTTCCTACCAAGAGTTCATAGTATTGAAGTAGTAGTTTCTGGTGTTTTTTCCTTTTTACAGAATTTGAGTAAGATAAAAGGCAGTTTCCTCTTTTTAGCCTCTCTCTTCTTAACCTTTGAAGAGTGAAGACTATTAAATATATTAAGTTTAAAATTTTCATTGAAGGGATCCATTTTTATCACTTAACAAAACAGCACTGACATTGTCATATGCCTAAAAAAAACACTGAAGAATTTTGGGTAGTAATATTAATTTCTGGGATTCTAAGACATTTTATATAACATATTTTTTGTTTAGTATCACTTCTTCTTATCAAAATGAAAAGGGAGAGTATTAGATATACTTTAAAATACATCCATTTAGTTAAGGCCAATACGTGGTTAGGCCAAAGAACACAGGTGAAGTTCATTTACTCGGTTCCCCCATCTCTCTTTTCTGCTAGTAACTCTCCAAACTCTCATTTATTACAAAAAATATTTTCAAAAAAATGTTTATAAGCATCTATTATGTGGCAGATATTGTTTTAAGTGCTTGGAATACATTAGGATATTTATGAATAAAGTATATAAGGTAAAACTGTATTTTAGATAAACTTCATGTAAACAAACTTCTGTCTAGGTCACTGTGACCTTCCTATTACTTAATCCAATGATTCTGTCCTCATCTTATTTGAACTCTCAGGAATATCTTGACACATGGTTGATCACTACCTTCATCTTAAAACACCCTCTGCCTGTAGCTTCCAGGACATTATTTCCCCTTAAAGTCATCCTGCCTCACTGTTTACATCTTCTCAGTCTCCTTTGCTCGTTCTTTCTCATCTCCCCAACCCCCCCCAAAACAGATATTTGAGGCCTGCAAGTCTCAAGACTAAGAGGTTTGGGTTTTTTTGTTTTTGCTTTTGCTTCATTTACATTTTTTCAAGTGATTCCATCATCTTTCAGGTAATTAGATTCCATCTGATTTTATGGCTTTAACTACTCTCTTTATGCTAACAATTCACCAAGTTATATTTACTCTCAACTTCAGTCTTATATATCCAACTTGTTACCTAACACATCTCTGGGTGTTGATGAGACATCTCAAATCTAGTGTACATAATATCAGACTCCTATCCCTGTTCACCTATCCTAAATCTGCTTTTTCCACAGTGGTTCTAATCTCAGTAAATGGCAATTCAATTTTTCCAGTTGCTCAAAACTAAACACATATCCTCTTCCTTCCAACGGCAAATCCTATTGGCTTTAAATTTAAATACTCAAAGTCCAACCATTTTTCATTATGCCTATTACTACCATCCTGGTCTAAGCCATCAACATCATTCTAAGCCATCACCAGCATATTTGCAGAGGTTTTCCAATTGGTCTCTCAGGCAAACTTTGCCCATAATAGCCTCATCTCAACATCATAGTCACAGTAATCCAGATGAGAATGAATCAGACGATGTTACTCAATGTTTTAAAACACTTCAATAACTTACTTGCCACTTACAGAATAAGCCAAAGTGCTTATAATGTCCTACATGATTTAATCTTGTTTGTTATATTCTAACTTCACCTGCTACGATGACTATCATCCTGCTCCAGGGACACTGGCGCTTTTCTTGTTTCCTGGTCCTTGGAAGTTCAGAAATCCTCACTTCAAGGCCCTTTTACATTTTGGTCCTTCTCCTGGAATATGTAAATATCTACCTGGCTCTCTCCTTCACTTTTTTTTTTTTTTTTTTACAGTTCTTTGCTCAAATGTCACCTTCTCAGTGAGGCCCTCCCTGATAATTCTTATAAAATGATCAATGACCACCCCACCCTGAACCTGGCACTCCCTATTCTTATTCTGTTTTTTTTCATTGCATTTATTAAAACCCAACCAACAAACCATACATATATTTATAGTTGCTGTTGTTTATTATGTCAATCTATCTAAATGTAAATTTCACGATGCTAGCAACTGTGTCTTTTTTTGCTCATTGCTATATCTCAAGCAGCTAGAATAGTGCTTGGCATATAGTAGAAACTCAGTAAATACTTTTTGTTTAATAAGAATAGATGAATAAACCAAAACAAAATATATAAATAACATTATATTTTCATAACAAAAATGGAAGAAACACTCTTCTAAGTTATGAGTATTGGATTTTTGCCCATAAATAATTCAAATCAAAAGATATCATATGCTTCAAATGCTTCATAAAGCTTACAGACTACCTTTCTCTTTTATTAGCTGACTGGGACTCAGGTTCACAACAACATACAAAAATAGAATCTGTATCTATTAATAATCAAAAGAGGACAAAGAAACATGTGCTGACTAAATATGTCTTTCCTCCTCACAGTGTCTATCACAGCTTAAATATTACTTTAGTTTCGATGGTCTCATAGGTTATAATTTTCTTTTATCAAAACAAGAATGTTTTAAATGGCTCCTCTTGAATGATGAGAAGGTATTTGCTGATCATTTAGAACTGCTTACAAAGATAAATATATGTTAAATGGTTTTCTATTTAAAACTTATGTAGAAGTAACCCACATATACCAGACAATAATTACTCTTAATAACAAATTAAACTATTACCTGCTTCTTTTCCATTTCTTAGTTTAAAAAAATGAAAAACTCAGATAAAGCAATATCTTCAAAACTTCCAATTTACATATTTTGGTAAGGAGATTTTTTTTTTTAACATTTGGGGAACCAAACTGCATTGAACAAAATGAAGTAAAATCCATTTATGTTTCTAGTTATTCTATTTAAAATGTAATGATAACAGACAGATACCAGTAGTTCCATATTCCACACAGAAAACTGAAGCTAAAGCAACAGAAGAATTGTATATGAGGAATTACAAGATGACCTTTTTGTGTTTAATCCTCGAATGTGCTTCTCCTCAAACAATTCAACCTACACAGAACTGTGAAAATATGATTCCAAACATTTGTTCACTTTTGTAAATTGTTTGCATTTTTGTAAATTTCTTTGTTTTTGTTTTACTTTTAAATTTCCTCCATGTTTTTCTCATTCTGTTTATTAGTCACCTTTGTAACACTCACAACTAGTGGAACAAATGTGACACAAAAAAAATAATTGTTAGTGCAAGCCCACAGCTTCCATTTATGACTGGAGCCCAGTATGCTGGTGCTGTGGGAATACAACATGCTCTCTGAAATTTTCTGAATTACCTTCTCTAATGCAACTAGCAATCATACTGATAAACGGATAGATAGATAAAGAGGAGATTCCAACAGTTAACTTATTCTGGATACAAAGTTCAGACATTTTAATAAGTGTTTTCTTTCAATTGTTTTTTTTTTTAAGTGTGTTAAACTTAATTTTATTTAACTTATAACTGTTGCATAGCTGATCAAGCTGATTTCCATTTATATGCCATGCATATTTGTTTTCCTTTCATTCCACTGTAACATTTAAAATATCTTCAAGTTTATTAAAAATGAAAGATAAAGACTAAATTTCAAGGATGAACTGAACCTCTTAGAAATCTTTCTAAATTTAGTTATATGCAAGGAAAAACACAATTATTCAGGGAAAAGGTAGAAATGATATATAAGCCAATAACTTATGAAAACCTTTCAAATTAACTGTCCAAAATATCTTGAGCTCATACATATATAGGTAAAAAAGAATGATCAACTTCAACGTAATATGAAATAATTACATAACATCTAGCTGAAAGATTATTTTCCACGAAAATATGGAGGATCTTATCATAATCAGTATTCCTTGCAGGGTCCTAGTGGGGTACCTGGGGAAAGCTGAGAAAAGGAGCAGAGAGATTAACTGACATGGTGAGACCAATAAAGCAAAAGGTTTAGATCACTGTGAGTCCAAAGACCATGACCAGCTTGCCTTTACGTGATTTCACAGCTGAATTATCAAAAGATACACAGACTTGCCCAGGTAGAAATGACCTCTCCTCTTCCCTATGTCAGAAATGAATAAAGCCCCTCCATCTTTGAGATTTGTAACAGTATCAAGCAACAGAAAGGCAAATATCTATTGTACAAGGAATCTGGAAGAGATAAGAAAATGTTAATGTTATCCATTTCTAAACACCTGTACTTCAGACATGAGTAAAATAAATAGGTATCAGTCAAAATTATTAGTGTCAGGGGCCTTGATGAGTCTCTCAGCTCCTTCTGAAAGGTATACAGCCAGCTGTTCTCCTTACTTTTAAGATCTTTTCTAATAAAATGTAAGTACACTTTTTACTGGTTTCCCTACAGCTGTGTCTTCCTCACAGACAACATCTCCTTCTACAATAGAGTGTGAATTTAATTTAAAAAATGTACTCACTGAGGCACCTAAAGTCCTGGGAAGTCTGACCTTTCTCCAGGTCAAAACCAGGCCTGAGAAACAATTAAACTGTCAGCTTTCTGAGAGCAAGGACTGTGTTTTCTACTTTATAATCTGCCCGCAACTTATACAATGTGCCACACACATTCTTGAAAATTATGGTTGAGAGTTAATTGACTCCAGGATAGCTACATAAAATAAACTTCTTCTAGGACATCAAGATTACCATACTGGCACAAATGGAATAAAGCAGAATCCTGTTGTGTTTTTTTTTTCCCGGTAGATCTACACTTGCAGCGCTGGAATCAAAGTCTGCAAGAAGTTGGAGTAGATATTAGAAGATCTTTTTCTTGCTCAAATCTCTTGAATTTGGATCTACAGGCTGCCTAGAAAATTGATCTTGAACTTGATACGATATCAAGGAGTCAGAAAGACTTCCCAAGTATTCTTTCTCCTCCAGCTCTCCCTTTGACCATCCATTCATACCTAGAGCTGTTTAATAAGGTAACACTTTCAGCCATTAGAGATGAGGCTGAAAATACAAGTGCAACTGGGAGAGACTAATGACCTAAAACCACTTTACTCTACAAAAGATATATTAAGCATGTCCTAGGAAAACACCCCGATGGGGGAGAGGGAAAGTCAGCATGTGGATTCTTCATAATGGGCATGGCACAGCATGTATGGTGTTTTACAATTTTCCTTGACTCAACTGTTTTTGCAGCCTTGAACCCCGACTGGATCTGGCTGAAATGTAGAATATGAATAAACTGCCGCAAGGAGAGAGAAAATACTACAGCCAACTCACTCCTTTAAACTCCAATTCTCTTTCCAGGTTTGAGAATGATTTAAAATAATCCAGTTCAATTAATCTCAACAAGTATTAATCAGGGCTTCTTACTATGACTGTTTTGAGGATACAGCAAAATCAAAGATAGTCCCAATCTTTAAGTAGTCTTACCTCTCCGAATGGGAATAAGTATTGCAAAAAAGAGCAATTTGGATCACATAATGAGCATAACCTTACCTGTATTTAATTCAATTTTATCTATTTACAAATGTGGAAACTGAGACTTAGAAAGTTAAATGACTTCTTCAAGAAGCCAAATAAAGATAAACATAGATCTGATACTCAGATAAACCAGAAAGAAAAATACATGATGATGAACAGTGAATTATTTTATTTATTGTCAGCTTTTAAAATACATTTACACAGACAGTATATTGTCCCCTTATGATAGTGTTTTGGTACAGCAGTTATTTGACCACTAAAGAATAATTAATATTTTACAAAATACTTTCCACATTCTATGAGCTCTAGGAACATCTGTGCTCAATAAATGAATAAGTACAATTAATGGACTTGGGGAAGTAAAACCATTTTTCCAAATAACAGATCAAATAATTGTTATTTCAAACACTGAGATGTATAAAATGTATTTCAGGCTAACAATATTGGGCAACAGGACTTGCATTCTTATCATTGTATACAATTTGTTTTGCATATGTAATATGCTTTGGTGGTCTAAGTTATGAAATGAGTGTGAACCTCACCTTTCTTATCATGTGTTTATGCTAAAAATGGGGAGAGAAAGGAAATATAATGTCCATTGGCAAATGACAGAATGTTGCAAAATAAAATTAAAAGGTCAAGGTAGTTTTCAACTTTCTGAAACTATGTATATGTCACCCCAAAAAGCATGTCAGGCTAATTTGTACTGTTTTGTGCTTTCTCTTCTGTAGTTTTACTCTGTTGCTCATAAATTTGTTTTGGGGTAGAAAAGGAAAACCTTTCTTCCTAATTTTGAGAGTAAAATAGATGGGAAATAATAGAAGGGCATTTTTCTTCAGTGAGTAGACATTCAGTGAACAAGCAGGTTGTTTTGACAGATGAGCTAAAGGTCTGTCCATCACAGACGTGGGAGGTCCTCACTCCTCTGACTGCTGAAGGGAAAAAGCTGAACAACAGCCAATGTGTAGATTGATCAAGAAAAAACATAGGCAAAACTGCTCAAGAAAGTAAAATCTAGGCTAGAGGCTGCCGTTGATAAAATAAATATTATATGTGAATAAATGCACACTTACATAATTCTATTTCCATGATCCTTCTTTGGAGAACACTTAACTAAGTTGCAGTCTGCTTATTCTCACATAAAACATGTACCTGGTAATAAACTTGGCCCAGGGGTCATGATGATATCTCAAGCCCATGAAGTCCTTCTGACCTCTCCTCTCTCCGTGACTTTGGCTACAGCCTCCTCCTACTCTTTCTGCACCTCTCCCCCACTCATACCCTTTTGTTCAGGTTCTGCTCCCTCAATTCACTATGGAATAGAAATCCTTAGATATTTGAGTCCAGGCAAATAACTGAACACCTTTTATGTAACTTCATCCTGTGCAAAATGAATATAGTAAAAAATACTTCTTTACTGACTTTGAAAGGCTACCCTTTTATCTTCCCCAGCTTTACTGACGTATATTTGACAAATAAAATTGTAAGCTCTTTCAAGTGTACAATGTGATAGTTTGATATACATACACAATGTGAAAGGACTCCCCATCGAGATAAGTAACACATCTATCACCTCACATATTTACCTTTTTTTGTGTGTGTGTAAGGACATTTAAGTTCTATTCTCTTAGTAAGTATCAATTATACAATACAGTGTTATCAACTATAGCCACCATGCTATACACTAGACTGTCAGATCTTATTCATCTTATATCTGAAAGCTTGTACCCTTTTATAAATTTGTCCATATTTTCTGCACCCCCCTAGTCCATGGCAACCACTTTTCTACTTTCTGTTTGTGTGAGTTTGATTTTTCTTTGGATTCTACATGCCAGTGATACCATGCAATATTTGTCTTGCTCTGTCTGGCTTATATCACCTTGCAGAATGCCCTTCAGTTTCATCCATGTTGTTGCAAAAGACCGGATTTCCTTCATTTTTTAAGGCTGAATAATATGCCATTGTGTGTGTGCGTATACACACACATACACATGCCACTTTTTCTTGATCCATTCATCTGTCCACAGACACTTAGGTTGTTTCCATATCTTTGCTACTATAAATAACGGTGCTATGAATATGGGAGTACAGCTATCACTTTGAGGTAATAAATTCATTTCCTTTGGATATATACCTAGAAGTGGGATTTCTGGATCATATGGTAATTCTATTTTTAATTTCTTGAAGAACCTCAACACTGTTTTCTATAGTAGCTATACCAGTTTGTATTCCCTTTTCTCCATGTTCTTGCCAGCATTTGTTATGTCTTGTCTTTTTAATAACCAATATCCTAACAGTTGCATTTCTATACACCAATGAAATATCAGAAAGAGAAATTAAGAAAACAATCCTATTTACAATTAAAATAATAAAATATTTAGGAGTAAATTTAACAAAGGAGATAGTAAATCTGTACACTGAAATCTGTAAGAAAATTGATGAAAGAAACTGAAGAAGACACAAATAAAGGCAAGGTATCCTGTGCTCATGAATTGGAAGAATTAATATTGTTAAAGTGTCCATATTACCCAAAGCAATCTATATGTCAAAGCAAGCTCTATTAAAATTTCAATAGAGATTTTCACAAAAATAGAACAAACAATTATAAAATTTGTATGGAATCATGAAAGACCCCAAAGCAATGTTGAGGAAAAAGAATGAAGCTGGAGACATCACACTTCCTGATTTCAAACTATATTACAAAGCTATAGTAATTAAAACAGTATGGTATTGGCATAAAAACAGACACACAAATCCATGGAACAGGCTAGGGAGTCCAGAAATAAACATATATATTCAGTTAATTTATTACAAAGAAGCAAAGAATCAGCAATGGGGAAAGGATAGTCTCTTCAATAAATGGTGTTGGGAAAACTGAACAGCCACATGCAAAAGAATGAAACTGGACCACTATCTTACATCATACACAAAAATGAACTCAACCTGGATTAAAAACTTGAACATAAAACCTGAAATCATAAAACTACTAGAAGAAAACATAGGCAGTAAGCACCTTGACATTGGTCTTGGCAATGAGTTATTGGATTTGATAACAAAAGCAAAGGCAACAAAAATAAACAAGTAGAATTACATCAAACTAAGAAAGCTTTTCCACAGCAAAGGAAACCATCAACAAAATGAAAAGACAACCTATGGAATAGGAGAAAATATTTGCAAGCCGCATATCTGATAAGGG
This sequence comes from Delphinapterus leucas, assembly GCF_059928025.1. Taxonomy (NCBI): domain Eukaryota; kingdom Metazoa; phylum Chordata; class Mammalia; order Artiodactyla; family Monodontidae; genus Delphinapterus; species Delphinapterus leucas. The sequence continues at coordinate 84,562,651 of NC_143136.1, forward strand.
GTTAATATCCAAATATACAAGGAACTCACACAACTCAACTGCACAAAACAAATTAAAACCGAAAAATAAAATAAAATTGAGCAAAGGACCTGAATAGACATTTTTTCCCAAAGAAAATATCCAAATTGTCAACAGGTACATGAAAAGGTGCCTAGCATCACTAATCATCAGGAAAATGCAAATCAAAACCACAAGGAGATATCATTTCACACCTGTAAGAATGTCTATTATCAAAAAGATGAGAGACTATCTTAAATAGCCAAATGTGAAATACCTTGGGGGATTGGAGATGCCTATAGAAGGGTAAAACAGTGCATTACAAAAAATACTGGTTCACTTAGTTTGTTATGTGGTAATAGGAAAAGATTATACTGAATCACCAAGGCAGGTATTTTCAGGCATATTAAACTGAATTCTTACCCCATGTGAAATGAAGAATCAGAAACAAGAGTGCAGGTAGTGGCTGGAAGAGAGGGAAAGTTATAAGGCTGTACTTGGGTCTAGAGTTTGTACTTACTGACTGAAAGCTCTAGCCAAATGTGCAAGTTGGTAATACAATAACAGCATCCTTAACATCTTTATTTTACATATAATGTACCAAGAGTAGAGGGGTATGGTGACTTGCTCAAAATTATACAATTGTTTATGAGAGAACCATTATCGCTAAAGGAGTACTCAAGGGGAGTGAAGTGACTAGAACCGTCAAAAATGTTTGAAAGCAGGTGAGTGTTAGGCCTTTTTTGCTGTTGTACTTATTGGAAGCCCAATTAAAATTGATTAAAAAAAATTTTTTTAAGGAAATGGGTTGGTTCTTCTAAGTGGGTGGTCCTCAAGTTGATTTCATTGTCAAGCATAATCAGATCTAGGGATCAAAGTAATGTCCTTCAAATATCTGGATTTATTTTTAGGTAGGTTTTACCTAGGTCACTTTTTGTTCAAGGTTTATGTCATCTCACAGGTAGCAAAACCTATAAGAAAGTTTAAAAAGTTTGGCTTTCCCAGATAATCTAGGCTGGATTCCCAGTAATGACTCCAGCTGGTTGGATTAGGTTTTGTGCTCAGACTTGAACTAATTATGGTGGCCAGGTCAGTGGCATATCCTGATTGGCTGAGCCAGATTCAAATGCCTATTTCTGGGGCCAGGTAGTGAAGGTATCCCACATTAAATATGTAAACTGAGAAGGGAAGACTGGTCTTTCCCAGCAATCTGCTTACCCCTTGTTAAATGCAAAACTGGTGACTCTTCAGCCCTTACTACCACCAGCATCTCTAAGTCCACGGGACACTTAAGTGAAATTTTCATCCTAAAAAGAAGGATGTTTGACTTGACCTTGGCATGTTTCTACTTGCTCAATAATACCTTTTTTATATTTCCTAAGGTCTTACCCTAGATGAATAATGAACTGGAAAAAAGTTGCATAATTGATTGTAATTCTTTAAATATAAATTTAAATAATTTAGATGTAATGGACGTTGTTAGATACAGTTTCTGAGTTGGTCTTTAGCAACACTTAGAACACTCGTCCTAGGGTCATACCCATAGTAGGTACTCAATCAGTGTATGTTAAATTTGATGGAATTATTTTCTTGAGCCACTTATCTGTTGGGGATTGTTAGAGCAATAACTGTGTGTCTGTATGTAACTAGAAAATAAATTAAAAGAAAGCTATTTTCCCCCAAAATCCTATTAAGAAATGAAAGCATGTTTTAAAGAGTGAGAAAGTTTATATTATCCTAAGCAGTATATTTAAAACCATTGCCATGACCCAGTAATAGATTATAATCAATTTCACTAGCCATCACAGTAGGTTTTAGAATATTTTTAAAAATGCAATTTACTTTAATAGAAAGGAAAGAATAAAACTGAGCACATCATTCATAATAGGGATAAGTATTGTTCCCTGAGATTTTATTTCATTTGTTGTTTGTATGTCTTTGCATGTGCTAGGCTGTACTGCAAAATGTATTTCTTCCATTGCATCACAGTAAAAAGTGTTTGAAAAACACTGCCCCCAGAGTTATGGTATGTGTTTGCTTTGTCACCATTCATGGTTTATGTTGTCAGCTAGTAGCAGAATCAGAGAGCGACATTGACACCTAACATATAACCATAGTTGGCAGATGAAGACCTTAGAGAACTTGTGCCATGTCTGAATCCAGCTTAGGCGGGCTTTCAATTGGTCCACAATGCTCACATTGGTTTGGAATTCTGTGGATGTACGTGTCCCTTGGTAAGGATGGATTTGTGTGACTTCTTGTCAAATCAATGTTTATTGACAAAAATCTATTTTGTTGTTTTGTCCCAGAAATCTATATTGGCACCATTCCCTGTGGATATTTGGCTAGTCAGTGGCAACCAGTGATGCCAGCTAGAGTTTTTACCGTTTTTATGGTGTCAGCTGCTTTCTTGGCTTGGTTCTCTTTTGTTCAGATTGTAAATGAGGGCAAGACACCCAAATCCACCCCAGTGTGCTCAGTGGCAAATGATAGGAGCCCAATAGCTTAAGGCTAAGCTGCAGGAGCTTTCATGAATGAGGGGTCAGATATGGTTGTGGCTGTAAATGCAGAACTGTGCTAATGGATGCTATGCATAGAAATACTGGAGAAGTGTGTATCTGAATGTGTGTGTATATGTGTGTGTGTGTGTGTGTGTGTGGTGTTTATGTTTGGATATGTTTAAAAAAGATTTCTTTTTGATTGGAATGTCACTTTTAACTAAGTGAGATGACTGATTCTGTTTAAATGCATAAGAAAGTAGTCAAAATATAGGGAAAAAGCTCTCCTCACAGTAAAGTTATAGATATGTGATTTTTTTTACAACATTCACAAACAGGTTACTCCATTGGTAGATTATCCAGGATTCTGTTCTTTTCCTTCTATTCCTAGTGTATGTATTTGGGTCATTCTAAGATTCTTTAGGACTTGTGCCAGAGGTACAATGAGGGACACAGAAAAATATGAAGTTTAAATCTCTCAAATGATATGATTTGTTTGCAGCCCCTTATAAAATTTGGGGGGTGGGGGATTGAAGAGTGTGCCTACTATCAAGAGTTAAATTATCTATGTGCTTAATGATTTGAGATTTTAGACTCTCTGATTATAAGTAATTGAGAGACAGGTGAACCACACAGGGTGTCCCTTGTACTCACAGTGGTACAGGAAGGTTTTGAGCCAGGCCTAAAGGATGACATGAGAGAAAGGGAGGGGTTGCGGTGTGTCAGAGTGGAGGGCCGAGGAGTGCCTGCTTCCTCTGGAATGACCAGCTTTCATTTGGGGAGGGTCTACTTAATAAGATGCATTGAAAAGGAAGTAGGTTCAGGTTGAGGGGCCATTACAGAAAACTTTTTAAGGCCAGACCTTGCAATGGGATAGACTGCAATTGTGACGCCTCTTAGGAAAAAAAGAAAAAGAACAGAAAGAGAAAGACACCATAATGGCAGTAATTAAATAAGGCCAGTGTCTCCTTTTGGACTTATAAAGATATGATTTCCAAATGAAGCTTTGATCCCTGGCATAGAAAAGTTTTCAATTTCACAACTTTAGATAATGTGGCAATTTTGTTTCATATACATGTGAATGGTACTAAATACCTCTAAATGTATTCCTCTGCAATAATAAATTGTGGAACTATGAGAAATGATGCATCATTTCTATAAGGTATATTGCTGGTTAAGATGGATAAAAAGCAAAATGTACTGGCTTCTGTCTTGATTTCTAAGCCAGATTTCTTCTGTCAATGACTTGACCCCAACACCAACACTACCACATTGTTTTGTTTTTCAAGCCCCAATTATTTTGGTTCTTGCTTATTCTGGCCACCCAGGTAGTCTGTGCAAGAAATGGGCTGAAAGGTTAATGGAGTTCCATGGGGGTCCCCGGAAGTTGTAGTTCTAAGTGTAGACACACAGTGTTAATGCACAGGCAGCCAGACTGGTCCCACCTCACCATCCTCTCCCTTCAAAACCCTACCATCTAACACCTTCACTGTCAATTGTGCAAAAGGTTCTCAAAATCCAGTTTGTCTCCTGACTCTGACTCTAGAAAAGATTAAAAATGAATGTATGTTTGCTCAGAAAAAAGTTCACAATACGCAAATAATATTCTGGGTACTTTTTTCCTTGTTTATGTCTAATAAACAAACTTCCTCTGAAAAAATCGACTCCACCAAAAACCAGAAGAGACAAAGACACACCCTGAGCTCCACCCAACCCTCAAATCAGATGAGAACTTTCCATTTTTTTAAAAGAAATACCACAATAATTGCTTTTCTGCTGCCTTGCATGAAATCATGAGACACAGAACATTTGCCAAATAGTTCTAAGCCTGTTAATGTGATCCACTACATGTGAGTAATGAAAAGGGATTCAGGAGGATTCTTTCAGTATTGAGATCACAGATTTAAAGAAAACTAAGAAATCAGCCGGATACCTTTTAAGAAAACATTTCTAAGAAAATTGGTGGAGTAACAGCATGGATTCTTCTAACTTAAATATTTAGGGAAATGTACTTTTATGTCCACAGAAACTAATGTAAAAGCAGGAGCAATGTAATATTTAGACAGTAACTAGGACAGGGACACTTGAATCTTTTTTTGTTTTTTCCTTAGCAAATGTCCTGTTCAGCTCACATATGAATTAAGTGAACCATTCAGAAAAAAATCTCAAAATACATGGTTAGGACAGTAATCTATATACAAAGTTGTAGCAAAGAGAAAAGAAACCCAGCAGTCGCATTACTTAATTTGGATGCAGGCCTCAATGTTTTAAAAAAGGATCACTGTAATTATTTAAGGGTACACTACCCTTCCTCTTTATTTACAGGTCAAAGTTAAAGCAATGCTTGGATATAAAAAACATACACTCACTCTCCATACGAGGGTCTAAGGACACAGAGAGAGTGGACCCAACTACAAGTCCACAGTTAACCCTTCAACCTTCCCTCAAAATCCTCCACATTTAATAAGAAACAGAGACAGGGCTCACGTCACCATAAGATCCATATATTGCAATCCAGGCTTCCAGATCTTGGTTATTGGCCTTGCAACTTGTGAGGTACCAATGTATTATCACCTAGAGGGCAAAACTGGCTATATTGCTCTATATGGCAAGCAAGCCTGTAGTTGTCCCAGGGGGCCTCCTAGGTTCATGTAAGACAAGAAGTCTGCATAACCTTTCTGGGTCATTCCAATACACCAGACGATGATGGGGGTCTCAGCTCTCTGGAGCACTCAATTCTCCTGCTTGTTTATTTGGAGAATATGCTTCTTTTAGCTAGGGCTAAGGATCTCTGATTTATCCTTGTTCTGGATCATTAATAGAGAGAAAATGCATGCCAACATGGAAGGAAACATTTGTCCTGCAAATATCAAGCCAATACATTACGATGCTGTTTTCCAGGAAGTTTGAGGACTCTTTAGCAAACCCCAAAATAAGAGCAGAACTTGTTAGCTATAAACATCCTGAAGAAAAGGCCTGTGAGATTTGAGTGCATTTTGCCTTTTGTGAGTGTGAATTTAATATTAATGGAGACAACGGACGGAGTTCAGTTCAGGAAATAATGCCACTGAGTTTGTCTAAGAAGAAACAGAACCACCAGGGTTACATAAATATACATATATCCCAGTGATACAGCATTTGTAAGAGGGAATTTCCTCCAGCAAGGGGATGTGAGTAATGTAATATAAGAAAATGACTGGACAAGCAATTCCAAACACGTAAAAAATACTTCCCTGGAAACTGTGCTTAAAGCGACCACAATTTTCTAGAAGAAAAAAATTGAATTCAGAGGTGGTTGATGTGTTTATATGGTTTCTAATTATAAAACATTCAGGTCAGGTATCTGATTTCCTTTTTCTTCCTGATAAAAAGACGAACTTAAAAAAAATTATTTTTTCTTAATATTAGCAGAGACACACAAGGAGGTCTGCCCAGATTTGAAGCCTAATCAATTTCTAATTTACACAATAAATTTCTATCATAGCCCTCTAGACTTGCATTTAGAGATTACTACTTTATGGTTAAATATTACCATTTCCCTATTTTTTTTCTTCCAGAAAACTGGCACTGTATTAAATACAAGTGCTTTTGTATTCTACTATCCTCTTTGAGTTGAGGAGGACTGCATGATTAAACCTGGCCTGAAATCAACCATATACAAGTTGAATAAATACCAAGTCCAACTGGGGAGGATTTACCAGATGAATGTCACTTTCCTAAGACTAAAACACAGGTTAGATTTCCAAGTTTCAGAATGTTGCTCAATGAAAGAAATATGTTGCCCATGAGAAAAAAAATAAATCAAATGGTGGTGTAATCTATAATCAAAGGCACTGATGGTCACAAAGCATTCAGAACAAAGGTTTGCTGAGCTAGCAAAAACATGCAAAAAGTTTGATAGATAATCCCTTCTAAGTAAAAGGTCTTTATTACCTCAAAGAATAAGAACGCTTGTTGGTGGTTTAGAGTGTTTTTTGTTGTTATTTTTGTTTTATTTTTAAATACCTCCAAGACTAGCATGAATAGATTAACTCTTTCTGTAAAGGGAACAGGTTTTTAGAATATGAACTCTCTTGAGAATAACATCCAATATGCTATTTTTTCATTCTAATTTCACAACCCAAAATACATCTTTAAAGGACTTTAGATAATCTTCTCTTAATTTGTCTTTATTTAGGACGACTGCAAATTTTTGCCTCCCAGGGTGCTCTCACAAAGAGAAACAGAAGTTCAACTCTGCTTGTTTGGTACCTAGAATTGCTCCTACATGAAGCACTGACAGACAGCACGAGGGTTGTGAAGGAACACAATATCAACATATGCTTATCCCGAACTCTCTACAGTAGGAAACAACAGTGTGTGTGAAGGAAGAAAAAGGAATGTTTTATATATCCTTTTATTCATAGGTAGAAGGAGACAAATGATACTTATATGAAAGCAAATACCCTTGTTTTCATTCCATGGCAAAAACTTTGTTACTCAGCCCTAACACATTAAAAATAAACGGAAAGAAAAAAATTTTAAAAAGAAGTGTGTACGCACATGTGACCTGCATACCAGCATTTGAGTGGGTGGTGAACAGTAAATCTGTGGTATTAGTAGATGGAAGAAAATGGCTAGCATGCAGATTTAAGGAGGCATCTAAGAAAAACGACAGATAAATTACTGATTATTTTTGCCCATGATAAGGTAATACATGTCATTTATAAAAATTCTATTCTCCAAGCAACAGAAATAATTAAGTTCCCTCCGAAGGAAAGCAACATTTTAATTTTATAAACATTTTAATATTGCAACCCCCAAAACCATACCTTACCTTCTAAAGTAGGTACCTCAACAACAATAAAAAATTTATTTATTCTGGTCTGCCATTCTTGTTCCCACTCACATGTTCTACAATGGCAAATAGAGCTTAGTTATTCTCAAGAGCAAGGTGTACTTTGCTATTTTTATCTAAAAGTTTCTACTCCCCAAATGTGAATGATCCTAAAATAATGATTAATTGAAATGCTCACAAAATAAAGGGAGACTGAACTATTTAAATTTCTGATGTTAACCCTCAAACCCCTATTTGTGTAATTTTTCTTTAAAATTTTCCCAAGTATCTCTCACTTCCCAGTTACGTAGGGGTCTATGTTCTAGTCTGTGCCTGTTTTTAGCCAGCATAGTAATGTGAGTCAACTAAAACTGCTTTTTCTGTAAAATGAAGGGTGATGATTACTGGAACTTTAATATTTCAATCAGCTTTTAGAACAATCCATAAGTGTACCCTATTATGGAGAATCTTAAGAAGAAAATGGAACCCTTCTCTGGCAAGTTTGCACTTTGACTGTTGCATGTGCCTTTATCACGATCATCAATTTCCTTGTGAAATGAATTGGTGTGATGGTAGAGAGTAGGAGGGATGAAGAGGAATGTGTATTGACCTGGTGCCTTTTCAGATAGAGACATATCTATATACGAGAGAAGACTTTGCTGCTAGAAACACAATTACCCAAAATAGTACTAATATAGGTATGATGTATCCAGAGGTGCATTTACAGTTGTTTGGCTAGGCATCTGTAAGGTCTGCTAAGAATGGTGCCAAAGTGCTAGGAGCTCACATCAAAACAACTTCCATATTGAACAAAGAAAAATTTTTAAATTAGTATTATAAAAAATGAGCAGGGCAGACAGTATGATAGAAAGAACACTGTTTTAAGACTCAAGAGATCAAAGTCTAATCCCCGTTCAGTTTGTAAGTTGCTTTATGGTCTTGGACAATTTAATTTCACCTTTTAGAGTTTCAGTAACATTGACTAGAAAGAAGAATTCATAATATCTAAGATCCTATTTCAATAGTGAATATTTCTACATATCTAAAGGTAATTCATAAAACGATCATAATAAATCCTTAATAATATTAGCTTGTCCTCTTGGCATCTATTTGCCTTTTCCACCAAGCAGATTGCAGTAGGGTAGAAGGATGTCTGGACTGATGGTTCAAGGGTTCTGGCACAGTGCTTTCCAGGTATTGGGGATTTAATGTTCTGTGCTATCTTGGTCACACTGGATGCTCTACACATGATTTTAAGTCATTCTTGATGGTGAGAAGAAGCAAACTGTGAATGAAGGATAAAGATATTAGATAGAGAAAGCAGAGACCAGGCCCTACAGTTCTTATAGCGATAAGACTCAAAGTGTCGGAATGCGGGCAGATAACCAGTGGTGGCTAGAACCCAGTGGATTAAAGGTACTGAGGGAAAGCAGAAAGGAGCCAGCAGTTGCCTCAAGTCACAACAAAGAAACTGAGAAAGAGATATGATGGACCTCTAGTAACTTAGCCGCGACGAGATACTAAGTTGAACTTGTCTCAGATCCAAGATTTTTATACATTTTCTTTTAACATTTGAGGTCTGAACTAGCTGTTCAAGTCTTAGGCCAGTAATTTAAATAAGTAGGCTAAGTTGAAGACAATGTGTACAAAGAGAAGCAGCAGCCTTACCAGGCCGACGCTGACAAGCTGATGAGTTTTACTAGGTGGTCTCAGCTTAGTTTTAAGCAAAGCCAGCCTCAGGCAGGGAAAGTGCTTGTATGCATACAGGTTGTTGAAAAGATCCACAGAAACCAATAATTTAATCCTAAAAATACATCAAATTCCTTCATTTGAAATAATTTCTTTTGGGTTTGCAATCATTCTTTAGGCTATAGCCTTTTTAAAAAAACCTGACTATACATGGGATGGGCAGTATCCATCATGAACACCTTAGCATAAGTGATTTGATTAGATTGTTCTCAGAGAAAGACAGCATGAGAGCATAGAGCACTTGATATTTGGGGAAAGAATGTGATAAATGGGAAGAAATGGAGCAGAAATGGAGTGCCAAGGAATATATTTCTATAGGCAAAAACCTTCTCACTTCATACTTTTCCCCCTAAGCATAAAAACAATCAATCAGGAGTGATTTGGCTTTTCTAAAATGTAAAAATGAACACCTAAAGACTTAAGATTTAATTTGATTCCTTGCTATATACAAAGACTGCCTGTGTGGCTTTAAACTCTAGAGGGCCTAGTAGTTCCTTTTACTAGTCTAGAAGAAAACCCAAACACATCCTTCCCATAGTCTAATTCCTTTGTGCTGGAGCAGCTTTCTGGGATCCTTGGAAGAAAGGTGCTATGTAAACCAGGAGGGTGTGGACTTGGAGCGCTGGGGTGGGGAGCCTGTACGGTCTTGGATGGAGATTTGGTTTCTCCATGTGTATTCAATTTATGATTTTTTTCATTTCTGGAACCCACTCAGGAGGCGGATGGTGTACGTTATAAGTCTGGAAGAGCACATGCACGAAACAAATAAATAAATAGCTGCCCTCTGCCACAGAAGTGTGCTGCTTCCTCAGAAATGAGTCAGTGCGAGGCAGACTCACGCAGATCGTGGGTATGCCCCGGCTTTCTGGCCTGATTCACCATCTCCCTCAGACTTACTGGCCAAGGGGCTCACAGTAGAGTGTAAGGGAAGGAAGGAAAAGAACATTTCACTCTTCTGGGTAGGGCCTGTGATATGCTGAAAGCTCATCCAGCTGAAGAGGAGCAAGCAGAACCTTCTTCACTTTACCCCAGGTTCACTGGTCCCAAGATTAAACAGTTTGGGGTTGCCCTTTCATTTATTTAGGATTTGGCTGAACCACATAGCCCTCATACCCTGGCTGGAGATTCTTATCTAGACCTGAAAATATTTACTCAATTGTCCTGTACAATTGCTTATGGGATTTGGGTAAAAAAAAAAAAAAGAGTTTGTGTGTGTGTTTATTGTGATAGTTATTAAAAGCTTACTCGATGAAAACAGAAAACTCAGAATACCACTCAGAAATTATCAATCTTCAGAAAGAGAGGGTAGACTTTTAAGAATGATAATTTCTTTTCTACACTAAATGTTGTACAATCAGATATATTATGCAGACTTATTTAACAGCAGGCTTTCTACTAAAAGAAACCTTGAGAAGTTTGAGTCATATCACTAATACGTGTAGAAAGATAAATAGAAATATAGAGAAGTGAGAAAAGATAAGTATTTTAAGGCCTATACTTTTTTTAAAGGTTCATATTTCTTTAATTTGCAATTTTCACTGTTCATATGAAAGGCCTCAGGCAGAAAGTACACAAAAAGTCCCTGTTAGGCCAAATTTAGAGAAATGAGATACAAAATATAAAGAAGGGAGTTAATACAGAAGAGAGCGATGTATGGTCCTCTGAATAGACTTTGGGTCAAACTGTAGGTAAGACTACAAATTAAGATGACTGACTTTTCTTTTATAGAGGAACCTTAAAAACATTAAGAAGTTGATTACTGAAAATAGCTGAGGGGCTTCCTTGGTGGAGCAGTGGTTAAGAATACGCCTGCCAATGCAGGGGACACGGGGTTCGATCCCTGGTCCAGGAAGATCCCACATGCCGCGGAGCAACTAAGCCCGTGCGCCTCAACTACTGAGCCTGCTCTCTAGAGCCCACGAAGCACAATTATTGAGCCCGTGCTCCACAACAAGAGAAGCCACCGCAATGAGAAGCCCGCATACCACAACGAACAGTAGCCCCAGATCGCCGCAACTAGAAAGCCCACGCGCAGCAACGAAGACCCAAAAATAAATAAATAAAATAAATAGCTGAATTACAAAGAAATCTTAGATAACTAAACAGAATAAAAAGATATACTAGGCAGCCCTCTGACTTCAGGAAGACAACCCCAGTCAGAGTAGCTTCAGATTGCCGGCCTGGTTTGGATCACCTCGTAATCCAATTGAGTTTTTACATATTCACTCTTTTAGGAAAGTATTCTGCCTTTTACTTTCTAACCCCAAATTCCATGTCTCAGCCTGAAAGCCAGTTTACCTCTATTCAGGGGCAATGTAGACTCTTACAGAATCCAGTTATATTCAATGTTTCTCAAAAGTATGTCTTTCAGACTACCAGAATCAGAGTTACCTGGGGTACTTGTGAAAAGGCAGATTCCCAGAGACTAATCCAGAATTCTTGATTCAGACCCTCTGGGATTTGCCTCAAGAATCTACAGTTTTGTCAAACTCCATGAGGCAATTTTATGCACGGCAAAGTCTGAGAACCTCTGGTTAAGCCAGCAATGAGATATTTCCAGAGAATGTCTCCAACTGTGTTTCCTTTCTTAGCCAAGTGACTATAATGATTACATCTAAGGTAGAGAAATCCCTTTGTTACGACATTTTCCTTGCTGTGAAGCAACCCTGATGTGCCTGGCTTTGGGGAATAAAAGGAGTCTGAGAGAGGAAATGCCATTGTATTTCCAGACCCATAGAACAAACCCTCTGAAGGAGAAGAGACCACAAGGAAAAGTAAATTTTTAGTGCTTATCACCAACACGTATAGCTGATCCTAGGAGCTTATGCCTTAGAACTAGGGGACCAACTTTTTCGGTAAAGGGCCAGAAAGTAAATATTTTAGGCTTTGTGGGCCATTCAATCATGGCCACAATTATTCAGTTCTACAAAAGCAGCCATGGACAATATGTGAACATGTAGGTGTAGAACATGTAGGTGTAACTGCATTCTAATAAAACTTTGTTTATTGACTCTGGAATTCGAATTTCGTAAAATTTGTTATGTGTTGTGACATATTTTTCTTTTGATTTAAAAAAATCATTTAAAAAGGTAAAAACTATTCTTAGCTTATTGGGCTGTACAAAAATAAATAAAGGGCAGGATTTAGTTTGCCAATCCCTGCCCTAAAACATTTCTCAGAATTTAAAATCACCTGGACGGTTTAAACACAGATTACTGGGCTTACCCACAGAGTTTCTGATACTGAAAGTATCAGAGTATGGCCTGGAGTATGGCCTGATGATTTGCATCTCAAAGAAACTCCAAGGTGGATTTAATCCACTCCAAGAGTAGTTTCACACATCCACCTCATTTTGCCAGTATGAGAGTATTTTATTTTATAAATTAAGTCCCATATTTGTAAAGAACGAGAATAACCCAAGTTGAATGAAGCTGAAAGAGAACGCTCTTGCTCAGAGGTTGTTGAGAGACTGGTTTAGACTTAGCAGCAGCAGAGGTGGAGATGTGGAAGATTCCTTGGCAGAAGAGACCTGGGAGGAGAAGAAAATAGGAAAAAACAGGGTGGAGAGTTCTAGTTAGCATTACATTAAGAACAGGTTCGGCTGATTCATGCTGACCTTAAAGTAATTTAAGGAGAGGCTGAAACTGTTCCATGTGAATCATTTTTTCTGAATCCCAAGCCGTTATTGTTATTTTTATTATTGAGGAAACAAAACTTATTTTGTGGTCGAGTAACTAGTTGACAATTCAAAGCAACTAAAAAAATTAAAATGCCAGGCCCTTGTTTTCAGCCCATTTGCTTCACTGTGCTGGATGGAATGTGAGGAGCTTCGCTTCAGAGGCTTTAGTCTGTGTCTGGAGGTCAGGAAATGAGGGGGAGGAAGTAGAAAGAGTTTTCTCCATTCCCTTTGTGTTCTCAGTTTTATCCCCATTCTCGCTTCTATTTCTTTTGGGACCTAGCCCTCTCAAGTGGTCTCTCTCTCTCTACCTCTCACTTTCCCAATTTCCCTCTTTCTCTCCCCCTTCCTCCCTGTCTGCAGTAACCTACAATCTTTTCTTTCAATTGACTCTTGCATTTTTTCTTTCCAACATAAGAGTCCTGAAATTTAACCCTTTGCCAAACATGTTCTTCCCTTGGGTTTACACCCTAATTAATGTATCTCTTTCAATAAGAGCCAGCATTTACAAACAGGGAAAGGAATAATGACCTAACCCACCAAATGAGAAAGGCAAAGGCAAAGGCTATTTATTCTGAGTTCACTGTAGCAAGGGAGTCAGGCACCATTACTTGTGTTTTGACAAAGACTCAAAGGCAGGCAGTGGAGTGGGAAAGCTTATTACTTAGTGAGAAAAGGGGAAGGCTTCATGTATGCCCTGATAAGAGGCTATTGTCCTGGGGAAGCTGTAGGCAGGATAACCAGAAGCACGGCATCCTATGTGATTGATTAGAGGTACATATTCGGTTTTCTCTGTTTGGTCCTAAGTTGGAAGGGGGGACAAAAATTAGGAAAGCTGTCAGCTATTGATCAAGTCCTGGTCATTTTGGGCCAATTGCTATAGAAGTTATTGTTTAGCTTCCTGGACTGTTGCTAGAGATAGCAATCAGGCTTACGGCAAGCCTGACTTATAGTAGGTTGGCTTCCTAGGTTGCTTATTATAGGTAAAGGGGTAATTTCCTGGGCAGGTTTGACCATTATCTATTTGTATATTCAATCTCTCACAAGTTCACTCAATGACCTCTACTTCTTCACCTCTCCTCCTAGTATTCTATTTTTAACTTTCCATAATCTGATTTCTGCATTAAATATGCTAAGTAAACATTTCCTAAAGTGTGTTCTGGCCCCACTAGACACTCTATATAAAAAAGAGTTCAGCAGCAAATAAGTTGGAGAAAGACAGAATTCTATATCCGCTCTACCTTCCGGACTGCAAACTCCACAATCTATACTGGCATAGTAAAAGCCCTGAGAAAGAGTTCAGAGAGGAAACTTTTATTCAGTTTCTCTAAAGTGTTTGTTCAAGGGGATAAAGTGTTTGTTTTATACATTTAAAGTAACATCAATTACACAGTTATATTTAATATAAATAATAATTAATTCCACTCAATATTTATCATCCAGTTATACTTGTAGTTAGTACTTTTAAGGAAATGCTATTCCAGGAAAACTGCCAGTCAAAAATTGCCATCACCTCTGAACTGTCATATCCTAAGGTCCAAAGGTCATTTCTTAGACCTCTTTCTGCTTCACCTCTGCATCATGTGTCACTGTGGCGTAAACCTCTTGAAGCGCTATCCTTCCCTAACTTCTGGTAACCTCACTATGTCTTTGCCCAGTCACTGACTCCTTGTTGACTTACCTCTTATTTGCACTCCCTAATTTGAAGAACTAATGAAAGCTAAGCTCTCTTGGGCTTATTCTCTATATAAGTTGTCTTTAGGAGAACTCAATGCCCCTCTTCACTCTCCCTCTCCTTCTATTCCCCAATGAAGGGGACTGAGGCTAAAGTTGAAAGGATGCTACTACCCTTCCTAGGGGTAAAATTTTCAAAAGGTCAGAATAATAAAGGTATGCAATTACTTTTCTCTTCAATGCATTTGAAATGGCAAGATCTTAGGGCTTGACCTATACCCCATCCCTAACTTGGATGCTCCGGTCAGCTCTGCCTTTGGCAGTGTGGCCAAACTCTCATGTTTTTTGTCTCTGCCTCCTTTTCCTGTAGTATTAGGACAGTTTCCTTGGTATAATAGTAAGATTAGAAGATCCAATTTGGAAGCCTAAGAAATGGACTACGTAGACCCTCTGGATCTAATTAACTCTGTTAGCTAATGAATGTGTATATTTGGTGAGTGTAGGGGAGCTGGAAGACACAGATAAAAGGCTAAGCAAGGGTTAGTTTAGGTAAAGTAAAGGTTAGATAAAGGTTTGTTTAAGTTGTCTATTATAGATTCCATTCTAACTGCTGCATTAGGGTTTGGATTGCAAGTTCCTTTTACTAAGAAAATGTCATTTTACTTTCTTTACCAGTAATCCCCATATATGTCTTCTCTTATAGGGAAGAGGAGTAGAGCTAGGGTGGGCATGTTACTGAGTCCCTGGCCTGATCATATTAGCACCCTATTCCCACCAACATCACCAATAATATTTATATCCTCTTCTTGACTCTGAACACCACCTCCAACTGCCAGTACACTCTTCAAGTTCATCTCATCAGACTTTCTTACACTAAATGCATCATCTTTTTTCTCAAACTGGCTTCCATTCTTAATATACTTCCCTAGATATTTCTGTCAATCATAGTATATTTCCTGGCCAAAAGGCTTCAGATCTCCATATTAACTTGTTTCCTTTGTCCTGTTCCCCTTCCCTCCCTTATATTCACCACCTACCCTCATTCAGAGAGCTAACAAAGCACGTTTATTCTTCTTTAATAACATTGCTAACATCCATTCTCCACTCCCCATGCAAAATGTCTTCCACCTGGTCCAGACCTCACATTTGAATCTGCATCATTATAAAAGCTTCATAGCAGGCTCCTTGCGTCCAGTTGGCATATGCAGAGATATACAACCTCTTACTGGAATGCCTCCCTCTCGTGCCCATGTACAACATCACAAATGAATCATGACTTTCTTTGCTACAAATCTAAAATTCAGCTGAAGAATATTTTTCAATATAATGCTCCGATTAGACAACCAGGACAAATACAGTAGTCCATGAAAGTCGAAAAACTTGATAGCCCTTTGCAGCAAAGTATGCAGAACCTGGGGGAGGGTCTCATAAAGTTGGTAAGAGAAAACCAAGAAGACCTGGGTAGGACAAAGAGTGTTCACTGCAAAGGACTATTTTTACCCCAGTATTATAGATGAAGTAACTGAGACTTAGAAAGAGTAAATCATTACTTAAAGTGCAGCCAGTAAGGGTTGTTTCTCCTTGAGGGCAAGGACTTTTGCTTCTAAAATATTCTAGGTATTCAAAAATATTTGTTGAATGACTAAATGAATGATGATCCCTTCCCCATCATGAAATCGACTTAATCTCTATGGATCTATCTGTATTCAATCTGTGATTTTCATCAAACCTCAAGTCTTTTCAACTCCATTCTTTCTTGACCACTCCAGACATGTATGATTTCTTATTCTGTTGAATTTGCATTGTGGCAAATAACAGAAATCTGCTCTAGTTCAGAAAAGTAAATGATTTCAAACAACTTCTTAAAAAAATTCAGGAAAAGTACTGAACCTTCTGATTTCCCTCTCTTTGAAACAGAATAGCTTCAAGCCTCATTTTTAAAATACTCTATGTCAAATAGCAAGGATTTCTATAATAATTTTTCCTGAACACATTCATGAGTGTTTTAGGAAAAGTGACAGACTTAACCAAGACTGGCCTTCAAATTTTTCAATATACGAACATTCATGATTTCCTAAAGTAGATGGCTGGATATGAATAAAAGACACACCTTCATCTGAATACAGTCACTAAATTGGTATTAGTTAACTGCACTATAAAATTATCATGATCTACAGGATAAGAAACATGTTACACATTGTAATTTCTAAACCAATGCATCAATTCCGTGAGACAGTCTCACCTCCATGTACAGTAATTTACACACACAGCTCCATTATTATATGTGGGATTTACATACAAACTCCCATCAGTAGCAAAAGGAGAACCTAACTCAACAAGATTATTTCAAACTTTTAGAAAGAAATCAAAGATCAGACCACCTCGAGCTGCAGAATGTCAATATTTCACTTGTCAAGAGACAATGGTTATAGAATGTGTTTGTATCAGGATTTCTTACATTCAATTCTTAGGGGGAAAAAAGAAAGAAATGAAATAGCCTTATTGAAAATATTTTCTGAAGGCTCTGGTGACCTTCAGCTTACCTTAGGTAGAGTTTTCCTCTTGGTTCATGTGGGACATGCTCAGCCAAAGCTTCAGCCAAGGTCATTATTATTTCTATTCAAACACATTTTTAGTCTTTTTACTTAGGAAAAAGACAGAAGGGATTTCTTAGAGGGAAACAACTTGGAAAATAAAGAGAGATCTATAATTTTAGTTTACATAGCTTACAGTAAAGCTTAAGGTTAAAGCAACAAAATATAGCAAAACCCAACTTGCATCAACAGAGGCAATTGCTTTAAGGTTTTATAAATGAAGAAGAAGAAATAATAGAGCTAGGTTTTAAAGTGATCCCAGAACATGACTGAATCTATTTGTTGGTAGACTATAAAAGAGAAAACTATGTAAAGGAAAGATTAATTAAAACCTTTCATTTTCTCAAAATGTTTGTGAGTCCTCTGTGCACCAGGAACATCACGGTTCACCCTGCAATTGGCATCCGTACAGATTCATAAGTGGGCTCCAGTTGGACAGACAGACTCATTAATTCTCTCTTTATCACAAACCCAGAACATCTGGGTATTGCCCTTTAAAACAACATCAGGTTAAGAAAACAAACCATTTCTCAGACCTGACAAAAGGTTTTGAGTTACAGGATGGACAGTCTTAGGGTGAATAAACTAATATGTTTGGGTATCACAGGCAGGCTATTTAGAAGTTGATTTACAACTTTATGAAATTCTTAATCCCATACTCTGCATTTCCCTGTTTCCATCCTTGTTCCCAGTTTTTGGCTAAAACTGAAAGCAATTGTAGTCTTTCAGGGAACAAATAAATGTGAATAAATTAAACCTGATCTCAGAATATTTGGGATAAGAGTTAATGAGCTCAAATACCCCAGGCTGACTCATTCTTGGGGCAAAACTGACCTCTTATTAGAAGGAGGGCTTGGTTTGTTCTTGCTGATGCTGGAAGTCCTAGGAAATTTTAAAATTCTGAACTATGGTATTTCAAAGATGCACCCAGAAGGGTTTTTGTTCCTTTTCTTTTGAAAAGATACATCCTTTTTAGCCTCCTCCTAAAAAACATCATGACTGTTACAGAGCCAATGAGATGATCTGGCTGTCATACATGTGAACAAATTTGTTCTGAGCACTGCATATAGAAAAGATGTGTTTTTCCAGAGACAACCAGTAGATGCACAGTCTTAATGGAAATGCCTGACCCACAATGGATCTCACATAGAAGTGATATTACTGCCCATAAGAGAAAAAAAAAATGGTGTCATCAGATCTGAATTGACCAGACTTTAGGGTGTGTGTGTGTGTGTGTGTGTGTGTGTGTGTGTGTGTTTCAATCCACATATGTGAGTTTGAATCAGCCTTCCAGAACTGTAACACATTTTTTAAAAATTTTATTTTAAACAGACCTCCACACATTACTTTGACAAGATTGCAAATTAAAGCTTCTGTTCAGATTATTAATGACAACAAAAATCATTTCATTGGGCACTTTTAGATTAGATTGGTACCTGAAGTCAATCCAATTCAAAGCTCCTTGATTTTCCAAATGTAAATGATGTGTAACAGGACTTCCTTAAAGCATCTATGATCTAAAGCTTTACTTTATAAGGACCATATGCAAAAGCAAAAAAAAAATTAAATATATAAAATGAAATCCCAGAGTTGCTTTACTGTAAATGTGCTGTTGTTAGCACTTTCAGATGCAAAGGGGACATTTAAACACACACTTATACCCACAAGTTTAATGTTTTCATTTCACCTCTTCCCATTTTATTCTTTTAATAGCAATGCTACAAAGAGGAACTTTAGATAAGTCTTACCAGGAAACCCCAGTGTTGCAACATAGTTAACTAATCCCCCAGCTTCTATTTAAGGTTACCTGGCATAGTTAGCTCTGCCAAATGCAGTTTTGCTATTGGCTAATTTGATTTGCTGACAATGTGCACTGCCTTAAAATAGGAAGTGCCTAGGTGACTGGTGTCCAAATCACACATATTCTTTTGGTTAAAATCAAATGTGAGTCTGAATTTAACCTTTAATTACATTTCCTTCCCTACCTACAACAAACAAATTTTTACAACCTTCCCAATGAAAAGAGCTGTATTTTGTGAATTACTACTTTGGAAGCAGAGCAGGACCAAACTTTATTTAGGAAATTTTCTATTATTTGTATTAATTGAAGATGTACATCCTCTGTGTTTTCAATAGCTTTATCAAATGGTTAATGCCTGCCTTGGAGGCCTGGTTGGCCACAGGGTTTCAGGCTTTTATCTAAACTACCAACTGGTAAGTCAAAATTATTCTTGCAAAATCCTAATGCAGAAAAAAACAAGCCAGTGTACATGCAAAGTAATACAAGGGAGCTTCTGCAATATCTCAGGTACTTGGACTGACTCAAAAACATCTTAGTTTCAGGGTTAAGAATTTACTCAAATCATGTAAAAATTAAATTCATCATAGGTAAGGAAGGGGGCTTCATGTCAAAAGAGAAATAAAATGGTATTGCTTAAAAGAAGCATTAAAACTAAGCATTCCTTAAATTATCTCTCCTAATAAGATGTGTCTGTCAGTTTTTCCTTTTGGCTTTAGCCCTGTGGAAGCTGCATTGTTCCATCAGGGTTGTTCTGTCAAATGAAAAACCTGTCTACGTTTTACCATGTGCTTAAACAAGCAAAAGACTAAGTATTAAATCTGAGGGCTCTATACTTTAAGAAATGTTTTTACAAGTGGAAAGTTATTCAGCTTAGATAGTTCATCCATTTTCCAGAGCCTTTTAAACCTGAATAATATATTGAATGTCAAAAAGCTATAAAATCTCTTTAACTATTGATATCTATTTGTAGATAGCAATATAAATCCTGCCATAAATTCGAATAAGTAAATGACTTTATCTAAACAAAGATTTGGAACATCACTCTACTGTTACAGAGTCTTACCCTTCTTGTTATATTGTACACCAGCAAGCTTGAAAATTTTTTTTGATTATGGTTTTTAAATGATTGCCATAGAAAGTCAATGTCAGATGCCTTTTAACAAAAATTGGGTTAACTATAATATAAAAAGTATCTGCTTCACAGTAGGCTCTTAGCTTGGCAAGCTGCATCTCATCGTCCTCTATTTCTAATTTATGCTCCATGTAAAGGCTAACATTTAAAAAACACCAATATCATGAAATCTTTCCCAGCTTCAACAACTCTCAATTGCCCACAATGTAAAGCCTTGAATCTTTACCTTGGCATTTGATGCCCATGATAATACTGCTCTTTTAAATTTTCCATATTCATCTTCTGCCAGTCCCAGTATTTCATTTCAGTGACACCAACGTACTTGAACTTCTTGAAATGTGCTGCATACTTACTTGCTTCCATATGTATGCATATTCATTTCTTCCATCTAAAGCCTTTTCCTTCTTGTTTCATAAGGGGAAATTCTGCTCATTCTTTAATACTCAACTTTTCACAAAACTTTTCCAGGAAGACTTAGTGTGTTTCTCCTGATATATAACCTAAACATTCCACTATTCATAGCATTTTCACAAACCTGTGACTATTAGTTTATTCTTTATCTCTTCCCCAGGATTGGGAGATTCTTAATCTTATGGATTATGTGATATTCTTCTTTGATTCAAACATCTAGCATAGAATCTGCCACATACCAGGCTAAAAGCTGAATAGAATCCAATCTTTTATCTTGAGTTGGCTAAATTATTTTGAATGAATGAATTGAATGATAGTCAAAAGTACAAGGAGGTAGGCTTTAATGTGAATGTAAACATATTATCATGTGAGAATTCAAATAAAAACTCCATAGTTCAGAATTCGAGCTATTTGGTCAAAACAGTTCTGTCTGCCTAGTCAAGCTAACCTCAAGTTATTTTAAAGCCAATCCCTATTCTTTTCAATAATATACTGTCACTTACATTTTAACCACACTTCACATTTTAACCACTTTTGATCTGTTAGGGATTCTCAACTCAGGATGACTTTCCACCCCATGGGACAGATGGCAATATCTAAGACATTTTTGAATGTCACATTTGAGGGGGCTTCTAGTGGGTAGAGGCTAGGGATACTTCTAAACTTCCTACAGTGCACAGCAGGTAAGTCCCTCACAACAAAGAATTATCTGTTCCAAAATGTTAATAGTGCCAAAGTTGAGAAACCCTGGTAAAACCATGGAC
Source organism: Delphinapterus leucas (assembly GCF_059928025.1). Lineage (NCBI taxonomy): Eukaryota > Metazoa > Chordata > Mammalia > Artiodactyla > Monodontidae > Delphinapterus > Delphinapterus leucas. The sequence goes on from NC_143136.1 coordinate 84,583,763, forward strand.
TCAAACTTAATTTGAAAGACATCACTTATTTTATTTCTTCAGTGTTTCTCTGGGCTTTAATGTTTGCCTCAACTTCCTCCATTCATGTAAGCAATAAACTTAAAATGTTAAGTTTTTTGATGAGCACAGAATGATACAAAAAAAAACATGACTATGTTTAGGGTCGCATTTACACGCTCACGTTGGAAAACAACTCACCTGTAGCTTGTCAAGTGGAAATAATTTAGGCATTCCCCAACTCATCTCTAGCAGTTTGGGAAGGGGTTTTTTGAGGTCCCTACTGGGAAAAAAAGATGCCCTTGGTTTGTTTGCTTTTCATGAGGTAATATAAGCAAAATAAGTGTTTTTTATGAACTAAAATATTTATGTTGGTTTACACAACGCTTACTAAAAGACATTCATAAGTCGTCCCTGTAGCATTTGTTGTGTCTAACTCAAGAGGTTATCTTTGATACTTCTTGCCTGCCCAAATACCAAATCCAACCAGGAAACAAGTACTAAGAATTCTACCATTTAAAATCCCTACAGTATGGTTCTTCCATGTAATTCCCGCTAGCACTGCCTTTGTTTAAGCTCTCAGCATGTTTTGCTTGACCAATTTACTCTCTTTTTGTTTTCAGATGCAAGCTCATGCCTATCACTTCCCTGTAATCCATCACCTGTATTTTTGCCAGAGTGACTTTTCTAATCTTCAAAACTCATTGTGTATCTCTGTACTGGTTGCCATTTGATCTCCACTAAAGGTCTTCACTGAATCATTTTTAATATTTAGGCTTAGAAATCCAAATAAATCTAGACACTTCTGTGCTTATATGGGCTACCTACTTTTATGGGGGTTGACTCATGGACTAGATGGATCTGAGCCTTAAAGTTCGAATTTTCATCATGGAAGTTCTCCATGGGGTAAAGTCCAAGCTCTTTAGTCCATAACGTCCTTCATGACCAACTTCCTATGTAATTATTTAGTATTCTCTCCCTCCCCTCCCTTATGCATTTCTTTTGCTGCCACTGCATCAGATAATGCATGTCCCCAAGAGTAGCATTTTGTAATGCCTTCTTGTATTCATTCATGCCTTTTTTATATCTTCTTTATCTTATAAACATCTACATCAAGAATTCATGTAGAATGTAGAATTACCATATGACCCAGAAATGCTACTCGTAAGTATATACTGCAAAGAATTGAAAGCAGGTATTGAAACAAATACTGGTACAATAAGTGAAAGTTCGTAGCAGTGTTATTCACTATAGTCAAAGCACGGAAACAACCCAAATGTCCATCAATGGATGAATGGATTTAAAAATGTGGTATATCTATAAAATAGAATATTGCTCGGCTATAAAAATGAATAATGTACTGATACATGCTACAACATGGATAAATCTCAAAAATAAGTAAAAGGAAGCCAGACACAAAAGGTCACATATTGTATTATTCCATTTATATAAAATATCCAGAATAGTTAAATACTTAGAGACAGACAGCAGATTAGTGATGACCAGGGGCTAGGGGTATGGAAAGGATGGCAGCGAGGCAGGGTGGGGTGTCTGCTTAATGACTACCATGCTTCTTTTGGAAGTGGTAAAATATTTTGAAACTAGGTAGCTATGACTTTTGTACCACATTGTGAACATACTAAATGCCACTGGGTTATACATTTTAAATGGTTAATTTTATGTTGTATGAATTTCACCTCAATTAGAAAAAAAAACTAATCTTGTTAGCTCAGGCTTCACATTGGACAGAAAGCCATTGCTGACCTTAATTCTGTAAAAACTGCCCTTCTTCTTGGCTCCAAGAGAACCATGTCTCTCTTTTAAAAGACCGTACATATTAGACTCCAACTGTTGTTTGGTTGACTTGTGTCTCTCATAACTCCAACTAAATTGCGAATTGGTTCTTGTATCCCTCACCACCGTCTTCCTAAATTTTATTTGGTTGAGTTTATACAATAAAAACTAAACAGGCTTCCTAACCTGAGAAAACTTAACAATAAATCTGAATCTGTTTTCTCAATAAATAAAATCTATGTAATCAAATTTAAGTTTGAAAATGTATTATTTTTGAAGCTGTGTGGCACAACAGTAGAAGTTTAAATGTATACTAATTTTATTTTTTTGAGTATAGATGGTGGATATAGTTGGCATTGTAACTCAAAAACACAATGAATAGGTTAATTAAACTTAAACATTGGTAGAGTATTTATAGAAAGCTTAGCATGGAGCTGACCACTTTACATAGATTATCTACTGCCCTGTTTACTTCTCCTTATTTACTTATTGCTAGTGACTCCACATGATTCAGATTCCTGCTCGGATATCAACCTCATAGAGACCTTTCTTAAAAATCTCATCTGAAAGGGCCCCAACTCCATCATGTAACACGCTATATCTGGACCACTCTTCCTACTTGAATCTGTGTTATATACCTGCTTAGTTATTAAATATGATTTAAATCTTCCAGATAAACTCCCTGAAGATAAACTCCCTTAAGGGAGGATTCTATCTTTTTCTTCAAAAGATGACTCTCCAAAACACTCCTTTTTAATTTCTTATTTTATATCAGTGAGTAAAAATGAGACAGCAGAGAGGATTAGCTGAATTGACTGAAGATGAAAAAGAAGAAGAAAAAGTGCTGATCAACTTTACGTAAGCTAGAATTTAAGTCTATTTCACTTTTTTTGGGTCATATAATGGGGATAAAAGTAATACTATACCATTGGTTATTGGAAGGATTAAATGAGATGATATGTGCATAGGACTTAGAATCCATAGCAATCAATTGTCAACTCCCTTGTTTAGATAGTAAAAGCATTCACTTAAGTGAGTTAAATGAGTTCACACTGGCTGCCTAGACAGTCTTCTTGGTCTCTGTAAACACTGAAAAAAGAACGTGAAATAGATTTTGATGATGCTTCAGTACATGAGAAGTTAAATTTCTCCTTCCCTTCCTCATTGATCAGTCAGTCAAACAAAAAGTACGTTTTCAATGTCTGCTATGTGCCAGGCACTCTGATAGGTGCTGGGTGTTCAGAATAAGCAACAGAATACACAGTTCTTACTTCTTAATTGTTCATATCTATCGTCTGCACAATAGTTGTCCACCTTTCACAGTCAAGTAGATAAACAAGCACACAGCTTTTCTTAAGAATAATGCATTAGCATTTAATTTCTTCATTTGGGCATTACATTATCTTAAACTTCCAAATCTGGGTTAACGCAGATGCCAGGGAAGTACTCTTGGCATGTAATATTTAGGGGCCTGAGACACTAAACATCCTAATCTTCAGTTCCATTAGCAGAGAATTGTCTAGTACAACATGAAAATAGCAACCCCCTTCTCTTTGAGAAATACTTTTCTTTGAGAAATACTTTTCTTTGAGAAAGTGTGCTATCTGTCAATGACACTAAATTAACCAAGATGGCTAACAAATTCAAAAATTAAGGTCAACCCTAGATACCACAGTTATGGAGTCACAATGATTCGCTTCACCATATCCATAGTTTTCGAATGTATGTGACTGTCTGTGTCTCCTGACTTGCATTATAGTACCCCTGCTGGAAAAGAAATTTCACCTTAAGCTCAAGCTTATTTGTTAGTGATCTTAGCATCTCTGTATCTGATCTCTGTTGCTGTGTTACAAACAATTTCAGTATTTAGTGAGTTAAATCAAGTGAGTTAAAACAACAATTTCAGTATTCAGTGAGTTAAAACAACATCTATTTATTTAATTTATGACTCCAAAAGTCTATAGTTGAGACTGGGCTTAGCTGCTCAGTTGTTCTGGTCTCTGCTGGCTCCCTCAGTTATGTTTAGCTGGTGGCTATGTTTCTGGTGTTGGTTGGGTACCTGTTTTTCTCCATTTATTTTTCACCCTCGAGTAGAGTAGCCTAGCCTTGCACACTTCATGTTGGCAGAGGTCTGGGAGAGAGCATGGAAATATGCACTGTATCAGCCAAAGCAAGGCACAAGGCCAACTCAGATACAAGGGATGGAAACACAGACTCTACTGTTCAATGAGAAAAGCCTCAAAGTCATATTACAAAGGGTGTGGATACAAGGTAAGGTAAAGAATATTTGTAATTGATCTACCACAATTTTGTTTAGCTCTTCTGAACCCAATAACCACGCACACACATGTGCGCGCGCAGACACTTTTTCTCCTTTCTTTATACTCCTAGTCACTAACGCAAACTAGGAAGACTCGATATTCAGTTTAACAACTAGTTGTAGACTTCTACTGCCATACTTTATCTTAAGATTGTATTTACTTGAATACAAGTATTGGCAAACATGGATTTTCCTTCTTTTTAAGATGCCAGGGTTGAGTGATCTCCATTAGACAGTAGTCAAACCACAGGTAAGTCCTCGTATTCCTGGGTTCTTCTATTTCCACCATCTTCCTCCCCTTCCCTTTCAACCTCTTGCCTGGAAAGCTTGGTAGTTAAACTCACTCAAGTTGTTATAAGTAAAATTATATCCAAGTCATTAAGAAAATAATAAGAATGATAAAATAAGATGGATGAAAATACCTTGAAAATTCATGGCTAATGATACTAAATTGCAGTGGTAAAGATTTCAATTAGACACTTGGAAATACTTCTTGATTATTATAATTTGAGATATTGGCAAGTTATTTAAAGGAAAGCAATGTTTTCTCTAGAGATTTACAAAAAAATAGTAGACCACTTTATTGGTGGAATGCCTTTAATGAAATACTGCCAACATATATTGGGCTACATTAGGTGAATTTTTGATAACATGTAGTTCAAAGACAGAAAAAAAATTCACCACTTATAATATTCTACCTTGAGTAGAAAGAATGTATTTAAAATAAATTATACCATAGAACAAAAAATACCTGTCATTATTCCTGCTCCAATGGTAGATACGGAGCATCTTTAACTTTACATTCTGGAAGGACATCTGTTAATACAGTCTCCAGACACCTCTGTGGAAATACCTCAAATAATCACCCTCAGTTTATCCAGGTGGGAGAATTTCAGCTAAAAAGTAGATCAAATTTTCCTGTCTTAAAATATGTCAGCTGTTAGGTGAGGCTAAAACCTAAATCCCCAAACCTTTTTTCTAACCTTAACGTGTTTACTTGGGGACCCAAGTTTCCTTTCTGTTCCTCTGTCCCTCATTTCATATCCTTCCCTCTTTCCCTGCTGAGAATTGCAATGAACTCCCTTATAAAAATAAATGCAGAACTAAAGGAATGCCATACCATAATCCACTGGTTCAAACTGAACTACCAAGAAAAAAATGAATTCATTATTTTAAATAACCAAGCTGAGAATTACCTGTAGAATTTCTGTATTTCCTTCCTATGAACATAAAAGTTTATGAAGGGTTAAAATAACATAAATTCTTTTATTCTTTTAATGTAAAATTAAACAGATAAAGTAGACACAATATACCTATCATCCAACCTTAAGTTATCAACTCAAGACCACTTTCCTTCTCTTGTAATAGTTTGAAGCAAATCACAGTCATCATTTCTTTTTTTTAAAAAATAGTAATAGCAAATGTTATTTATAATAAGGGGAAAATCAGCATGACTGCCAGACCCAATGGGCTTCCCTTTGCCAGTTAAAATTCAAGGCTGAATTACTGCATTTTGGTACCTGCACAGCACTCTGAACATAACTTTCTGTCATTCTTTGAAAGAGCAAATGGAAGTCATTTAAACCAGATGAGCAACAGTAGGGAGTTGGCACACCTACAGCACAGGATACACAGCACCACGCACCTATTTCAAGGGAATGAAGAGTGGGTGGCCGGAAGAAAGAAACTCTTTTCCCCATTTAACCTGTAATTTGACAACATCTGTGAAGAATTATCCCCAGCGTTGGCATCATAATTGTTGTATCTAACATCAATCACCAGGGAGGGGAAATTACTTGAAATAGATGTTAACGGCATTATAGTTCAACAACATGAAAGTCAAAAATGAGAGAAATGAGATCTGTAAGACAGTGCCCAAATTAATCAAGGGGCTAGAGAGACACTAAATTGTTCAATACAAAATGAGGTACTATATTTGCTTATATAAGAAGAGCTTAAATTCTAAAGACCATTATCTATTCCATATCTGTGTTAAAAAGTTGAGTATTTTATATCTATTGCTTCAGTATGAACAGCAATATCAGTATGAACATTTTATATGTAAACTTTTTTCAAAAGCAATGCAAACAATGATCCTTTTCCAAATGAATATTACTGATAGAATGATACAGTCACAGTCTTCCAGGAACTTGAACTTTCAACAAGTCTGAGTACATAGCTTGTCTCAAATTTAGCAGCTAACAACTGGGTAGCCTCTAATTACCTGCACCTAATGTATTGAGAAAATATTTATTGGTTTATTGGATTACTGCTTTATAGTTAAGTACTTCTTCAAAATTGGTTGCCCACATTTACATTTTTAAGAATATTCTGTATGTTGCATTTTTTAAAATCTCTTCAAAACATTTTCTTTACTCTCTTTCAAGACATATTTCCCTGGTTTTTCTCCTACCTCTTAGCCTGCTTTTTTTTCAGTTCTATAGCTTATTCATCGGCATCCTCAGAACTCTTCAATGTACTAATGCCCCAGATGTGTATTTTTCACTTTAGACCTATCCCTTGAACTTAATACTTATGTATTCAGCTGCTGATGTGTCACCTCCACTTGGATATCTAAGAGCAATCTCAAACTTAACATGCCAAAACTGAGTTCCTGGTCTTTTCTCAACTTTTCCCTTTTACAGTATTTCCACTCTCAGAAGTGGCATCATCACCTTTCCAATTACTCAATCCCCAAACTTTGAAGTAATCTCTGACTCCATTTCACCCATACTTTACAGAATATTCAGCCAGATCTACCTTCAGAATACATCCAAAATCTGACTACTTTTCAAAAATTCCACAGCTGTCATCATATTCTCCTCTATGACCTCTTAATTGAATTATTACACTAGACTCCAAACTGATCTTCCCACTTCTGCCCTTGCCTTCCTAAGTCTATTCTCAGCACAGCAATGTGTGATCCTTTTAAAACAAAATCAGATCTTGTTACTCCTCTGCTCCAAATGGTTTCTCATTTCACTAAGAGCAAAAGCCAAAGTCCTGACAATGACTTAAAACTCTTTCCCACACTCGCACCATCTCTCCTCCCTCCACTCTTTATTATTCCTTAAACACAGGCATGCACCTCCACCTAATGTTCTTTTGCACTTGCTATTCTCTCTTCCTGGGGCTCTCTTACTCTTGATACCTGCAAAGACTACTCTCTCACCTCCTTCAGGTCTGTGCCAAAATGGTACTTTCTTAAGAGTAGCCATCTTCACTATCTAAAATTCCACCATGCCAAAAATCCCTATTTCTTTTCTTTGCTTAATTTTCTTAGTGTAGGACTCATCACCAGCAATCATCACATGCAATCATGTTTTATATTCACTTTTTTTATTTACTCTCTGTTTCACTTCATTTGGCTATAACTTGTCTTCTTTTATACCTACATGGTTGGCAGAGACTTAGAAAATTTGGTTAGAAAAGATTCAAGGTGGTTTATCATGTGTTTTTTTTTTTTTTTTTTACAGTTAAAACCACAGACACTCTACCTTTGTTACTATTTTCAAAAACAATTAAGAGAAAGGAGGACTACCAGGTTCACAAGCACATGCAGCATATAATCTTGCACTTACATATAGTCTGTCAGATATGGATGGGAGTTGATGGAGATGAATGGGGATAATTACTTATTTCTAAATCATATCTATCTCATTCTTCTATGTCCATATGCTTTCTTGACTACTGCCTTTGGCGGAGCAAACAAATGAATTATTCTCATAATTCTTCCATCAGTCTCATAGCCAACATTTCTTAAAGAACCATTATCCAAGCCATTTTACAATGGTTTAATGCAATTCAAGAATTAACTTATGCAAGCTAATTTTAGTAAATACAGTATTTTAGGCTAGTGATTTTGGTACTTCACAACCAATATCTCCCTCCACACTTCAAGACTCAGCATTCATTTCATTCATTTCCCAAGCTGCCTGGAGTGTTGGCTGATGATGGCTGAAAGCTGAGTCCCACCCTGGAAATTGCCCAGCCAAGTACATGCTTTATCCCCAAGAGTCCCTCACATTTAATGACTAGGCAATGGGGTGGGGAGGACTACAGAGACTCACAACTTTCCCCTCTATTTGGGACAATTCTGCAGGGATATCCTAGCTGTAGGACTCCTCTGAAGATTGGCCAAGGTTTTTATTGCAAGTGGACCAGAGTTCAACTTCTCCTCTGCTCTATGCTCCTTTCTTTACTTCCTTACTGTGTTGCATCTGAAGACACTTGAACACAAATCTCTTACTGACCACAAATTTCCGCCTCACGTTCTGTTCCTGGGAACATGACCTAAGACAGTTGGTGGCAGAGGTGGTCCAAGGAACCAGACTCTAAAAAGGAATTTGGATCTAGCATACCAGCCACCAGACTGGCATTGAGAGACTGGCATCAGACTGGCATTAGTGGTAGGAGATTCAATACTGATAGTTCCTGGCTTATGGTATGGTGCTACCAAGGCTACACTGGTAGAAAATAGTGGAAGGCAATGGATTGGTGGGTTCACTATTTTAGGTGATTGTGGGGTTCAGGGGATGTAGTAATTATAAAGACTATAGATTCAGAAAATTATTGCTGGGGCCTATCAATGTATTGGAGAAAGACAATAAAAGGATGAAGTTACTAATCACAGATTGAAGAGTAATTATAGAAACAAGAAGGCCTTTAATTGCCTGCAAAGAAGTTCTGATCTCTCACAGCCAGAATGAAGAAAATGCTGAAGATTACATGCAGAACTTGATTATTAGAATGGTAGAGCTCTAGAGAAGGTAAATTCTCAATGCTGACAAGTCTGACACATCAAAGTCAGAGCTCTGATTGGGTCAGAGGGGGACCCTGAAACTTGGTATCAGAACATCTGAATGGATACACTCAATAATCTTGAATCTTCAGATTCCCTGAAACCCTTTGAGTGAGCAGAAATGGATCCCTCTTCCCTGCTAAAAATCTAGTGATAACCCCTTTATTTGAAGGTGTATAGACACTACTGTCTTGCAAGACAATATATGATAACTTAGGATGTATCCCTACTTCTCTTTCTAATCATTGGACCAATAACTAAGGTTAAGTCACAAAACAAAGCAACCAGCGCGATATGGTAGGTTGCTAAGGAATGAATAAGACTTACCCTGGGGGAACTGCAGGACCTATTCAGCACATCAGAGTAAAAGCCAGGAGAATATGCCTAGGACTGGATCCTAAGGACACTGAATCAAGGAGAATAGACCATAGTTGGATAAGAGAGAGTTTGTCAGTATGGGGGCACTTTCATGACCACAATACAGAATTTACACCTTGACAAGTTTCTCCAGAGAAGGTGTTACACTACTAAAGTGAGCCCTAAAAACTTGAAGAAGTGGCAACCTGCTGTAAGTGAAGAAAAATGCCAGAACAGCTATAGAAGACAGTGCAAGGAGGGTTCAAAAACTCAAAGAAGCAAGCATAATACAGTGAATATATTGTGTGGGGCTGGAAAAACACACCATTGAACTACGTTGCATGGGAGGGACTATAGGACACTCCATTTACAAAAGCAATACAGAATGCATAGGTGAAAGGGGAACAAGCATCTCTAAGGAACTCAGTGGTGGATGTCCTCTCTAAGCCAGGGATGATAATAGAAGATGCATTTATAGTACTGGGCTTCTTTTAGCAACTGAAATGATGGCATCCTGAAATAATAGAGGCTACTACAATAACTGGATAATATTAATAATAATAATAATTGGATACTAACTGTCAGAAGCAAAGTGTGTGGAATTTCACAATAAGCAATAATATCAGAATGATGACTAGGGCGTCCCTACATGCAAGGAAATATGGACACGTTTAATAGCACACAGTGCCCCTAGACAAAAGACAAATGAGCAGTTAACATGAATTTTGCTTAATTTATTCAATAAACTGTCATCAAGGATGGAAGATGAGGAGATTGAGGGTAACCATCCCAATAAAAATTCATGATTTTGCACCTGGTTTCCAGACTTGAGCCAGTTTTCAGACATAGAAACCTCTGACTACCTAAGAGATGGGTCCCCAGAAGGAACCTACAATAGCACAAGTATGTATGATAGTTGTTCCTTCAGTCTTTCTTGAAAGAAATCTTATTTATTTGGGAAATTGTACTCTGGTGAAAGGGAACTACCTAAACTTACCAAGAATTGCATGATGAAGGGTCTGAGTTGATGTCGAAACCCAGAGACCTGCTTAAGTGAGGATGTGTGGAAGGCAGATAATAAATGGAATCCTGGTTCGGGTCCAGCTCACTGTGGGTCCTTTGAGCAAATACAGATACCTTGTGGTCATACCTCCAGACTCTGGAAGTATAGTTGAAATGGACATATTTGGTAGTTGGCAGAACCCTCCCATTGTTTTATTGGGAGGGGCAGCAATTCATCTTGATTAGAATCAATACTTATTCTGGGTGTGGTTTGCCTTTCCTGCTTGTGAGGCCTTAATCAGAACTGCTATTGAGGGCTTTCAGATTGAGGGATTCATAGACAAAGGATCCCACATAACATTACATCAGACCAAGGAAACCACTTTACTGCAAAGAAGGTACAGCGGTAGACTCATGGTCATGGGGTCAGCCAATCCAGTAACATACTTTATAACCCAGAAACTACCTCCTGTCAGAATAATGGAACAGCCTTTAGAAAGTACAAGTGAAGTCCAGATTTGAGGTAATAATCCAACAGGATGAGGCACCATACTTCAGGATGCAGTATACATCCCAAATCAACATGTGCTACAGTATTCCCAATACATAAATACATGGGTCCAAGAACCAGACAGGAGTCCGGACCAAGTTCACTTGTCATCACTCCTAGCAACCTATTTGGAGAATGTGTGCATTCTACCTCTATACATAACTCTGGGATTTGTGGGTTTAGAGATCTCATTGCTCAGAAGAGTAATGTTTTCACTAGGGGACACAGCAAGAGTCCACTGAACCTCATCTGTGATTGCCATAGAGTTACTTTGGGCTTCCCACACCAACAGACCAGGAGTTAAGGAAAGGAGTCACCAATCTAGCAGGGGGACTTAATGGACACTGATCATCAGGAAAATGTAGAGCTGGTGTTGTTCACTGGAGTCAGGGAAATATATATTTTGCATTTAGTGATCCACTGGGTAGATTATTTTGACAATAAACAAACAAGTGTAGCAATCTTGGTCTAATAAGTGTGTGATAATCAGAGTTTCAAATCTCTCAAGATGAGACTCTAGATCACCCCACTAGGTAAACTTCTAGACCAGCAGAGGTACCAGCCAGGGTGAGTGGCATCTAGAATAGCAGGATAATGTTGAATATCATTGCAGACCTGAGATCTGCAGGTCTTAGTTAGTACTGTATTTCATGTATGAAATACTATATGCCACTATCCTTCTTTTCTGTAAATATACACAAGAAAAGTGATGAACTAAAATCTTAACAGACCTAGTCCCAGTTGAGATGAACTTATAAGAAGCAAGTGGGTCTGAGTGATACAAAAGTTGAAAAATTCCCAGTTCGTGGGAAGTGGTGCACTGGCCAGATAAATCCTTGGAAATCAAAGTACTTATTCCCTCAGACCTGGGAGCACTGGCTTCTGGTGGCCCACAGCCAAGTCCCTTCTCCAGGATTATAGTAGATTGAAGGGAACTGTTCACACTAGATCAACACCCTTCCTTGGGGACAAGGCCATATTCAATGACTAAGCAATAATGAGATACAAAAGTCCAGTCTTTTTGCCTCAGTTTGGGATAACTGTGCAAGGCCATTCAAGATTCCAAGCTTCCTGTGGGATCAGTCAAGTCCTCTGATATGACAACATCATAATTTAACGACTCCTGCCCTGACCTAAGGAAGATGGTGATGATCTGTTATCAATTCTTGTTATAAATACTACTATTAATGTTTATTAGAAAATTCACTGTATAAATGTATATACATTTATAAAATATTTATATTATATCCATAAATATAGAATATAATTTATATATAAATATATGTATTTACTCTAATATATATATGTGTTTATATATTCACACACACATACATACGTATAAATTTGCACTTAAACTTTTCTAATATTGGCACTGCTTTTTATAGTGATGGTAAAGACAAGAGATGGAGGTCAAGCCTATTTTCTCAAAAAAATTATCCCCATCCAAACCCTCTTGGTATATTTGGTACATGGTCAAGATGAGTCTTATTTTTTTTTAAATATGGCATTATTATTACTTTGAATAATACCAGCTAACCTTTACTGATTATTACATATCATGCAGTACACTGATGAATGGCAATGGCAGTAAAGAGGGATAGAACTCAAGCAAATCTCTGCTCGTAAGAGAACATTTTAAGAGAAAACATGGTTCTGTTCTGCAAAATACAGCTACGTGTAGCTCAGAAAATGTACATACACCCTGGGGTCCTATTGCAATAGAATATCTTTAGAGTAAAACAAATTCAAATTTGATATTATTGATTTAACATCTAAATTGTGTTTATGCTTGAAAAATATGGCAAATATAAAATTCTAGCTCTATATAAAACCATTTACTTGTAAGCTAATCAATTACACAAAGAAATGCCAAGTCTTAGTTACATGAAATCTAAAAGCCAAAATATTAGTTGACACAGTAAAATAGATTTTGATGTAAAGACACAATATTCTCAAGAAGACCGACAGTCTGTTCCACTAGCTAGAAAGCAGAGGGAAGGAAAATGCTAAAGATTCCCAAAATAAAGATATGAGGAGCCCTTCTCTGCTAGAACTGTGGAAGTGAGAAGTGGTTAGGTTGTATAGGTGGTCTCTAGCAAGTTTTAATTAAATTGAGCAATAAAAAAGCACTGCCCTTTATGGTGAGAAAGAACTCATAAATTTTTTGTACAAATGCCAGGTAATGCTTACATTAGTGTCCTTGAGGGGTTTTGTTTTTGCTGTTTTTCAGCTCCGTAAAGGTTCCACCTAAAAAAATAATGAAGATCCTAGTCTTCCTTAAATGTTTCGTGAATCAAAGCTACTTCACATGTTTGTCCATGGTAACTTTGGCAATCTAAGTCTATCACACAGCAATAAAAAAAAGTCAGGTTAACTTTCAAGAACTCTTACTATCTTGTTATTTCTTCCTTGAAATGAGCCACATTAAAAATTTGTTGATTAGGGGTACTCTAATCAATATTCTGTTCCATGAATGATATATTCTAGGGAATTTGCTTGTTTCATCTGTCCCTTCAAAAATTCTGCCGTCTTTCCAGTCAAATATGTCCTTCATGAGACATCCGAGTTATTTCTCTGAAACCCAAATTTGTCATGTTCCTCTCCCACATAAAAATGTTCCCTGGATCCCCACAACACTAGGATGAAGTCCAACCTGCCTTTCTATCCTCACCATCTACCTCTCCTCCCTGTTACCAGTCACCTAGAATTATTTATTGTTCTCAATGTGTTCTGTTTTACCCAGCTCCATTTTTGTATATAAATTACTCCATACACGGAGTGACACGCTCATGTTGTCCATCAATATCCTTCTGTTTGTACAGTGCGATGGAAAGTAAAGGGCGCAAGTTTTGGACTCAGAAAGATGTGACTTAAAGTCTCAATTTGCTAGAAATGTGACCTTGAGGAAAAATGTAATCTTAGTCTGACTATTTTCATTGATAAAATGGTGATAAAAATTACCTAATAAGATTGTGGTGATTGATGAATAAAGTATTTAATGCATCAAGGTATCCTATTGTGTCTTAAACATAATATATGCTTAATAAATAGTAGCTATTATAATTTTCATCATAAAAATGAGAGCCCCTCTGTAAATACTTCCCTGATTCACCCATGCAAAGTTAGATACTCCCAATAGCATCTTGGAGTTCCAATAGCAAGTTACAGAAATTGCTATTATGGAACTTGTTATAACTTTTGCATGCTCTTCTGTTTTTCCTTTGTAGCAAGTTTCTAAGTTTACCATCTGTAGAAATCTTTAAATATTTTCTTCCTGCTTCCATTCTACCTTTGATATAGCTCTATTAGTTAAATCATTACAGAATAGTATAATTACTTTGCATATTCATTTGCCTCAAATTGTTACGGACTTTGAGGGAAAAGTTTATAGCAGAGGTTGGCGGCTGATTGCCAAACCCTTTTCCTCTTACTCCTTGTCATAAAACTAGACTGTATTTCCCAGTCTCATCTACAGTTAAGTGTGGCTACAGGACTGTGTTCCAGCTAACGCATTTTGAGCTGGATCAATTTGTATCATACATCCAGGCCGGGTTCAAAGACATCACTCATACATTATCCACTTGCTCTTGTCCTTCCAGCATGTTGCAGATAAGCACAACTGTGGAACATCATGTTAAATGTGGCTCCCAGGGACCAGAAATGGAGGGACTCTGGGTACCTGAATCACTACTTTGAGGAGGGACACTTACAGATCAGGGACAATCTGTCAAGGACCAAGTAGTAAATATTTTCAGCTTTGTGTGCCTTATGATCTTTGTGGCAACCACTAAACTTTGTCATTGTAGAGCAAAAGCATCTGTCATTTAGAGCAAGAGCAGCTAAAGACAATTCGTAAATGAATGGCTGTGTTCCATTAAACTTTTATTTACTGAAATTTGAATTTTATATGACTTCCACCTATTATGAAATAGTATTCTTGTTTTGATATTTTCCAATCATTTAAAAAAGAAATAACCATTTTTAGCTCAAGGGGTTTAAAACCCAGGCAGGGACCCTTGGACTGTAATGTGCCCACTCCTGCTAGGCCACTGAAACTTCAGAGCTTACTAGTTACAAAAATAGTTGTTAACTTACAAATGCAAGCGCAGTAATTTATTCATTTGTGTATTCCTAGGAACAAATATGGCACATAGTAGGCAGTCAATAAATTGTGCAATGAATGAATTAATAAACGAATGATGAATTTAACCTGACTCTACTTTTGTCTTAGGAAATCATTCAGAAATTATGCCAAGCTAAACAAATTGGCATAAATCCCATAGTTCCTCAACACTGTACTGTGTCAAGTACTCTGAATATTTTACATAAGTATTTGAGGATAATAAAAATGTACTTAAATTTCAACATATTTATGGAAAAATGAGATTCAGAAACATATAAAAGGCCAAAGTACTGCATTAGTCAATATGGAAACTACAATGATAAAAACTAGACTTTCTCATAATAACCAATGCACTAAGATAATATTACAATAAAAATTCATTGTCAGTGTTGATTTTAACATTATCTTAAAATCAAAAGCTTGAGAGAAAGTAAGATAGATTCATTTAAGGATTATTTGCTCTCATTCCATCCTGGCTCTTTCTTTGCAGCACTTATCTTGATTGTAAAACACTCATTATTTGTTTTGTTACTTATTTAATGCATTCTTTTCCAATTAGATTTTAAGCTATTTGGTGGCAGGACCTTGTCTATTTTACTTCTATGTTGTCAGCAATTATCCCATTTCGTGGCACCTATGAGACATTAAATACATATTTGTGGGGTGAATGGATAAAGCATACATATGATTCTGTTTAATTAAATAAAAGAGAATAGTTGGAAGACTATAATGAATCACATGAAATTTTATAAAAGTCAAGTGTACTCTGCCAAGTAACTCCAAAAAGAAAACAGATATCTTCCAAATTCAGAAATAAAATCCATAAATTAAAAAAAAAAAGATTGTTCTAAACAAAAATGGTCCTTACATCTTTCTAGTAAAGAAGAAATGGGATTCTTCCTAAGAAGCAACTATGTCCTTTTCATTATATATAAGAGGAAGAAAAACAGCTGTTGTTGAACTCGGCTAAAGGAAGTCTGAAGCCTGATAACAAACGTAGTGGTCACAGTTAAGTTTGCTCTGAGTTAAGCATGCCAGACCAATAGAAGACCTCAGAGGAACTTCAAAAGCCTGAATCACCTAAGCACGCTGGCAAAGAATGACATTTTTAATCACCTTAGGTTGATTTATAAGGCTGGAACTCTCTCAAACTCTAGCAATTCCCTAAGCTTAATTCAGGTACATATAGTTCCAAGCTCATAAGGTTTTAGCCTTGGTGTCATAGAATCAGAACAGAAAATGAAAATACTGCCACATAAACAGAGCTAGTGTTTCAGCCACACATCTCCCTTTTAAGAGAGTATATGGGGACACAGAGAGGGAGAACAATTCTCAGATATATAGCCCACCTAGGTAAAGCACTTTCAAATGTACTTCATTTATTTATTTTAGGCCATTTTTGGCTCAAAATCATGCAAAATTACTGTCTCTAGTTTCATTCTGCTCTTTTGAAATAGTCCAGATTTTGTGCTAAGAGTTTAAAGCCACAGCAAAGAGCTAGGCCAAGAGGGAAAGCTTTTGAAGAGTTCTCACAGCTGTGAAAACACAAGCCTCAGGCTGTGTGTAGAGTTACTTCAAACAGCTGCTTCAGGTGACTAAACACCTTGAGTCTCATTCATCAAGTGTTGTTTATACTGGCTGACAGACCAGACTTGGAGAATTAACTCAGAGAAAAAAGATGTACTACATACCAAGTATGGGAAAGGAACCCTAGTTCTTTAAATCTGAAGCAAAGAACAAAAATAATAATAATAACTTGAGTAATTTAAAATCAAGCAGAACAGGAATAATTTTATTTTATGTTAATACGTATTGCGATACCCTTTGCATCTTTACAATCAAAGGAGAAACAAAACTGATGGTTTGCCACTTTTTGATCCTGTGAATAAAATTGAGATGGATAACTCCTACGTGCAGGGAAACACCTTAAATATATGGCCACAAAAGTTCTCATTAATTATCAGTGAGCACAACATTGAAAGAGTAGACATAAATAATGCATTTTCATTATTTTTAAAAAGGAAAATATGGCTTTCTTCTTGCCTGGATTCACTGTCTTATTGCAAACATCGTCTCATCAAGTCTTGGCCATAGTGTTCATCACCCAGTATTAAAAAATTCCTTCATCTAATCTAGTCAAAAAGGTGACATGATAATATATTTTAAACCATGTAACTATTTGCATGGATCAAAAGAAGAATGAAATAAAATGACATGAGTCAGTGTCAGGGGAAGTGTTACTAGTTAAGAAAGCTTTAAATATTGAAAGCCAGTTTTAATATTTCCTTTTAATCTAGAAATATGTCACTTGGTAATTTTTTCTTTACAACATCAGCGTGGTTACGGACATTTACCATGGCTCCATTCAGCACTAAACAGGAGAATCTACCTTACACTCTCCTTTATCATGGCCGATGTTGTTGGTTGTCTCTTCTACTGCAATGAGTTTATCAATTATATTATGTCAGGTTTCAAAAGTTAAACCTCTTTTAAGCACCGCCCCCATTCACTAGCTCATAAGTGATATTTAAATATTGCCTCTATTTTTCTGATCTTTTTTCCAGTTCAAAAATGGCTTTCAATTTTTTTAATCAATGTGCTTGAAAGCAGTTCTCAAGCTTTATTGTGCATAGAAAGGATCTGGGGAACTTGTGGAAATGCAGATTCTGATTCACCAGGTCTAGGAAGTGCCTGAGATTTTGCATTTCTAATAAGCTCTCAAGTGAATACTCATCGAAGGACCATACCTTGAATAGCAAGGCACTGAAGAATACTAGTCTTGAAGAGCAAAAGGGAAAGACAATTTTTTTTTTTTTTTTTTTTTTTGCAGTACACGGGCCTCTCACTGTTGTGGCCTCTCCCGTTGCGGAGCACAGGCTCCGGACGCGCAGGCTCAGCGGCCATGGCTCACAGGCCTAGCCGCTCCGCAGCATGTGGGATCTTCCCGGACTGGGGCACGAACCCGTGTCCCCTGCATCGGCGGGCAGACTCCCAACCACTGCGCCACCAGGGAAGCCCGACAATTTTTTTTTTTTTTAAGGTTAAGCGTTTTCTTTCCTAGCTATACAAGGATAGAGACAAACATTTGTTGTCCAACCATTAGGCAAAATGATGATGAAAAACAAGGTTATAGAGTCAGTATGTTCTACTATTTAAAGTATAGAACTAAAGACTAAAGAGTTATATTATTGTACATTCAATGCCAAGGCATCCCAAAGAGGTCAGGGACATTAATCCAAATAGGACACAAATGTGAAAAATAACTTTTCATCTTTCAATATCATTGTCTATAAGATAATGATAGGTGATGCGTGTGGGAGGAAATGTACCTGGGAGGAGAGTGCTGGCCACATCCGAGCACTAACAATGGCTTCAATGGAAGAAAACATAATTTTCATTAGCAAAGAAATAAAAGATGCAAGCAAACAAACAACAAAGTCAGGAACTGCAGAGGCAAAGGAAATTATGGAAAGCATGAAAAGGGAATATATACTGAAAATCTACCATTCTAAAAATAAGAATCCTTTGACACAGCTATTGCATCCATTTTATAAATGAACACAGTGAGTCCCCATTGGGTTATTGGATTATTTATGTAAATGCAGGTAATAGCTGTCGGAGATTTTAATCCAACTCCCTCAGATTTAAAGTTTGTCTGTCTATCATTGTTCTGACTCTCAAAACTAGGACAAAAGGACGATGTAGGCACTAAAGAAGTAGTTGATACTAACAGTGCTCTAAGAAAAACTGAGAAATCAAGCAATATATGAGTTTTGAGAAGGGTTACAGAAAGTCAGCTTGAGAAGTGTAGTAGGAAAGAAAGGTGAACAGGAAATAAGTGATGAGTAGTGGGAAATAGGCACTGAATGGTAAATGTTCTGCAAAATGGATAACATAACCTGGTTACTGAGAATTAATTATACAAGGTTTAGCACTGGCTTTTCAGATCTGGGGCATTACGTACGTTCCCATTTAATCTCAGATGCTTTATATAAAACATCAGACCAGTACATTCAAATTACTGAGTAATGACTATCTACCAGTTACTGTCAGGGACTGAGTTAATGAAACTTTATAAGGTTCATCAAAATACATGTGTGAGAAAAAACAGTTGGCAAAGAGATTCTTGGTGATATTAAAACAGCTTCACAATGAATGCTTAAAGATAAAGTAATTGAATCATTCTCTCAGATCAGTTTAAAGATAAGGGTGTTCCTGAATCACAAAAATATCAATATTTCTCTTGCCACTGTCTTGTGAGACAAAGACATGTGTTATGTACAATACAGAAATATGATTTGCAGAATTAAATTGTAAAGAGAAAGCAATGTAAATTTAAGAATGACCTAGACACCCTATATGAAATTTGTCTCCAGGGAAAAATCTCTTTCTGCCTAGTTACAGATATGAGTGAGGCAATAAAGCACTACAATAATCTGAGTTAATCGGCTTTGATGATTCCGCCATATAACGGTGGGGGTAGGGCATGACAACAAAACCAAACAAACGAACTACTCCTCATTACGCATTTCAGGAAACTGGTAACGTTGCTGAATAGAGAATGCTAGCAGAGGGTAGTGCTTGCTGCTACTCTCTCGTGGGGTCAGTGGTGCCAGCTTCCTCAGATAGTCTCTGCATTTCTGTATTTGTAACATTAACGATAGCCCATATATTCTGGCTCCCTTTGCCAGATGGCAGAAAAATAAAAATAAAAATCTGAATTGTACTGTATCTAATTTATTTCTCTAAGGTTTGGGTTGATGTTTTTCTCCTCTACAAAATTGAGACTTGTTTTACAAAGTAAAAAAGTAAGCTGGAAAAGGAAGGCATTCACAAAAATCCTCCTGGGGAGAGTCCCTGAGGATCAGAGGGCACTCTGCTATCATCCACTTTAATGTAATTTTAAAAAAAAATTTTTTTGAAGTATAATTGATTTACAATGTTGGGTTAGTTTCAGGCGCACAGCAAAGTGATTCAGTTATATATATATATATATATATATATATTTTTTTTTTTCTTTCAGATTCTTTTCTCTCATAGGTTACTACAAAATATTAGGTATAGTTTCCCATGCTATACGGTAAGTCCTTTATCGTTACCTATTTTGTATATACAAGTGTATATATGTTAAACCCAATCTCCAAATTTACCCCCCCCCCCCCCCCGCCAACTTTCCCTTTGGTAACCGTAAGTTTGTTTTCTATGTCTGTGGGTCTATTTTTTTTTGTATGTAAGTTCATTTGTACCATTTTTTTTAGATTCCACATATAAGCAATATCATATGGTATTTGTCATTCTCTTTCTGACTTACTTCACTTAGTATGATAATCTCTAGGTCCTTCCATGTTGGTGCAGATTGCATTATTTCATTCTTTTTTATGGCTGAGTAGTATTCCATTGTGTGTGTGTGTGTGTGTGTGTGTGTGTGTGTATATCTCTCACATCTTTTTTATCCATTCATCTGTTGATGGACATGTAGGTTGCTTCCATGTCTTGGCTGTTGTAGATAGTGCTGCAGTGAACACTGGGGTGCATGTATCTTTTTGAGTTATGGTTTTCTCTGGATATATGCCCAGGAGTGGGATTGCAGGATCATTTGGTAGCTCTATTTTTTACTCTTGTTTCTGTTCAACAAAGGATTTTCTCTCTGCTCTCCTAACCTTTATATGGTGTGTCAGGAGGAAAATTTGAAGCCATATATTCTTCTCCTATCCTATTTAAATTCTTACCAAAAGTTCATTTGCTTAGAGAACTAATATTCCACAAGAGAGCAAGTCTCAAGAGGAGCTGTTACGATCACCTGTCACTGGAATTTTCAGGAATTATAGAATAAAATCAGTGTTTATATGATTCCACCTAAAAATGACTGCTTAAACATTATGAAAATTTGGACTCCAGTCTGCATGCATACTTTTATTTACTTTATGGCATTTATTTTTGTTTCTTTCTCTCTCTATAGATTTTCCTTCACCTGTGTACCTAAGAATACCCTGAGAGTACCACTGAGTAAATCTTCCAAGACTGCTGTGTGAATCCTGTAGTCACTGCCTTGCAAACAGATTGGAGCTGGTAGCTTACATGTGCTTCTGATTATGTTAATAAATTAGAGGTCAGGCCCTTTGACTCTTCAGTTAAAGCAATCTGAATCCAGTTAAAGGTAAAATTAAACTAAAAAGAGTTTTGGTTACCTCATAATCTCACCAAAAATAGCTCATTTAATATGTACTGAAATCTGGCATAAATGAGAGTCTCTTTTTTGATCTATGTACAACAAAGCTAGCAAATATAATCTCTTCCACTCTAAGAATGATAATAAAATCTATATTTTACTCACTGAAGTAAATACAATTACTCAAATTTTCCACCTAATGCATGGTGGTAAATTCCATCCCAACTTCACAAGGTGAAAATAGTCAAATATGGACAAAATTGGCTCCAAGTTTCAATCTGCTCTTTCGAAAGTTTGGAAAGACAGCTGCCTAGCATTCTAGCCACCTTGTGTTAACACAGCAATAAAGCACAGGGTAGAATACTACTTCCTAGAATGGGTTTCTGGGACAAATGGGCTCTACTCACACATCCGTATGTCAACACTTTGGGACTTGGTGGCTCCCAGACTCAATGGAAATATTCTATTTGTGAATATGTTTGAGTTCAACATAACTGAAAAAAGAAAAAGAAAATACAGTCTTTAAAAGCTGTAAGCAGCTGGTGAAATAAGCGTTGGCCCCTCTCACATTTCTCATGGCCAAATCCACTTGTCCAAATCCATGAGCTATGGGAAGAGAAGAGGATCATGAATGTCTTAATTTTGGTCATGGATGTGAAGGTTAAAATAGATGCGCAAGGCCAGGTTCTTTAATAAAATCTGTTCCAGAAAGACTTCTCCCATGAAAAAAGGAATGATAAGGTGTGGTGTGGAAAAGAGATCCGTATCCAACATAATATTTTCTTTCGAAGATCAGACCATCTTTAAAATGATAAGGCAGATTAATTTTACTAATCATGAGGACTTGATGAAATATTGTACAACTGATTATTAATTCAAGTAGATTTGTGGTAAAATGTTATTAGTCAAGATTTATTAGGCACAGAAATGGTCTAAGCACTTTATATGTTTGAAATATTAATGCCCACACCTGATGAAGCAGTCCTATTATTATCAGCACTTCACAGATGAGAAACCTGGAGCAGAGGGCTTAAGTAACTTGTCCCACAGGAGATAAGTGGTAGGAAGTGGAGCCACAGTTTACATCTAGGCTAATTCCAGAGTCGGCATTTTTAGCAAGTGACCACTCGACCTGAGTAATTTCTTCAAAATTTTGCTTTTTATATTACTACTATCACAGGGGAGGATGGGATCTTTAAATTAAATTAGATCTTGAAATTAGGTGGTGGTCTTCCCCTGACACTACCAAATTCTGGCATCATGTAGGTCTCAATGAGCAGCTCACTGACTCACCGCAAGACTCCAGCAAAGCAGAGCCTCTGAAGGCAAGGGAATAAGAACAGTTATGGGAAATGAGGCTACTTAAGCACTTACGAATTTACATTTAGCCATGAAAAACTTATTGAAACTATTTGTAGTGCCTTTACCCTGCGTCAACTTAGCTTAGCTAGAACTACATTTTCCAGAATTCCTTTTCCTATAGGTGACTGGGTCAGAGTTGGTCACAATAGAAATTTGTGTGAGACTTGCAAGGCAGAAGCAAAGAAGCAGGCATTTTTATGGTCTAAGTCATCGTAGGGAAGGCCCTGTTGGCATTCACTCATGTAATTGTTTTTGCTCTCGCTCATCTTGTTGGTACAGAGAGCAGCCAGGCTTACTGGACCTCTTCCTTCAATGTCCCAGAACCATGCGCAAGGCACATGTGCAGAAGGGGTGCCAGCAGAACCTACGGACATTGGAGCCAGTGAGAGACAGACGTGATTCTGGGGTGCCATCACAGGTTCCTATTATTCCTTGCTCTCTCCTACTTTATGTCTATCTGCCCTTCCCAGCTGATGTCTTTGCTGACACTAGGCCCATTATGTAGACTGCTCAACCAGAATTGTGTAACACTTAATCGCTTCATTAAGTTTCTTATTCTGTATCACTAGAGTGGATCTGCTCCTCTTTTTTTTTTTTTTTTTTTTGCGGTACGCGGGCCTTTCACTATTGTGGCCTCTCCCGTTGCGGAGCACAGGCTCCAGACGCGCAGGCTCAGCAGCCATGGCTCACGGGCCCAGCCGCTCTGCGGCATGTGGGATCTTCCCGGACCGGGGCACAAACCCGTGTCCCCTACATTGGCAGGCGGACTCTCAACCACTGCGCCACCAGGGAAGCCCAAGATCTGCTCCTCTTAATGAACCCTGAACAGTATACCAGTCATTCCTTGTGGATTGCTCCTAGCAAACTTTTAGAATTTGGGATTACAGATGCTATCAGTGATAGCCTATCATGGAAGAAAAGACAAAGATCAGAAAAATGTAGTATTTCTTTAAAATTGGAGTGAGGGAGAAAGTTCAATTGGAACAAAGAGCATGCAATATATGAACAATCAAATAAAATATACTATACGGCATTTATCAAGTGAATTTTACTCCTCTCATACTGCATTTATTCCACATATCATGATTTAAGCGTGCCATCATGCTTCATGGCAACAGAGTAACATGGAATTTCTGAAGCAGAAATTATCTTGCTCATAGAAAAATGGAGATAACTATGAGTATCATTTATTCAGT
The DNA here is from genome assembly GCF_059928025.1 of Delphinapterus leucas. Taxonomy (NCBI): domain Eukaryota; kingdom Metazoa; phylum Chordata; class Mammalia; order Artiodactyla; family Monodontidae; genus Delphinapterus; species Delphinapterus leucas. Next base: position 84,607,434 of record NC_143136.1, read on the forward strand.
GATTTGAACCTGGCTGCAGACCTGGCCTCCATGTGGGTATACCTACATATTGAATAATGGCAGCAAGAAATAGAATTTGATGTCGTATAACTAGCTAAATTCCACCTGCCACGACCCTCAGGAAAAACTACATTTTCGCTAACACCACCTACCCACAAGAAATGAATAGAGACAGCCTAAGGCAGTTGTGTCCATCCTAGCTGCCAGAACCAAACTATATGTGATGACCAACTAGTTGTGAAGAAAAAAAAATAAAAAGAAAAAACTTCAGAGAGTTAAGAAACTTAACGTATTAAGCACTTCCAACTCTGAGAGGAAATCCACAGCAAATTTCAGTACAGCTAGGTTAGTCATATGGCCTGGTTTTCTCTGGATACCCTGATCTATGCTCAATTTACCAGAGACAATATTCACAAACTTCTCTTTCATTCTCAAATACGTCACAGTTTTGATAAAAAATTATCTTTTACCCTAGTAATAAGCCAATCACATGATCAGATGAAATAACAACAGTAGCTAACTTGTATTGAGTCCTAGTATACGACAGGAACTGTCCTATGAAATTTAACGTATTACTTTATTTAGTCCTAGCAAACCCCCTCCACCTTGAGGGAAGTATCATTAGCACCCTCTTTGGTAAGAAGCCTGAGCCACGTGGAAATTAGCAAATCCCCAAAGCCCATGTAGTTGTAGGTGGCAGAGCAGAGCAGTTGAAATGCAGAGACCTTAACCATTATGACAAACTACAATAAGAATCTAAGACGGACAGTGGATGGAGACCTCCTGGGTCTGAATAAAGAGAATCTCCCCAGTTTCTGCCCCTCCAAAGTGCTTCAGTTTCCCCATACATTTGCTAGTGCTCTATACCAAAACATGTGATGGTTGATTTTATGTGTCAACCTGGCCAGGCTATGGTGCCCAGTTGTTGGATTATACACTACATGTTGCTGTGAAGATATTTTGTAGATGTGATTAACACTTATAATCAGTTGACTTTCAATAAAAAGTACCCTCCATAACGTGGGTGGAGCTTATCCAATCCATTGAAGACCCTGAGAGCAAAGACCGAGAATCCCCAGATAAGAAGGAATTCAGCCTCAGGACTGTACCATAGACATCTTGCCTCTGGAGTTTCTATTTTTTCTGGACTGCCCTATGGGCTTGGGGTCAAGACTGTGACCTCAATTCTTGCCTGAGTTTCCAGCCAGTGCATCTGCCCTACACATTTTGGACTTGCTGGCCCCCACAATTCTGTAAGTAAATTTCTTAAACTCTCTCTCTCCCCTTCTCATTTACATCAGGAGCATATACTACTCTTTTTCTCACTTTACAGGTGAGAAAACTGATGTGTTAAAGATACTAACTTACCCAGTCAATGTTACATACCTACACAGTGATAAAGTGTAATATTTACCCAACCTAACTGACCTCAGAGACTTGGTGCTTAGTCACTAAACTACATTGCAACCCAGGGACACACAAGCCCAAAAGTCAACGAAGCAGGATGAGAAAAGTCAGAGATTTGAAGTCAAGACTCCTAAACTATAAGTCAAGTTTTAAAAGCTACAACCAAGTGCTCTTGAGTAACTCAGTTTCCTCTTTAAGCTCCAGATTTTCTATCTATAAATAGAGGAAAAGAGCTGCCAATAACCTTGATATAAAGATAAAAATATGTCAACATATAAAAATGTAGGCATCATTTTAATTTTATCTTCCATAATTTTATCTTCCAGATAAAATTCTTCCAGAATTCATATCCTGGTCTCTTTCTCCCACTGACCACAAATGTCCTGGCATATTGAACATAAAAGTAACTCTTGGGACTTCCCTAGCGGTCCAGTGGTTAAGACTTCACTTTCCAATTCAGGGGGTGCGGGTTCCATCCCTAGTCAGGGAGCTAAGATCCCACATGCCCCAGGGCCAAAAAAACAAGACAGAAAACAGAAGCAATATTGTAACAAATTCAATAAAGACTTAAAAAAATAAAATAAAATGACCTTCTAAAAAAAAAAAACAAAACTCTTGCATCAGGAGGCCTAGGATACAGCACCCACTGTCCACATAATCCCTTTTCATTTACTGATATTAACACAAGGAACACCAGAACATTTTATTAGCATAGAGGCTTTGACATAGCACCAATACTTTTCTTAACCCTTTAGATTAGTATATATGTGTGCATATACATATCCATTTAACATTTAAACATGTTAAAAATTGAGGATCTGAACATTTGTAAAAAGGAAATAAGAAAAGAAAAAATAGGACCAAATGAGCAAAGCAATTAAAGTGGAAAACAAACACCTTGAAAAAGCAATAAATAGTAAATGATTAATAAAATGTTAGTGTTTGGTGAAACAAAGCCAATTAAAAAACAAACACAACACTATGTCAGACACTGTAGCAGAGTAGAGACATGAGAAATCTTACCAAATCAGGAAAAATCCAGGTCCCTTTAAGGGAAAATTTGCCAAATCTTGTTTAAAAAATCCTTCACAATGCACTTACTTTGTTCAGAATATTTCGAGTGCATGTGAAAGTCTATGTTCATGATACTGCATTTTCATTATTCTTAAAGATGTAATAGTTTCTTTACTTAAATAGCTCCGTGTTTTTTCTTTAACTGAGCAGCAGCACAGCCTTCAGGTGTGTTTACACTCAGCAAGAGGAAAGGTAAGAATTCGGAAGCAAGAATGAGGATAGGAGAAATGAACAGAAAAATCAAAGAAAAACACAGGGGAAGCCAAAACAAAGAAGAGAAGGCAATTTATTTTAGCAATATGGTGAACTGAGGAGAAAAAAGGACTGTCTAATATGGTAACTTGCAGGGACAGATCCAAGTGAGCTTAGTGAGTCATTTTATGTGAAAGTCAAATCATAACTAATAAATTTAAAGCACTGAAGTCCATTTCGCATATCGTGTATGGTAAATGAAATTGTCTGTTTTGCTTCCATACGGTCACGATACTTGGGAGAAGATTAGGTAAACGGCTGCATATACCAAAGGGGTTGTTAATTTTTTTTACTGGTACATTGAGCCAATGTAGTTAACTCTATAGATTCGGACCCTAGACTCCTCCTATGTACCCTCACATCATTGATGTTAATAGGAAAAGGGTATGTAAATGAGATAGATGAGAGTTAAGCTGGCAAAGAAAATGCAGCTTTCTGTCTTTGTTCTCAAGACAGGATAGAATGATATACTAACTAGTTTCCTCAGCTCATTCTGTAGTAATGTTTTTCAGACCTTAGCTCTTTCCTCCCTTTTCTACTACAAAGGGAGCATATGGCGCCACAGCCTTGCACAAAGAAAAGAAAACATGGTAGTAAATTATCTTAAATACACCTGAACTTATGATAGCCAGAGTCAAGCTTTCCCTAGAAGGGTTTTTTTTTTTTCACATAATTCTAGATTTATTTTGCCATTTAAATGTTTATTTTGGCTGAAGTCAAAATTTAATTTGTTCTTCAAAGAAACATAACAATGGAAATACAAAGAGGAAGCTTTTGTTCACTCCCTGGGAGTTCTGAAAAGTAATAATTATAAAATGATAAGATTCTAAATGAAAATGTCCCTTGGAAAGGTTGAGGTTGACAGTGGCACAGACCTATGTGAAGGGAAAAAAGTCACATTATATTCATGAACATAAATATAACCAGATGATGTAATTTTACATCTTTTGATGATTTATTATATAAATGTTTCATACGTTTGAAATGAAACCCTTTCTAAAAATAAATGTTCATTACAAGTCGCAGAAAATACTTCAAGGATAGTACTCATAAGCTAGTATTACTATTAAAAGAGAATTAATAGATCAATAATATAAACTAAGAAAACTGATACATACACACACACACTAAATCAGAGAGTAACTCATTATGACAGATATTTTTACTTATTTCTAGTCATGTCATTCAGTCTGTATTGAACAACTGCTCTGATGAGCCACTGCATTATGATCTCACTTGTCCCTTGGAAATACGCACACACACACCCCACACCACACAAACACACAGACACATATACAACCACCAATACAATGACAGCAAGTTTGTAATTTTAAAAAATCAAATGTCTATTTTATAATTATGCACACTGATTACAGATTAGAAGCCAGCTTCTGCCAAAGACCCAAAGAGGGTCTTTCTTCATGAGGAGTTTCTATGATACTTTTTGTGAGCGGTGAAGTTATGCATGGTTCAGAAGAATGCCTGATTTGTGCAGACATGTTACAGCTTTACCTTTCTAGATTTCTAAACTCTGTCACTTGAGTCATCTGTTAGAAACTGGATGGTATATTCACCTACACACATGTATAGATGCACACACACAGGTGAGTCTTAGCAACCAAATGTGTCACTTCCCTGCACATATGAACCTCCACCAAAACTCTACTAAAGTTTCCTTTAGTAAGTAAGTTTCACAGAGTGCTAATATGATGTGGAAGGAGCAGGAGGGCTGGTTTCCTAATCTTGTCACTGTCTTTAGAGTTGTCACTTGATATCTCTGCATGAAATGACTGACACAGGCATGTTTCTTCTAGTCCGATTAGCTGATAGATTTCCTTATGCCACTGAGAGACTCGTGTCTCTGTATATCTCTATTGTTTCCCTAATCTGTACACACAGACTTTGACCAATCAAGACAAGTGCCTTGTCAACCTGCTCCATTTTGTTCGTGGCCCTCAGCTTTAGTCAGCTGCCCTCAAACAGGAGAATTCTAGTTAACATTCATTGAAATTAGCTGTAGAGTATGAGAAACATTGAAAGGAAATATTTTGAATGCTGTGAGGGCAAACTTCACTCTCCTCAAGAGAAAAGACCAGTTGAGATAATATAAAGAGGGCTCCTCTGTAGTTGCACAGAGTTCCCTGAAATTTAGGAAATTTAGCTAAACCAGAGAATTTTCCATTCTAAATTATGTCTGCAGGAATCACATGCCATTATTTTAAGAAGGAACATCATTCTGTAATTTAACCCTGTGGACAATTAACTGAATTTTTCATGTTGTATGATTTTAAAATTTAAACAAATGTCTATGATAGTATTTAGAATCCAGTGAAAGCAGAGGCATATGAGTGGAAAGATCAAATAGTTTCTTATTAAATATTTTCACTATATAATTTTAATACGGATCCTAGATTTACCACCAAATCAATTGTTCAAAAAATAATTTTATGTCAACTTACCAAATAACCAACATCCAATTTTTATGTCACCTTACCAAATAACCAGCATTCATATCAGAACCAGTTCAATTTTAGTTAATATTCTTGCCTGTCATGTCAGATAGATTTGTTTGACTTAATTTTATTAATATTACATTAAATTTACTTTATTCTTTAAATATAGGGGGCTTTCTTTTTTTTATGAAGTTTAGCCTCTTAGATATTTAGAACTGAATATCAGTGGTCATTTCATAATGCTGCCTGTTTTCACTGATGGAGAAGCTCATTGCAGAAAATTTAAAGTGATTTCTTTATCCCTACAGCTAATTAACGACAAGACCAAGACTAGAACCTTGGTTTCTGTTTCCCAACTCAAAAGTTCTTTATATTACTCCATACTTCCTAAGTTAATTGTCTCTTTTTTTCCACTTAGTAGAAATTAGAAAACTTACAGAATGTGAAGAGTAGTGGTTAAATGAAATGGCTTTAAATTTTTTTAAAAATTCTGGTTTTCGGTTGGCTCTCTATGCATGCTGAGTGTGTGATGTTGGGCTACTTATTTGTTTTTTCTGTATTTTTCATCTCTAGAGTGATTACATTAAGGCTTCATAGGCTTGTTATAAAAATAAAATCTTATTATGCATTTAGACCATTTACCTTAGTGCCTGGCAAATAGCAAGTGCTCAATGAATGTAAGCCATTAGTACGGAACAGGTGTTGGAAAATTTTTTCTGTAAAAGGCAAGATTGTAGATATTTTAAATTCTTCGAGCCATTGTAGGGTGAAAGCAGCCATAGGCATTATGTAAATGAATGGGCTGTGTTTCAATAAAATCTTATTTACAAAAATAAGCAACAGGTTAGATTTGGTCCATGGACCACAGTTTTTTGACTCCTTGTATAGTCCACAACTGTCAAATCAGGCTGGCTAGAATTACCCAAGTGGTAAAATGGTAAACACTTTACAATTATTTGTTTTTTCTTCAGAAACCCATGTGGAAAAAGATGTATACCTTGACAGGATACACATAAAAGGTCTAAAATCAGTTATGTCATTACTTCTCAAGGATGCATTTAATTGTTTTGTATTGTTGCTTATTCAACCTGTCAAGATAAATAATGAACAGAAGTCCATATATTTAACCAAATACAGATGCAAACATGGACCTCACTGAAAGCTCCATGCATGTTGCTGGTCACAGAGTTAGCAAAGATAAATGTAATAAGTGACACATGTTCTGAGGACTGGGTTGTTTTGTCTCTGTTTCTGTTGACAAAAGGGAGGTTCAAACATGTGAACCTCTGGTGTATGTCATGATACGAAAGAGGACTTGAAAGAGGGTCAAAATTTTCACCTTGCAACTCTAGGCCCAAAAATTTCACCTTGCAACTCTAGGCCATGTGTAATAATCAACACTTTCACCTTCATACCAAATCACTTAGATAAAGTACATAAGGAATTCTAAAGAAAATTTAATAAACTGTCCACCATCCATCCATTTTTCTGTTGGTAAAAGACAACAGTAGTATCTGGCCTTACATTTAGGTCTTTAATCCATTTTGAGTTATTTTTGTGTATGGTGTTAGGGAGTGTTCTAATTTCATTCTTTTACATGTGCCCAGTTTTCCCAGCACCACTTATTGAAGAGAAGCCGCCCCTTACTCCTATGATATGGATAGAGTTAGGGAGTTAGCATATATGATGACTGGCTTAAGCCAATCGGTGAGGAGCACTCTCCTAGCCACAGGCATTGGTTCAAAGACATGTAAATTTCCAGTCAGATGGATTGAGACAAGGGGAAAAGTTTCCTGAGATGCCTGGGAGGGAAACAATTGTCCTCCCTGAAAGAATATAGGGGATGGAATTGCTGCCATCCTCTTCCTTGCACATAATGTGAATGGTAAGGGCAGTGGCTGCCACACTGGGGGCCAGACAATAGGGCATGAATTGTATATAGAGACTTTTAAGACAATACTAAAACCTACCAAAGAAGTGTCTTTTATTACCACAATTCACTGACAATTCTGAACAACATGAATGATAAAATATTCTCCCCATTGAGGGTAGACCGCTCCACAGTGGCCCCCACCACTACCTTCTTGGTATTGCTTTCTCCACACAGAGCATGAGTCTTCCAAAGGCCAAGAATAAAAGAAATCTGATTTAGATGATATCACAGAGTTCTGGTTCTGGTCATGTCAAAGACCAACCTTGCCTCTGAACATTCTGTTGCGAGACAACCAAGATTCCTTTTCTTCTTAAGCCAGTTTGGATCCAGTTTTCAAACACCTGAATCCCAAAATTTTTTGTTTCTTATTTTAAATCAAAACTTTCAGGTATCAAATTCGTCAATATTTTTACATTTTAATGCTTGTTAACCACTTATAACTTTGTTTTAGGGTTTTATACATAGCAGTTACTGGAAACATGAAATTTCAGAGTTAGGACTCACAGTGATTGATGCCTTTCATTAGAAATGTTTGAATCAACTATTGCCTAGAAGATTGTTTTTATATATTGAGATTTCTTTAGTGTTATAAAAGAAAATAGTTATTTTAATCCTCTTTATCTCACTGAACAACAGATAATGTTATACACAAACAGGTGTAGAATGTATACATATGTGTACACACACACACCAGGTGTAGAATGTATACATGTGTACACACGTACACACACACACACACACACACACACACACACGGTTGGTCCTGACTTTTTATCAGATTCCGTAAACTTTTTTAAGACCAATATAAACTTTCCTCTAGGCTTGACACCACTAAGAATATCATTCAAACAGAATTATACATTCTTTTTTTTATCTAGGTAGCAAATATAAAAGTGTGTTCCATTTTGATTTTCAGGTTAAATTTGTGTAGATATTGGAAAAAATTCTGGTAATAATTCCCCTCAACCTCTAAAGTGTACTCTTAGTGAACTACCCTGAGTAGAGAAGGCAGTGAAATTAGCTTTCTGATTGTGTGATTTAATTGCTACAGTGGTTAGACCAGGTCATTTACACTGCATCTGCACAGGACAATGTGATATAATGTACTGAAGGACACAGAATAAGAGGGAAAGTGGTGACCTAAACTAGAAAGAGATAATCTGCATTTTTACAAAGTCTGAAATGAACAAAGTGATTTCACATATACCCTAATATTTCTAGTATTGATCAGTAGGTATTCTTCTGGTTGTACAGTACAGATGGTGAGTTAGAAAACATATTTTTATTCAAAACTACAATAACGGCAAAGTGTATATAGTACTCCCTATGTACCAAGAACTATTCTAAGCACTTACTTATAATAACTAAGTAAATTACTGTAAGGAAGATACTAGTATTATCATTGTTCCCTTTAAAAATACAAGAAGACAGGCAGAAAGAGTTCAAATAATCTAGACATGGTCTATAGCTAGTAAGTAGTAGAGTTACAGAGTTAGCATTTGAATTAAGGCAGTCTGGGTCAGAAACTAAAGTCCATAAAAATCGCTCTGCTATTTCTTAGTAAATACTTAAGGATTATACAGTGATACAGTTGCACTAAGGAAGCATCTATTTGGGTTTTTTTCAGGTTAGGTGCTGTAAGCACGCTATCTATGACATAGAATAGAACTATAAAACCTGCACAGAAGATATGTAAGAGAGTACTAGGCAGATTAGTGGGGGTAAAATGAAATATCAATGAGCTGGCAGTGAGTCTGCTGTTTTATTTTTCCTCTGTTTCTCCCAACCTGATCTTAATGCAACCCAAAGCTTGAAGTGGGCATTGAGCTGTAGTCAGAGAGCATGCCAAGAAAAGGCTTCTGGTGATGATTTGGAAGGTAGGAAAGGGAACGCCTAACACTGGGAACAGTGTAGATACTCCTCATGTTTATTTTGCTGTGTCTTTTCTTTTTTCCATTAAAAAAAAAAAAAAGTCATCGTCCTATTGTGTACCAGTCCCCATGCAATCCAGTGATGGCAGTAACAGTATCAGCAGTGGAGGCCCAGTAGAGCCACAACTCAGAGGAGGGTAATCTTCCTCTCTGTTTAAGAGAGCTGGGGTCCCAAGGAGGTAGCAAACTTCTGAGGCTTCCAATGTCTCTCTCTTGCTCACTCTCTCTTTTCCTATCTCCCTCTGTCCTCCTGCCACTTTGGCCCAGATGTCAGCACAGCCCTAAAAGGACACAGCAGAGCAGGGCAACTAATCCTCCGACCCCAAACTCACACACTATTAAATAGGTAACCTTAATATTTTGATAACTATTAAAGAAATTGTATTTATAACTTAAAACTTTCCCAAAAAGCTATCACTAAGCCTAAATAATTTTTCTGGTGAATTCTACCAGATTTTTAAAGAAATAACACAAATTCTATACAATCTCTTCCAGAATATAGAAGACAGAACATTTTCCAACTTATTTTATAAAGTTCCATTACCCTGATCTCCAAATTAGATGAAAACATTTTTTTTAAAGTACTAATTCAATACCTCAAAAACATCAGGACATGGCCAAGTCAAGTTTATCCTGGAAATGCAATGCTGGTGAAAGTTTAAATATTCCGATATTAATCAATATGTTAACAGTCTAAATTAGAATGCCCACATGATCATCTCAACGGATATAAAATTTTTTTAAATTTATGATTCTTTTATGTTAAAAAACTCAGTAAATTAGGAATAGAAGAGGTATTTGGTAAAGGACATCTACATAAAACATCATGCTTAAAGATGAATGCTTTCTTGCAAAGATGTTCTACAATCTCACTGTGCCTATTCAACACTGTACCAGAAATCCCAGCTAGCACTGAAAGAAATTTAGCCTCATGATCAAAAGGAAAACAAACAAACAAAAACATTTTTATTGACAGACAACATTATGGTCTACATATAAAATTCTAAGAAAACTAGTAAAAAATTCCTAGAACGAGTAAGTGATCTAACAACTTTGCAGGATATAAAAACAACACAGAAAAATTCAGTTTTTATATATGAAGCAATGTACAATTGAAAACCCAAAGTAAATAATCAGTACCCCCAAATAATAATATCCATTTATCAATGTAACCAAATATATACATACACCTCTGGTCCTATAATGACTAGATGTGTAAAACAAGGAGTTTTTAATTTTTTTTCCCTCAAAGAATTGGGTGGCCACCTCAATGATATCAAAGGACTGACACACCCATTTACCTATGTGAGAATGTTTTACTTTCCCTCATTTAGCTTAGGGGAGAAGCCCCCACCCCAAATTTGTATCATCTGATTATCAGCTATGGCTGGTTTAGTCAGACTGGTGGCCTCCCATTTTGGTAATCTATTTACAAACACTTTTGAGGATCCTCCCTGGGTTTAAGAAATTCTCTAATTAGGACACTCAGCTGGGCCTTTGATCTGAAGAGGCTTGGCTACAGCCTCACCTGGTCTCAATTCTGAAGTTAACCACTTAATAGTGTCTTCAGAGTTTAAAGGCAACTCAGAAGATTACTAGGGTGAGTACTCAAATAAAGAAGGGGAGAGGGGAGAAGTAATTAAAATTTTAGGTACCTTTTATATCATTAATCTTTCACTAGCCTTCTACAACAAATCTTTCAATGAGGCGATTTTGGAATTTTGAAGGCTTTTGCGGCTTCCACATACCAATTAAAATAGGTACAATAGTTTAAGATGAAAGCTCTCTAAAAGTATAACAATTCAGATATTTCTGCAATTCAAATGATCCATATTTTTTCCCTGCTAATTTTAGAAAAGAGAAAAACACTTACCACTGTTGTTTCCAGTAGACCCGGGGCAGGCGCAGATCCAGAAGACTGCCGACTTTGTGCACTCAAAATTGTTTTCGCGTGTCAAAAGAATCCCAACTTGGCCATTTCAGGGCCAGATTTCCTTTAGTTCCCAATTAAGCACTTGCAAGCATACATAAACCCAGCTAGTGTTCCCATAGGTGACTGTTTGCACAGGAGCCATTTGGCCTTTGAGGCACAATTTCCCAGTATTAACTTCATAGCCTGATTCAGATATGAGATATGATCTGAACAACTTTCTGAGAACAGTGTGGCGGATCTCATGTGTGCTGCTTCTGAGTCTAGCTCTCCAAGGAGTTACTCTTGGGTCGGCTCCCCGCGGTGAGAGCCTAAAACAGCCACGGGTGTTCGCAGACCCAGGACTCCAGCGTGCCGCGCTCCGCGGAAGAGCAGACTTACGGGACTGCAGCCTCTCGCGAGGATTGATCCAGCCTCTCGCGAGGATTGATCCAGCCTCTCGCGAGGATTGATCCAGCCTCTCGCGAGGATTGATCCAGCCTCTCGCGAGGATTGATCCAGCCTCTCGCGAGGATTGATCCAGCCTCTCGCGAGGATTGATCCAGCCTCTCACGAGGATTGATCCTCATACAGTTCGCGAGGTCTGCAGACCCTTCCTCGAGGTCCTCCTTCGCCTGAGGAGGATTTGTGACTGGAAAGAGAAAAATGTCCCTTTATTCTTTGAAGCGGAATAATTCAGCCTCTCATTTCACTAGCAAAAGTTTCGTTCAGACTTTATGTCAACTCATTTCTTTTTTAATTTAAGCCAAATTTAACAGAAAGCCAGTCACCTGTTGTTTCCCTGGACCTCTTACCCTGATCCCCTAGGCCCTGCCTAGGAAATGCACCTGTGCCCCTTAAGGCTCCAAGTCTTGGGCTTCCCTGGTGGCGCAGTGGTTGAGAGTCCGCCTGCCGATGCAGGGGACACGGGTTCGTGCCTCGGTCCACGAGAATCCCACATGCCGCGGAGCGGCTGGGCCCGTGAGCCATGGCCGCTGAGCCTGCGCGTCCGGAGCCTGTGCTCTGCGGCGGGAGAGGCCACTGTAGTGAGAAGCCCGCATACCGCAAAAAGAAAAAAAAAAAAAAGACTGCAAGTCTTAAGGGGAAACCACCTCAAATAAAACTTTTAGAATCATCACCCAAACAATGAGATCCAAATATCAGGAGAATTCACCGGAACACCTGAGGAGTACCCAGAAGTCAGTGTGGCACAAAGGAACCATGCTGGTGCCGAACTCCGACGCGGGTAGACTCCTGGTTACCCCCTGATGGGTGCCTCTGATATCCTGCCGGCTGCGCTAAGCATATGTCGACGGAAAATTGATCCATCGATCTAAGAAAGAAATGGAAAATTTTATTCAAACCAAATTTGAGGTTTATAACCCGGGAAGAGCATCTCAGAAAGCTTTGAGAACTGTTCCGCCCATCAGAAGTCAAGGTACAGTGATATAAGTTTTTTGAGACAGAGGGCTGTACATTAAATGACATATTATTGACAATTTACACAATCCAGATCTAAGCATCATTGTGGCCCCTTACAAGATATAGAAGGAACGTTATCTTTTAAGGAGTTGTCTTGATGCTAGGAGAATGTTGCTCTTTATGGTCAAACAGGTGTTCCTGCAGATGAGCGAGGTTTGCTGGAGTCCTAATGCAGATACACAATGCACACCTGGGGGAGAGAGGAGGCCAAAGGGCAGATAAAAATTTCTGTTTAAATTTTTCTTGTCTTGCCATAAAATATGAATTTTATTTCACAATAATAAATCTCAATATATATGTAATTAGTATATAATATATTAGTATATAATTTTATATATAATATATAAAATTAGTGTTATATACTAATATATATATTCATTTCTTATCTTAATTGTATCAAAAATCTTTTACTAACATTTAAAATCATTTTTGAAAAGTGCATTTATTTGCTATAGGCTTCTTTAATGTGTCCTAATCCTAAGGAATATAGCAATTACATTTGGATAGCAATAATTAGTCATTTCTTATTCTAGTGTCCATTGGATTACTTCCAATAGCTCCCTATAAGCCACTTTGAGCCATTGAAATTTCAGTACTGGAGAATGTATAAAAAACTGTCTTATCTAACTTTCATTTATTTGAGGAAAATGAGGTCTAGAAGTGTTAAGACACTTTTCCAAATTAAGCCATGAGTCCACATCTTTTTGCAAATTTAAATACCTTGACCCAGAATCAAATATTTCCAGTGGCCTTTCTTTTCTCCTCTATTCTATAACTTATCACAACATATTTTCTGTTAAAACTCGGTATTCTTTTCCCGGAAATACTTCACAGGCCTGATTCCTCAGTGAACACACATTTATTTTTATTTCTCTTTTTTAAATTTAAAAATCTGTTACTGAATCATTTAATACTAAATATATCTCAGGTTTTTTCTTGAGCCCATAATATTTTCGTAAGAGATTATAAGCTCCTTGAAGACAGGAATTAAACTGTATTTGGTTTGGTTATCCATATGGCCTTGTAGATACAGTATATCAAAAACACTCAATAATGCTTGTCGATTTTAATCTTCTGTGATGATGAAAATTGTTTTTTGTTATTAAAAACCATATTCCAGAAAAAGGCATTTAAAAAAATACATATGTGAAAATAAGCCATGTAGGTAAAATATTGTTACATTTGTCTTAAAATAAGCCTTAGGCATTCTCCCACACTTTTCTCACCATTATCTCCATCTGGAATAATAAAACATATCTTCTGATTACAGCTATTTCTGTTATCTCAAGCCTGAATCTAATTTATTTGCTATTCAACCTTACTTTTCCTGTTACAAGATTTGTTTTTCCTGTAATGCAATCCAAGGTTTTGATTTAAAAGGTAGAAAACATTTTTCCCCAAAAACGTGGAATTTTAAACTAAAAGAGATAAATAAATTTAAAATAGGTTCACAACAAAAACATCAAACAAATTTTAATTTAAACCCAGTAATTTTTATTTAAATGTGTTTTAGAATAGATGAGTCCTTTGGGGAGACACAGCAATATATATTATGCCAGCAAGTAGAAATCTCAAAAATGCTTTCCTAACAGAACTTTTGAAATACTTATTTATAGAGAACAAAGGATTTCTTAGAAAGCCTGTGGTATTTCTAAAGTTGCATTTTATTTCCAAAGCTATGAAATATGATGTTCCTTCTATGACACCGTCATTAAAATTTAAAAGGCTAATTTAGAAACCACAAAACTATCAGGTAGATTTCCTCAGAAATTTGTTCTCTGGATACTGTCATTTGCTAGTTTACTTATTAGCAGAAACATGAGTTTAATTTGTTATACCCACATACATGCTAATACCACATACATGGCAATAAATCATGCCATTTCCTCACTTACATTTTACCCAAAGGGCAATTTCTCAACTTCTACATTTCCCCCAATAGTAGGAATATTGCTTTTCCTTCTCTACATACAATACAACCTTGATTGTTGGCTTAAATCCCCTGGTGAAATAATCATACTTTGGGGCAGATACACTATACTCTGGAATTTGAACACTGATGACCTTTTTAGAAGATCTAGATTGAGTTAATCTCTGAAAAGTTAAATGATGTGTCATTAAGGGCATTTAAAAACATAAGTCAGTATCCTAAATCAGAGATTTAGGAATTAAATCCATGGCAGAGGGTTTTTTTTTTTTTTCATGAGAATGAAAAATGTAACTTTCAGCCATACACTGGGCATCCAAGTAGGTGATATACTCATTTTCTATTTTGAGAAAAATTTGAATTTGTCTCATTTCTCTTCTACTTTTTAAAAAGTACATAAATCAAAAACAAAATAGTATTTAAAAAACTTGTAGAAAATACATTTTTTCATGAATACTTTTACCTGTTGAAAAGACTTTTAATTTCTTTTTCATCACAGTTTCAGCATGTTAAATGTTCTGAGAGTAATGTTGAACTGCATTTGTTTACTCTAATAAATTGTTAAACCTGTATAGGAAATCAAATCTGAAAACTTAGCAAGAAAAAAGATCTTTTTCTCCTGAATTATCAAGTGATCTATCTAAAATGTTTTCCCTGGAGAGAGCCGGGTTGAACTTTTACCTTAAATAACTGTTCTAAAACCTCAGTACACTCACTTAAAATAACTCTGAATTAGGAAAATAGCCAAAAGCACAAGAAAGTACTTTACAGACTTAGAGAATTAATCTCATTTAGCAAAACGAAAGCTAATTAAACAACAAAAAAAGGACTAAAGTGTACACACATGAGTTGCAGTTTCACCAGAATTCTCCCTTTTCTGTGTTACATAAATTTGGAAAACAACCAAAGCCTCATCTCACCATTTTCTTTCTTCTCTCTTTCCCCATTTTCTTCTGATTTATTTGGCTCAAAATGATACTCTCTTTTTTATCACTATTCACTTACCTCCATTTTGAATTTAAGATTTCCCTGTGCTGTTTTTATTCCACACCCTCTGAGGCAAGATTGCCCCTTTCTACCCTTAAACTTACCATAAATCCTTTCTCTAGAGAGTTTTCTGTTAAAATGGAATTGAGATATAGCTACTAGAAAATCCCTTTAGAATGTAGAAGTCTATTTACTATTTCCTTGCAAACATGCATTTTTGTGTCTAGGTAGCTTTACTAGGGATGGGAATTTAATATTCATATATTAAGCTACTCAATCTCAAAGAAACAATTTAAAATCCCTGAATCATATACTTTAACATCATCTTTTCAAATTTCAAAAGTATAAAAGCCTCCTCCTTGAGGTCAAGTACCTAATTTCCTCCAGCCTGTTGGTACTGAGATAAGGAATTTTCTGGGGCAAGATACTGACTGTATAAAATACGAACACTGCTCCCTTTTTAGATTTTAAGTCAGTAGTCACATTTGAGAATTCTAAGGGTAACAGAGTTTGAAAAGCTACAAAAAAAAGCTATAGATAGGAAAAGTACGATTTCCTATCTATAAGGAAACTTTCAATAGAATACCAACTGTTAATTAACCAAAACTGAAGGAGCTATAAAAAATTAAACATTCTAGGAAAAAGGCTACATGTCAACTAATCCAACTAGGGCATACATGTAAATATCCATGTAAATCTCTATATCTCTATCTCTATTTCTATCTCTAGATATAAACATAGATATCAGTAGATAATCCATCAGTCCAGTGGAGAGACAGGAATCACACCAGTTATTTTAATGGAGATTTTCATATATAAAGTATTGTTAACTAGCTATAAAATTGTTAACCAGATAGCTGAAAAGCCAAAAATAGTACATGAGTACAATAGTACTCATAGTACAATAGTACAATAGTACATGAGTACAAAATAGTACAAAGTAACATCGTGGTAACAACTATAGGAGGTAGCTAAAACCCTGCTAAAGTTTGAATGTGTGTCCCCCTAAAATTCACATGTTGAAACCTAATCCCCAACGTGATGGATGGTATCCAGAGATGGGGCCTTTGGGAGGTGATTAGGTTCTGAGAGTGGAATCCTCATGAATGGAATTAGTGCCCTTATAAAAGAGGTTCCAGAAAGCTTACTTGCCCCTTCAGCCATTTGAGGACACAGGGAGAAGAGGGCTATGAACCAGAAAGCAGGACCTCACAAGATGTCAAATCTTCCAGCACCTTGATCTTGGACTTCCCAGGCTCCAAAACTGTGAGAAAAAAAATTTCTTTTGTTTAAAAGCCACCCAGCTGGGCTTCCCTAGTGGCACAGTGGTTGAGAGTCCACCTGACGGTGCAGGGGACACAGGTTCGTGCCCCGGTGTGGGAAGATCGCACATGCCGCGGAGCAGCTAGGCCCGTGAGCCATGGCCGCTGAGCCTGCGTGTCTGGAGCCTGTTGCTCCGCAACGGGAGAGGCCACAGCAGCGAGAGGCCCGCATACCGCAAAAAAAAAAAAAAAAAAAGCCCCCCAGTCTATGGTATTTGTTATAGCAGCTAACAGATGTAAGATACACCCTTTTACATGCCAAAGAACCATGAGGACAAAGAAGTTAAAATGCTTTCCAAGGGGTAAAAGGATTCAGGGGAAAAAAAAATGTGTATTTTTCTATAAGTTTTTTAATACTGTTTTGTTTCTGACTTATGTACTTTTTAAAAAGTAGAAGAAAAATAAGTCAATTCTTTTATTTGTTTCCGTGAGCCTTATAGCAACCTTTCTTCACCCTGCTATAGCTATAGTTGCTTCCCGTATCAGCAGCTGAATCCAGTTTTTACAACATTAAGTTTCCTCACTGGATTTTAGTGAAAGGATACAAGCAATTAAAAGGCAAACAAACCAGCAAAGATAATATCAGAGATAAATGGCATGAACCAAACAAATGGTAATGGCATAAAAGTAATCACAGAGGGAATGTTGTATACATTGCTTCTGAGAGGCCTCCTCAAAGAGGCAATGTTTGATGTAAATGAGGGAAATGTCAGCTATGCAAAAAGTATTTCAGGCAGATGAATAATCAGTGTAAAGGCTGAGACCCTGATGTAGAAGTTGGAAGGCATGTTTAAAGATGAGTGTGGAGAGGGCCAGTATGGCTGTTGTAGACTGAGCAAGGGGGACACCTATAAGAGCTGAGGTTAAAGTGGTGGGCAAGAGCAGGCTAGGGGCTGTGGAGGGCCCTGAAGTACACTATCATGAGTTGTGGGGTTTGCTTTTGGTTTTGTTTTGGTGGGAGGAGGGGGAGGGTTGGGGGGGTGGATCATGGAGGGTTTTGAGCAAGGTAGTGATATAATCAGATATACATTTTTTTTTTTTTTTTTTTTTGCGGAATGTGGGCCTCTCACTACTGTGGCCTCTCCCATTGCGGAGCACAGGCTCCGGACGCGCAAGCTCAGCGGCCATGGCTCACAGACCCAGGCGCTCCGCGGCATCTGGGATCTTCCCGGACCAGGACAACGAACCCGTGTCCCTTGCATCGGCAGGCGGACTCTCAACCACTGTGCCACCAGGGAAGCCCAGATTTACATTTTAATATTTAAAACCAACTAGTCCATCAGTACATTTTCTGTGCATGCTATGGCAGGCATATACTTCTGGGTTTATAATAACCCAGAGTTACTGGGTTGGAATCCAAACTGAATGTTGTTAAACCAGAACTTTAACAGTGCTACTCAAATGGAAGATCTATTTTCAAGGCTCACTCCAAGAAGGAAGTGAATCTTGTTTCTAAGTGTAATCTCTCCCAAGGTACAAAAGAATTATGAATCTGATGATAATACAAATATTGCTGTAGAGAATTCTTATTCTGAAAAGTCAGAATTATAGCGTCACATGATCAATTTAGATATCATATTAGAATGAAGCAAAGCTTTTCCTGAAAGGCAATAATAGAGTACATTTGGAGCAATTGCTTAAATAAAATCTAATCTTAGTAATGAGAGACTGAAGTAAAGAACAGATGTCATAGCATAATATCACACATAGCAAAAGGATAAAACAGGACCACAAGAAAAGGATTCAGAAAACAGTGATCATTCCCTTATAGCCATGTTGATTAAAGGTTATCACAACCATTTCTCCAATGTACCAGGTAGAACTGACAGGCTAATATATGAGTCATCTCTGTATGAGACAAACCTCAGCAAGAAGACAAACTCTTTATAGTGAGTTTTATTCATTTGTTCCTTCAACACATATTTATTAAAAACTTCTTTTATATGCAAGGACTGTTTGTGGCTACTAGGAATATACAGGTGAAAAAGATAGTAAAAATACCTACATTCATGAAGCTTATAGTTTTGCACATGTTACTTATAGCAAACTAAATTGAGTTATCATAACAAATTGTGATATAAATCATTCTCAATAAACTATGATAGATGGATTCATGGAGGTGTTACGAGTTAGGTCTTGAGGAAAGCAGGTGGTGAGAGACATAAGACCCAGAGATGGAACCATAGCTAGTGTTTATAAGCAAAATGAGCCTTTAAAACTTTAATGGCAATCCAAAACATGTTGTTATAGAAGGGATATGAAGATTGTACAGACTCAAACAAAACATTTGATGGCAATGGACTTGATTGTGATTAAAAATAGCATAAATAGGATGAGAATTCACTAGGTTCCAAAGCCTGTTTTCACATTTTGTTAGTTTAGGGATAAAAGAAGGAAAAAGGGGCAGGGAAAGATAAAGGGAAGAATGAAAGAAGGAAAAGATGAAAGAAAGAAAAGAGAGATAGGGAGGGAAGGAAGGAAGGAAGCAAGGAAGGAAGGAAGGAAGGAAAGGAAAGAAGGAAAGAAACTTCCATTTCCCATTGACTATTTGTCTTGGTCCAAATTGATGAGTCTTGTCCTATCTGCTTTTCCCAATACTCTCAAATACTTTGTTGCTTATTATCAAATTAGATTACAGATCTTATTTTTATTTACAAAAATTATTAACATGCTTTAGAAAGGGACATATACTCCAGATATGCAATCACAGCCATTCAGAAACAGGCAGGTGTTTTAAGAATATACAGCTCACTGCCCTACCATTCTTTGTAGAAAAAAGATTAGTAGAGCTATGCATCATTGTTCCCTTGACTAGAATATTCCCTTGATATGGATTGGTTTACCGTGTCAACTTTATGATTGTTTTTATTTTACATCTAAGTTACAATTTTTTAAATTGGAAATCTGGAGAATTATTGGATTAAGTATATTCACTTTACAGTGCTTTCATATCAAGTATACCCACATATCATATACATTGGATGAGGACAGGAAATGAGGAATAAATTACATGTTGTGGAAATGGTATTTCACAGCAGATTATTTAAAGAATAACACAAATTATTGTATACAATCATGACAACAGGCTCAGTTTAGAACTGTGGAGTCCTATTTTTTTAACCCTTCTCCAGAGAACAAGGATAGTGCCCTCTTTGATAGAAATACAGAAGTAAGGCATCATTAAAATTCAATACTGATTTGATTACATTTGTGGAAAGATTCACTTTTATTTTTCTAACTCATGCACAAAAGATAAAGTCACAGTGAAAGTATAGCTTCTGCATAAAGTATTCTGAGTCAAAATGAAGAATCAAATTCTTAAATCAGTTACCTTAATCTTAGCCAGGATCAACGGTTACTAATGATTTTTAAAATTCAAGCAATTAAGAAGCACAAGCAAAGTAAGGAGAGGTCTGGAACAGCTCTTGTGGCTTCTCAAAAATTTTTCTCTCTACACTGGACAGGTACTGTGTATATATAACATACAGCATATGTATTGCATAATAGATAAAGTCTCTGTAAGTTGTGCTTGTTATCTCACACAGCAGAGCGCACTGAAGTTATGAAACATCTCCATTTTATCTCTATCATATATCTTAGTAATGTACAGCTTTATCACATTCTCCAGGAAGCCATGTCTCATAAGTACATAGATTTCTAGGTTTGTTATTGTTGTTGTTGTTGCCATAAGCAATTCTCAACCAGGGACATTCTGCTCAAAGCATTCCAAAGGTAAGGATTCTGTTCCTAGGAAATGCCCAGGGTCCAGGTCACCTCCCTTCAATTTTCTCTTCCCCTGGAAGCACCTCTCCCCAGTAACTGGGGATAAATGAATCACACACAGGTTAGTTGCTTTAATTTCTCCCTCCATATATTCAGACAATAATGCTTCACAAAAGAGAGAAGGAAGAACAATCTATGCTTATTGAAAGGAAGTTTATAATCCTATTAAAAAATAAAGGGCAGAGTTTCCTAATGGATTCTCATCATAAGTTGCCTGCTGACCAAACAAATTTCCTTGACATCAGGCAGGTTTTGCCCTCCATAATGGAGACAGTGTTGCTATGGAAGTATGGTTTACATTCTTTGGGTAAAATATCTTTACTTTTAGGAAGGACAAAAGCAGCTTCTCAAAGACATGCATCTGTGGCTTTAAGGGGGACAACATTTTCCCCAAATGTGGAAAAAACTTGCCACTTTAAAAAAGCTTTTAAAATTAAAGAGTAGGTATTTGAATTTTAATAAAAAATAGTTGAAGATAAAATATACTGGTCACCATTTCGATGATGTCAAATATATCAGTCTTATTGAGTACATCATTTTTGTTAGATTTAACTTGAATTTCTTTTATCCTAAATCCTAAGGAGAAACCGAGGATTCCTGGGAGATAATTTTTTCTGTTTTTTAATATTTTGAATCACTAGGTATTTAATAATTAATATTTGAAGTTAAGAACTCAGAAAAACAATTTGTACATATACATATGTTCAAAACAATTGTAATATTATTATACCCATTTCACCTCCAAATCAAATGTAACTGAAAGAAACTAACAGATGTGCCTGCCAACATAAAGCTAGCTGTTAGAGGAAAGGCAGGCAGAGTTCAGTTCTTTCTTTCCTAGTGTTGGAAGAAAAAAATAAATTTGCCTAGCACTTTCTGTGAACCAGGGACTGTGCTAAGTACATTTTCCATAACCTTAAGCCTTTAATATTGTTATTCTTTATTTACAGATTAAAAATCTCTGAACCTCAGAGAAGTTAAATAAAAGGTTCATGATCACATAGCTATTAAGTTATATAGCTTGGATTCAGGCTCAGATTAGACACCAAAATGATTCTCTTCTCACTCAAGCCATAATACTTTTTTTTGTTTGTTTTTGCCCAGTGCATATTGCATTGGCCAAACTAAAGCCCAGCCCAATAAAGTTCTAGTACAACTGTACAATAGAAATACGATGAAAACCACAAATACTAGCTAATATGTAACTTTAAGTTTCTGGTAGTCATACTTAAAGATTAAACACAAACAGTTGACCTTAATTTTTAAATTAGATTTTCTTTAAACAAAAATATCATTTTACACGTACCAATGTAAAATTGTTAATGAGCTATTTTACATTCTTGGTTTTTGTATGTCATCTTCTAAATCAGGTGTGCATCTTACACTTACAGAACACCTCCATTCAGACTAGCCACATTTCAAGTGTTGCAATAGTTATGGCTAAAATAAATAAACCTGTGACTAGTGGATACGGTTTTGAACAGTGCAATTTTAATGCATGTGGGAATGTTTACTTTCAATTTAGAACTATGCTTTTTATTTAGGGCTTCTGCCTTCATGTATACATTTGATAAATCTTACTGGCCAGGGGCCAGAGGATAAGGGTAGGCAGATGCTGTGCCAGTTTCACTATGCAGCTCTGCTGAAGTAGCTAGAGTTTAACGGGCCACCAGGCTTAATCCCATTCCTCGTCCTCATCCAAGCAGTCCACCAAAACCAAAATATGATTATCACCACATCTGAAAACCAGAGGTCCAATAAAGATGCTTCGGAAACAGTAGGCATTCTATGGTAGGTGAGAGAACCAGAATTTAAACTGGAGTTTTCAAGAGTTATTAAGTATTTCTCTCCAAGATATGTATAGTTCTAATTTACCTAAGGTAGGTATTTATATCTCATTTCATGGTGAAATAACGAATTTTATTTTTCTGTTATCTTTCATGCACATAATATGTGTGCTATATCTATAATCTATTTTTAAATCTCTTTCTTGAATCTTCCTACTCAATTTGCTTCCATATGTATACAGTCTCCTGCCTAGCTGTGATTATATATTTCCATACCTTGCTTATTAAATAAGCAAATGCTTGTGTCTTCGCATTGAGCTTTGCCAGTGGAAAGTATTTGCTTAGATCTATTTCAGTAATTTGCCTTTATGGCTGGGGGGATCTCTGAACAGCATAGTACTGTAAAACAGAGATCTCTCAATTTCCCAAATGAAAATAAACCCCAATTCCTCCACTAACTTTAGATTCTAAATGTTTTGTTTCCCCACATACACCATGCTGTTCTCCATCTGTATGTTGCAGAGACAATAATGACAAAAGTTGACCTCTGAATATTTCTCCTTTAATGAGGAGCATGTGTGACTACCAGTGTGTGTGGCCACACATGATTATTGGAGAAAAAGGCAAGTGGAACTCCTAGCAATAGTGCAGACTCTATGTGAAATAGATTCATAAATCCATTATTATGCATAATGGAATGGTCATCTCTAAAGACTGAATCCTGAAAAAACAGATATTGTCCACAAAAGGAAAGATTCAGGGCTTAAACTCTTCTATTCCTTTTTAATACCTGCCACTCCGAGGTTCCCAGGATCCTCATGCAGCAGCTAGACACATAGCTCTCCCCACCAGCCATTTAATTATTCCATCTTCTGCCCAATCTGCATCTAAACAGCACTGAAACCCTTGCCTTGACCTTATAACTCCATCCACAAATTAAGTATAACTGCCCTAACCCCATGGGTCAAAGACAAATTAGCTCACATGACTTTGTGAACAAAATCTTCCAGTAATCTACCATTTTACATAGAATAAACATCCAAAGTCGTGACCATGGACTCCAAGTCCTAACACGTTCTGGCTTCTAAGTATGTCCTAATTTCATTTCCTTCCATTTTTCATCTCTATTCTTTTTAGCCATTCACTATCTTCTTGCTTTTTGCTCAACCAAGTGTACTCTGTCCCCAATGACTTTTTTCTTTGTCTGCTGTTCTCTTCCACCAGCCATTAGCATGTTCACCCTTCCCTGCTTTTAGGTCTCTGCTCAAATGTCCTCTGTCCACCATAGATGAAAGGGGCTTTCCTATCTCCCTCCACTTCTGCTTTTTCCTTGGAGTAAATATCATGATCAGATTTATTAATATTATATATGCATTTGTCTGTATTTTGCCATCTATCTTCCCCTAAAGCTCACTAGGATGGAAGCAACATGCATAGCAGTTGTTTGACATAACACATAGTAGTATATGTGTTTCCTAGTAATGTATGACTCATTTTCAATAAGATAATAACTACTTCCATGTATTGAATGCTTACTTGAACAAGATACTTTATGTCATATATTGGAATTAAAAAAATATATATCCTTTCAACAACCCTATGGGCAAATAGCATAATCTCTATTTTGTAGATGAGGATTTTGAGGCCAGATCCAAACCTTATATCTTTTTTATTTCTGAATGATATAAGGCACCACAAAAGTGTTTTACCTTCATTCATAGTCAGAGATCCAGGAGGCCTGTATGTAGTTCTGTGGTAGTGATTTTAGAGTCCATGATAGGCACACAAAGAACATATTTTTAGACTGGAGTGTCTTTAATCACCCAGCAAATCATTTAGATCAGGGGTCCCCAACCCCCAGGCCATGGACCAGTACTGGTCCACGGCCTGTTAGGAACCTGGCCACACAGCAGGAGGTGAGTGGTGGTCTAGTGAGGAAACCATCTGCTGCTCCCCATTGCTCACATTACAGCTGAACCATCCCTTCCCCACCCATCGCTCTCGTTTACACCTGAACCATCCCCCCTCGTCCAGTCCGTGGAAAAATTGTCTTCCAGGAAACCGGTCCTTGGTGCCAAAAAGGTTGGAGACTGCTGATTTAAATGATTACTTGCTTAGTCTGCCACCTGTAACAGTGCCTCCTGAGAATAGGTTAATTTTTTTTCTCTAATTGCACCCTTTTGCTTTTAAGAGAGTTGTGTTTTAAATCTATGTCCTTTTACTTCTGCCTCTGAATCTTTATTCTAAAATTAGTTTCCTTTTGTCTTATTGTAGTCCTCATTCTTACCTCATGGTTTTGAATGAATGCAGTTGTTCAGGCTAATACCTACATTAATCCTGCCACCTGGATTACGCATGTTAAAGTATGTATCTTGGCTCACCTATTATATCGTTGGTTCTCATCCCTGAAACACAGCCCCTTGAGAACAGGCCTCATCGGCAAGTATATTTAGAAAATGGCAAGGACGTCAAATATTTATTCCTTTTAAAAAATTTAATATGTTCTCCTGGGGTCTGATTGCAGAATATTTTTAATGCTTACAAATTTCTTCAGTGGCACAGTACTAGTTTGTTTCCTAGGAAACAAATGCACTTATACTGCAATGCACACGTTCTTAATCACTAAATTCTATAATTTCTTTGTGAATATATAACTTCTAAAAATTGTTTATTCTTACGGGAGTTACCAGCTACAATATCACTGCAGGTAAATTTACAAATACATTATCAGTTAAAGATTATTTCACCTGAAATATGAGAGAGAAATTTAATGAAGTAAGCTTAAGATAAAAATACATATTCTTTTACGGCTGAGTTACATGCATAACTCTGAAGTGAATTTGAGAGATGTATATACTTGCCTCTGTTTTCATCCCCAGTCTCATTCTCTTTTTCGCAGAAAACATAGGTTAGTAATTTCTCCATTCAAGAAACTGGTTTGGATTTGGATGTCTTTCTCTTCTAACCAAATATTAACTGAAAGCTATTAGGAACCCACAGAAGGGACAATGCATTTTTAAAGTGACATTTTAGCATTCAAGCCATTCATATTCCTCAATGTGAATATAATTTTTATCTAAATGATTTCAGAGGAAAATGGATTCATTTGACTACAGTGCTTCTAAGACCAGTGGGAAGCTCATCATCTTAATATTGAATCTGTAAATCCTTTCCACTAGGGATGATTAACAGCTTTGTCAAGTGTTTATTTTACTTTAAGAAGAATATGTAATTTCCTGGTGTAATGCAGACAGATTTCAGTCTTTTTCTCCATTCACACGTCACATTCATACCATAGACTCACATGATCTAGCTTACCTCTATTAGACGTCTATTTTTCATGGTAAGATGATAGCCTAACAAGTTTTTATAGTTTAATGAGCATACATCAGTCTGTTCTATGATTCATTTTTACTTGATAAAAAAAAAAAAAAGAAATCCTCAACAGTCCTGGTAAGAAGCAATAATACTGAATAACTTCCAGATGACACTTTTGCTATACTACACATGTGGTCTGAGCTACCCATGGGACAAAAAACTTCTATTAGTGCAGAGATGGACCAGTCGTATTAATTTTTGTATTCAAAGCCTTGGTGAACTGTACTCAGTACAGCTCTGGCCATTAAGTACATGGAAAGTAGGTAGCTGTACCAGGAAATTTACAGTCTTGATTTGTACACATACTCCCAAATCAACGAGCAGAAAAAAGCAAAAATGGGAAATAATTCACTCTATATAAGCTCTTTATAAAGATGTGATTTAGATGCCTTCCTTGGAGCATCAAACCATTTACAGATCCATAATCAGATGGAGTCAGCCAAAAAGAAGTTATTGAAAAACCCTAGTGTTCAGTTTTCCAAAGTAACAGTGAAATTAACGACATCTCTTGCCTTTGTAAAAAACTGAGCCTTGGGCTTCCCTGGTGGTACAGTGGTTGAGAGTCCGCCTACCGATGCAGGGGACACAGGTTCGTGCCCCGGTCCGGGAAGATCCCACATGCCATGGGGCGGCTGGGCCCGTGAGCCATGGCCGCTGAGCCTGTGCGTCTGGAGCCTGTGCTCCACAACGGGAGAGGCCACAGCAGTGAGAGGCCCGCGTACTGCAAAAAAAAACAAAAACAAAAAACAAAAAAAACCCTGAGCCTTTAATTAAAAACATTGCTGTTTTTAATAATATATCCATTTTTCTTCATTAAATATTGCATAAATGAATTTAAACAATCAGAGCCCTCAGATAATAAGATTTTTTAAAAAAACTTTTCTATCCTCTTTTTGAGGAGGAAGCCAATAATCAGGGAAAGCAAGCTGAGTTAATGGTTTTACAATTTAATCTTTTTCATCTAGTTCTTGAAAATTATAATTCATGTTCAGGATGATGATCTTGAAGTACAATAAAAACAAATAGAATTAACTTTAATATATTAAGATAGAAAAACAAACATTTTATCAAGTTACCATTGATTCAATCTTATCCTCACCTTAGTTTAATCAGAAATTCAGTTAAACAGAATACAACCCAGAAGCGAGAATTCTGTTTATTGAGATTTTACGTGTCTTAAACCTTGTACTGAAAAAGGAAATAAATGTATGTTTAAATTTAATTGTTCTCTTTATGAAAAATGAGAGAAAATAGAAGCCAAAAACATAGTCAAAGAGTTTATTTTGCTCATATCAAAATGATCATATTTTCTAATTTGAAACTTGTAAAGTTTTATACATATGCCCAACATCACCTGGTTTCAAAATCTAAACCCCCTAATATGAATCTATATGGAAAGATTGCCCTGGTATTGGAAAATAACACGTATTTACTGAATCACAATTTTCAAAATACCATTTAAGTAGTGAGAAATCATATTGAATTATCTTTCTTCATAAATATATGGTATGGACACAAATGTCTTAATAATCCAAGATCCATCACTGTATTCTACTTTTGAAATAGGATCAAGTATTTTCAGAGAGTAGTACATGTTATTTCTTTTTAATTTCCTGGTCAAAGTCTAAAATATAAATTGCAAATTAGAAAATTCTTTGAGGATAGAGTAAAGGAACTGTTTCAAGGTAAGTTTTATATTAGTTTCACTCATTTTAATGAGCCTTTGGTAGAAAACAAGGAAGCAAATACTCTAGACTGAAGAGTTACACGCAAGCTATCTTTTAAAGAAACCATCATAAATCAGAACCTCTATCTGCTTATATTATCAGGTTGCCACAATGAAAGCATAAACTGATAGCTAAATGAGATAGCTTTTATTGAGAAAGAAAATAAGACATCAAATTTGAATATCAACTTAAATATCAGGTTTGAAATAGGCTAGAGACACCCCAATTGACAATACTTTTATTTTTAAATTAAAAATTGACACTGCTCTTCAATATATGATGTAAAAAAATAGATTGGGGAAAGTTTATTTTTTAAATATGGACATAAGTTGATAAGAAAGCATGCACGTGAATGCACATACACACACACACAGGACAATGGTAGAAAAATATTAATCAGTGAGAATTAGATGAGTTGCTGTAATCCCTAGGAAGCTTGAAGGTAAAAAAAATCTTGGATTCAAGGGACTGATTTTTCTCAGTACTCACTAACCTTGGGCTGTCTGCTTGTAACTACAAATTGTCCTTAGCTTGAAAAGAGCCTTTTAATATTTAAAATTATTGGTCTATAGTATCCATGTAATTTCTTGAGCCATAGGGCTTCATTTCCTTTGATGTGTACCAAGGTTCCAACTGATATTACTACTGTTCCTCCTGTCTCTTAGCCCTGAGAAAGGTTTCTCTCTAAAACTGATAACAATGATTTGTCTCCACTCCAAGAGGGAATTTTATCCACTTGTATAATAGTGAGGCTCAGATGGATATGGTAATATTCTGAATAAGAGATTCCACATTTAAATTTGATCATTATTTTATCACTTTTAGTTTGTTTTTTTTTTTTTTTCAAGGATTAAAGGTAACTCAGCAACAAGTGTCTCTAAAAATAAAATCACATTAAGTCCAGAAAGAGTCTATGCAGTTTCAGGACCTCCTATATAGTTACATAGTTCATATATACACACAGAATATTAAGTGGCAGAACACATTTTATTCTCTGTTGCTCCAATATTACTCCAATATTTCTTTTCCAGGAAAACAAACAAAAAATAAGAAACCTCAAGCTTAACCAGAAAAAGAGCACTATATGCAAAAAGGTAGTTATTTGATAATGTCACAAGAACTCACCTTCAACTAGGTTTTAAATATGGTAATAAAAATCGGTTGGATTTTGATAGATCCCAAATTATTGTGATATATAAGACTAAAGCAGCTGCTCTGTTACCTTTATTTTTTTAAACATGAAATATTTTCATTTCTACTCTTTGAAGCTGCATTAAGATGAAAACATTTATTTTTTTCCCACCATTGATAGCAGAATTATCTTTTAAAATTATCTGTTCCTGACTGGTGGCTGGAAGTTGTTAGAGTGTAACAAAAACATTTGTTTTACAGAGCACTTTTATGTAGACATTTTCCAATACCCTAGACATTCATCTTGATTTTTGAAAGTGAAATATACCAAACACCTAAAAAATCAGTATACTGTAAAACAAGATTTAAATGATTTTTAAAACAGATTTTGGATAAAATATTAAAAATAGAAATAGATTGATCAATGGATCCCTGAGATTAGAGCTGTAAAAAAAAAAAAAGCACTTTTATTCCACATGATCATCAGGTGAACTTTGACAACTCTGGTAATACTCTGTCCCAAGAATGAAGAATTGGTGGTAATCACTTTCATCAAATACAAAGAAACAAAGCCTTCAATCTCATAATCCAAATAAGACCCTGAAGAACTCGAAGATGCCTTGAAGCCAATCCTTTAGCTAACAGAGAAATCAATGGATAATGAGATTGCTGTGATAACTCTGGTGTCACTTCATTTTGAGTTAGAAAAGGACTGGAACATTTGCACCATCTAAAGAACAGGATGATTGTTAGCAGGGTCAGCAGTCCAGATTTAAATTATCAGTGTTTTGGGGGACAAAATGAATTAGTCATTCTGCATAGCAATTCAAGAAATAATAACATAATATGGCTAACATTAGAATTTCTGTGCTACAAATTTTCTAATAATGGAGATGGGGGATAAAGAGGAAGTTGTAAATAACATATACAGGTGAAATCATTTTTTTTCCTTTATACCTGTTATTTTTTGCAAATATATATAACAGAAAAATATTAATACTTTATATATATGTAAATGAAAATACCTTACAATCAAGAACTTGTTTTAAATTCTCTTTGTCCTTTGTATCAATCTTGTCATCAATCTTAACCTATAAATTGGCCAACAAAATTTCACTTTGTCAGCCACACTTTGAAGAAAACAGAGCTTAAATATTGTTTCTTTACTCTTCATTGTGAAAGCTAATATCTGCAGTGTGCTAGTAAATATTTAGCAACCAGCTTTGGGGGGGAAAGAAAGAGCTTTGATGTGTAGCATTTGCCAATTTTCATGGTGTAAATACTACCACCATTGCTAAATTCAAACTGTCAATGGTTTAACAGATGTCTTGAAAATACTTGAAAATGTTAACAATTGGCCCTTGAACTAGTACAAGCCAGTTCTCTGCACTACTATATAATCCTTCACATATCAAAAAAATATATACATATATAATACATCTTTATATATATAATATTCTTATATATATAATACCCTTATAGGGAATATTAAATATTTTAAAATAAAATTTTAAACAAAGTAAATATTTTAAAAATTTGTGTATTTATTTTGGTCTCATCCTCCTACAATATCCACATTTGTATTTCTGGCAGCCCTAAATTTTATCTCTTTTTTTCCCTCTAATTTTTTTCCCAAACCCCTCACCACAATTGATGAAATATGTCTTCTCCCCGGTGAGGTCAAACTTCATTTGTGATTACCTGACAGACAATTCCAAACACCTACTGTAGAAGAATATTTTGTTATTGTGATTTGCATCTTTCTTTGATCCACTTTCTTTTTTTCTTATTTTTACTTACATTACCCAGATAACATCACTATCATAATCCTTGCCCTAGTTTCTGCTTTCCAGAAATCCAAGGCTAGAGACATGTGGTTATAAAATACATTCAATTAGTAAATGTTGTAATTGAAAGATAAGCATTTATTATAAAAATAATGTTATTAATATTTCTGAATCCATGATGTCCTGTTATATTTTTAAAATTAAAGAAGTTTGGGGTAAATAAGGTGGAGGTTATTTTTAAAAATTTTTTAACATGTCAACATTTTTACTTTCAATAAACATTTTTCTTGCAGCTTTATTAATATGTGATTTATACATCATAATATTAACCCTTTTAAAGTATACAATTCAATGGCATTTAGTATATTCACAGAGTTGTGTAATCACTGCTATCTAATTTTAGAATATTTTCATCATCCCAAAAAGAAATCCCATACTTGTTAGCAATGACTCCCAATTCCCTCCTCTCTCTAGGCCCTGAAAACCACTAATCTGCTTCCTCTGCCTATGGAATTGCTTATTCTGGACATTTTGTATTGATGCCATCATATAGTACATAGTCTTTTGGACTGACTTTTGTCACTTAACATATTGTTTCTAAGGTTCATCCATGTTGTAGAATGTGTTACTACTTCATTCCTTTTCATTGTCAAATAATATTTTATATAAATATAGAACATTTTTGTTTATCCATTCGTACATTGATAAACATTTGGGTTTACCCACTTTTTGCTACTATGAATAATGCTGCAATTAATATTTGTATACAATTTTATTTTGCCAGGATGTATGGTTTAATTTCTCTTGTGTATAACTAGAATTATAATTGTTTTGTCAGATGGCTTACATTTAACATTTTGAGGTATTGCCACCCTGTTTTCTATTTTATAATAGAAACAACATTTTATAATATCAACAACAATGAATGAGGATTTCAGTTTCTCTTCATCCTCATCAACATTTGTTGTTGTGTATTTTTTTTTTCTATTTTACCCATTCTATTAGGTAGGAAACAGCATCTCTTTCTGGTTTTCTTTCACATTTTCCCAGTGATTGTGATTTTGAGCATATTTTCTTATGTTTATTGGTCATCTATATATCTTTGGAGAAATGTCTATTAAGAACTGCTTATTTATAGATTGGCTATTTGATTTTTTATTGTTGAGTTTTAGGAATGCTTATATATTCTGGATGAAATTTTTATCAGGTATATGATTTGCAAATATTTTCCCCTATTGTAGATTGCCTTTATATTTTTATTTTTTGACACTTTTCTTAGAAGCACAAAATTTTAAATTTTGATTAAATCAATGTACCTATTTTTTTCAACTTTTAATTTTATATTGGAGTATAGTTGATAACACTGTTGTGTTAGTTTCAAGTGTACAACAAAGTGATTCAGTTATACATATACATGTATCTATTCTTTTTCAAATTCTTTTCCCAGTTACGTTGTTACAGAGTATTGAGCAGAGTTCCCTGTGCTATACAGTAGGTCCCTATTTTTTTTTCCTTTGTTACTTATGCTTTTGGTATCATCACTAAGAAACCATTAAATAACACAAACTCATGAAAATTTACTTATATAGTTTATTTTAAGAGTTTTACAGTTTGAGCAATTGCATTTAGGTTTACAATGCATTTCGAGTTACTTTTTTGTATGTGGTATGAGGTAGTAGTTCAACTTTATTCTTTTGAATATAGATATACAGTTGTCCCATCACCATTTACTGAAAAGACTATTCTTTACCCATTGAATGATCTTGTCATCAAAATAAATTGTCTAAAAATGTGAAAGTTTATTTCTGAACTTACAGTTCTATTACATTGACCTGTATGTGCATCCTTTTTCTCCACAGTCTTTCTAAGGTATAACTGACATATAAAAATTTGCACATATTTAATATATACAGTTTGATGTCTGGACATATGCATACAACCATGAAAACATCCCTGTGATAAGATCAGTGTAATAAACATATACATCACATCCAAAAATTTCTTCCTGCTTTGTTTTCATTTCTGTTTTTTGTTTTTTTGCATTTGGTAAGAACACTTAACCTGGACAAACCCTCTTAACTTTTTTTAAGTGCACAATATAGCACTGTTAACTATTGGCACTATGTCATATAGCTTTTAAATATTGGCACCATGTTATATAGCAGATCCGTAGAACTTATTCATCTTGCTTAACTGAAACTTTTTACTCATTGAACAACAACTCCTTATTTCCCACTCCTACCAGCCCCTGGAAACTACCATTCTACTCTTTGCTTCTGAGTTTGAATATGCTTTTTTTCTCTGTAAGGTCAGAGGTATTGAAATCTCCAAATTTTATTTTGAATTGTCTATTTCTCTCTGCTTTTTGTCAGTTTTTGTTTTACCTATTTGAGATATCTTTCTAATGCTTTGATCATTTTATCATTGTAAAATATTCTTTATATGTAGTAACAATTTTTCTCTTATTTCTAATATTACTAAAGACACTCCAGTGCTCTTTTGTGCATTGTATACCTATTTCCATTCTTTGTTTTCAATCCATTTTATCAGATGATTTTTATCTACTGTCAATATCTCCTTTTGATTGAAGTATTTAATCAGTTTATAGTTAATGTAATTACTGATAAATATGATTTGCATTTTCTATTTTGCTATTTTCTTCTATATGTCATATATTATGTGTTTCTCTATTCCTCCATTTCTGCCTTATTTTTGTCTTAAA
Source organism: Delphinapterus leucas (assembly GCF_059928025.1). Lineage (NCBI taxonomy): Eukaryota > Metazoa > Chordata > Mammalia > Artiodactyla > Monodontidae > Delphinapterus > Delphinapterus leucas. The sequence goes on from NC_143136.1 coordinate 84,640,426, forward strand.
TAGTTATTACTATTGCACTATTGTAATTCCCTTGTTTATTTTGCTTTATTTTCTTAGTGGTTTCTCTGGGTCTTACAATAGACAACTTAAAACAATTTAGTTTGGAATTAAACTAATCAGTTTCTCTATTTACAAAAATATGGCCTCACTACAATTCCATTTTCTCCCCCATTTAGTTCTTCTATTGTCATTAAAAAAATCAAATCTTTATTTATTACAAGGTTATCAGTACAGTTTTTAAAAATATTGCTTTATGTGGTTGTCTTTCAAATCGAATAGGGAAAGTGTTATAAACAAAGTCATATTTATACTATTTTTCATATTTTTTAATGTAATTGACTTTACCAGTGCTATTATTTCTTCATATGGATTTAAATTATTGTTTAGTGCTCTGTCTTTTAAACATGAAAGTCTCTCTTAGTATTTCTTGTAGGGAAAGTCTGTTAGAGATATATGCTCTCAGTGTTTGTTTATCTAGAAGTGTCTCAACTTCTTCATTTTTTTCAAAGGATGCTTTTGCTGGATATAGTATTGGTTAAAGGTTTTTTCCTTTAACCATTTTGAATATGTTATACCACAGCCTACTAGCCTCAATAGTTTCTACTGAGAAATGAGCTATTAATATTTGAGGATTCCTTGTATGTTGAGTTGTTTTTCTCTTGCTGCTTTCAAGATTCTCTCTGTGTTCAGATTTCAGCAGTTTTATTGTGTTCTGTTTATTTGTGCATAATTTTAAGTTCATCCTACATGGAGTTTGTTGAGCTTCTTGGATGAGTACGTGAATGTTTTTCATCAGATTTGGGAAGTTTTAAATTAGTATTATTTTAAACATTCCCTTTTGACCTTTCTCTCCTCTACTTCTGAAATTCCCATTATGTACATGTTGCTATACTTTATATTGTCCCACAGGTTTCTGAGGCTTTGTTCACTTTACTTCATTCTCCTGTTCTTTTCTGTTCCTTGGACTGCATAATACAAATTGATCTATGTTAGGACTTCCCTGGTGACACTGTGGTTAAAGATCTGCCTGCCAATGCAGGGGACATGGGTTCAAGCCCTGGTCCGGGAAGATCCCACATGCCGCGGAGCAACTAAGCCCGTGCGCCACAACTACTGAGCCTGTGCTCTAGAGCCCGTGAGCCACAACTACTGAGCCTGTGAGCCACAACTACTGAAGCCCACATGCCTAGAGCCCATGCCCCGCAACAAGAGAAGCCACTGCAATGAGAAGCCCGTGCACCACAACGAAGGTAGCCCCTGCTCACTGCAACTAAAGAAAGCCTGTGCACAGCAACAAATACCCAATGCAGCCAAAAATAAAAATAAAATAAATTTATTGAAAATAATTGATCTATGTTAAAGTTTGCTGATTCTTTCTTCTGCTTATTAAAATCTTCTCTTTAGTACCTTCTACTTTAGGATTTCTATTTGATTTCTTTTAAAACTTTTTCTTTCACATTTATATTCTTTATTAAGAAATTCTCATACTTTAAAAGAATGTATAGATATGGTTTTCTTCAGTTCTTTGAACTACTGATAATGGCTAACTCAAGTCTTTGTATAACAAATCCATCATCTGGGCTTCCTCAGAGAAAGTTTTTATTTATTTATTTTGTCACTTGTGTATTGGTCATATTTATCTTTTTCTTTGCACATCTTGGAATTTATCTGTTGTTGAAAACTGGAGAGTTCAACTGATATAATTTGAGAACTCTGGAAATCAGATTCTTCTTTGTTCCCAGGTTTTATTGTCACTTCTTGTTGTTGCTGCTGCTGTTTGTTTTCTAAATGTATTTCCTGGACTTCTCTGTAAAGATTCTATTCTTTACAATGTGTGACCACTGAAGTCTCTGCTCAGTTAGCTTCATGGTCATCTGATGATTGGACAAAGATTTCTTTAAATGCCTTGAATCATGGTCTACCTACCTTTTCCAAGTGACTGTGTGTATTTTGGGAGATGCCTTTATTGCTCTGGAAGTTTAAAGCTCTGCCTTAGCCTTTACTTATGTTTTTGTGGAGTCTCATGGTCAGGTCAAGATGAAAATTTAGGGCCTTCTCAAATCTTGCTTAGGCACAGACAAAGACATCCATATGTGTATGGCCTTCTATATCTTCAGAAATATGATGGAACTTTTTAAAGCCTGTTATGGACATCTCATTCCACAGATATTCCTTGTAAGATATTTGGCCAGCCTCTTGTATGCCGCAACTGGTATTGCTGCTTTAGGCAGCTGCAGTGTTTAACAATTACTGGGTTTTTGTTTGTTTGTTTTTGTTTTTGTTTTTAACAAAGCCCTCTTGGGATAAAGCTTTCCTCATTTATTGCCCTAAGTCAAGACAAGTTAAAATAAGTTCTTAAATGGGAATTGTTCAGGGAGTGGCCATATAGGCCAAATAGTGACAATTCTCTGAGAATAGGGCTTTTAAGAGAGTTCTAAACCCTTTTTGTTCTACCTGGTACCTGGGTTTCACAGCTACTGTGGTTCTGGTGTTGTTTTGTCAGGGCTACCTTAGACCTGTGAATAAGGGGGAGGGGATTGTGTACGTAAAAAATACTAAAAATCTCACAGTTCTTATTGAGATCCAGTCACTTGTCTTGAATAAATATTCCTTGAGTTGTTGTACACTTTTGGTTAATTTCTAGAGGTCAGAAAAAACTGATTTTGATCACATCTGCCAGTGTTTTCATTGTTTTTATGGAAAATCAGATTTTTGAAGTTTCTTATTTTACCTTTCCAGAAATACTTCTTCTAAATACCTTATATAAAGAAAGAAAATGAGAGAAATTCAGACTAAAGTAAGTATTGTTATCCTGATCGAAGTTCTCGAAACTAGGTTGTTGTTGTTTTTAATCAGTTTTGGAGAATTCTGACCTTTATCTCTTAAAATTTCCTTTCTTATCATTCTACTTTTCCTCTTCTTTTGGTGCTCTGATTACACATAATTTAGGCCATTATGTTTTTTATGCTCTGGGTTTTTTTGTTGTTATTGTTCACTTAACCTTTTTTCTGCTTCTGTTTTGATATATTTTTATTTTCTATTAATATCTCTTTGAGTTAATTGACTCTAATATCCATTCAATATTTGAAATCAATTTTTTAGAAATATTTTCTATGTTTCTAGTATATATATATGTGTATATATATATATATATATAAAAAACATAGATACAGATATTCCTGTATTCTAAGTCCAATATTTGAATTATCCAATTCTTGATTTTATCTTTATTTGTCACATTTACCTGCATCTTCACATGTCTTTAATATTAATAAAAATCCTATAGAGTCTCTAAATCAGTGATTATACTCTTCCTTTCTTACCCACATTCTCATGATATCTATGCCAATACAGCTCTCCAAAAATGTCTCATAGGGAAAATCGGCTCTCAGTTTGGAGATATCCTAGATTTCAGCATTTTATGCCATCACATGTGGTCATCAGAAGCTCTGCTATTTTTGTTTTTCCCTATGATCGTATCTTTGGTTTAGACACAGGAGCAAATGCCTTCAGGAGAAAAAACTGCCAGAGATCTCAGCTAATCTAAGACAGGCTCTTCTATCTCTGGAAATTTAGTTTGTTTAGTTCTCTTTATTTACAAATCCCTATGATTTTTTTTTTCTAATTTTTGTAGCACTAGCTGTGACTTGCTGCATCTATTATATTATACCTGTAAGCAAACAGCCTTAAAAGGAAAGATCCTTAAATTTGAATGCATTGATTTGCATTAAAGCTCCTTGTCTCTCCTGAAGTTATATTCAAAGTGTGAGACCATTTGCATTTTTTCTGAGAAGGGGGTCCATATATAAGAATTACAGGATTAAAACATTTTGCAAATTTTTGGTAGAACTAACAACATAATCTAGAATAAATATTCTCTGGCACAGAAAAAAAAAGGCAAAACAAAACAATTAAAAAAAACAGTCAATATAGCAAAAGATAAAATACAAGGAAACATAGAAAAACAGAAATCATAAAACAGTGATGGTAGATGTAGGACCAACTTTATACATTATAGCAATATATAGATATGAAATCACTTTTATTATTAAAAACAAGTGTTAACTGCAAAATCATATTCGAGTGCATGCTACTTATAAAATAGACAAAGGAAACATGTTAAACATAAAATCTTAAGTAAAAGACTAAGCAAAAGTTTATCAGGAAATTTCAAGCAAAAAGAAAACAAGACATAATATTATCATTGGACTTGTTCACAAAAAGCATGAGACAAGGCTAAAAGGATAATTTTATTTTGATGAATTTACAATTCAACATTAAAATTAAATAGAAATAAATCTTTCTTCATTAATGGTACTGATGTTCATTGGATAAAAACAGGAGATACAGATTTTAAAAAGCTTGTTTAGAAAATAAAACTACATAATGAAAAGAAGACCCACCATGTTAAATACTGTATTATAATATGTATTATTTTATTATAAAGGTACTTACAATAATCAAAGACTGGTGAACTAGTACAGAAATACAAAGACAATTAATGGAGTAGAAACAACTCAAATAATTTAGAATACAATTGAAGTTGAATTTCAGTTCAATGATGAAAACAATAATTTTTAATGTACACTATACAGAATATTTACTAACAATTTGGGGAAAATAATAAAGATAGATTACATGGTAACCCTACTTCGTTTCATGGGCATTAAGAGTTAGATACAACAGAAACAGTAAAATAATAGAAATTTTAAAATAAATACATATTTATGTAAACTTGAAGTGTGGAAAAATTTCCCATGCAGAATACGAAAGGCAGGAATCATATTCGAATAAAATCATGATTTGAAAAAAAATTTTTAATGTTAATATTTATATATATCCTATCTATGTATCTTTCTATGAAGCTTAAATAAGCATGAGAGTTGAATCACTAGAGGAGCAAATTTTGAAACACATATTAGATATAGGATATGTATTCTTAGTATATAAGGAGCTATCACAATTTTTTTAAGCCCTTTTTTTAAATTTTTATTTATTTATTTTGGCTGCTTTGGGTCTTTGTTGCTGTGCGCAGGCTTTCTCTAGTTGTGGCGAGCAGGGGCTACTCTTTGTTGCAGTGTGCAGGCTTCTCATTGGGGTGGCTTCTCTTGTTGTGGAGTGCGGCTCTAGGCGTGTGGGCTTCAGTAGTCGTGGTGCATGGTTTTAGTTGCTCCACTGCCTGTGGGATCTTCCCAGACCAGGGATCGTACCCATGTCCCCTGCATTGGCAGGAGGATTCTTAACAACTGTACCACCAGGGAAGTCCCTATCACAATTTTTTTCTTAAACACCTTTATTGGAGTATAATTGCTTTACAATAGTGTGTTAGTTTCTGCTTTATATCAAAGTGAATCAGCTATACATATACAGATATCCCCATATCTCCTCCCTCTTGCGCCTCCTTCCCACCCTCCGTAGCCAACCCCTCTAGGTGGTCACAAAGCACCAAGCTGATCTCCCTGTGCTATCTGACTGCTTCCCACTAGCTATCCATTTTACATTTGGTAGTATATATATGTCCGTGCCACTCTCTCACTTCGTCTCAGCTTACCCTTCCGCCTCCCCATGTCCTCAACTCCATTCTCTACATCTGCATAGTTATTCCTGTCCTGCCCCTAGGTTTTTCAGAACCTTTTTTTTTTTTTTAGATTCCATATATATGTGTTAGCGTACAGTATTTGTTTTTCTCTCTCTGACTTCACTCTGTATGACAGACTATAGGTCCATCCACCTCACTACAAATAACTCAATTTCGATTCTTTTTATGGCTGAGTAATATTCCATTGTATATGTGTGCCACATCTTCTTTATCCATTCATCTGTCGATGGACAGTTAGGTTGCTTCCATGTCCTCACTATTGTAAACAGAGCTGCAATGAATACTGTGGTACATGACTCTTTTTGAATTATGGTTTTCTCATGGTATATGCCCAGTAGTGGGATTGCTGGGTCATGTGGTAGTACTATTTTTAGTTTTTTAAGTGACCTCCATATTGTTCTCCATAGTGGCTGTATCAATTTACATTCCCACCAACAGTGCAAGAGGGTTCCCTTTTCTCCACACCCTCTCCAGCATTTATTGTTTGTAAATTTTTTGATGATGGCCATTCGGACGGTGTGAGGTGATACCTCATTGTAGTTTTGATTTGCATTTCTCTAATGATTAGTGATGTTGAGCATCCTTTCAAGTGTTTATTGGCAATCTGTATATCTTCTTTGGAGTAATGTCTATTTAGGTCTTCTGCCCATTTTTGGATTGCATTGTTTGTTTTTTTGATATTGAGCTGCATGAGCTGCTTGTATATTTTAGAGATTAATCCTTTGTCAGTTGCTTCATTTACAAATATTTTCTCCCATTCTGAGGGTTGCACTTTCGTCTTGTTTATGGTTTCTTTTGCTGGGCAAAAGTTTTTAAGTTTCATTAGGTCCCATTTGTTTATTTTTGTTTTTATTTCCGTTTCTCTGGGAGATGGGTCAAAAAGGATCTTGCTGTGATTTATGTCATAGAGTGTTCTGCCTGTGTTTTCCTCTAAGAGTTTTATAGTGCCTGGCCTTACGTTTAGGTCTTTAATCCATTTTCAGTTTATTTTTGTGTATGGTGTTAGGGAGTGTTCTAATTTCATTCATTTACATGTAGCGGTCCAGTTTTCCCAGCACCACTTAATGAAGAGGCTGTCTTTTCTCAGTTGTATATTCTTGCCTCCTTTATCAAAAATAAGGTGACCATATGTGCATGGGTTTATCTCTGGGCTTTCTATCCTGTTCCATTGATCTATATTTCTGTTTTTGTACCAGTACCATACTGTCTTGCTTAGTGTAGCTTTGTAGTATAGTCTGAAGTCTGGGAGTCTGATTCCTCCAGCTCTGATTTTTGTTCTCAAGATTGCTTTGGCTATTTGGGGTCTTTTGTGTTTCCATACAAATTGTGAAATTTTTCGTTCTAGTTCTGTGAAAAATGCCATTGGTAGTTCGATAGGGATTGCATTGAATCTGTAGATTGTTTGGGGTAGTATAGTTATTTTCACAATGCAGATTCTTCCAATCCAAGAACATAGTATATCTCTCCATTTGTTTGTATTATCTTTAATTTCTTTCATCAGTGTCTTATAGTTTTCTGCATACAGGTCTTTTGTCTCCTTCGGTAGGTTTATCCCTTTGTATTTTGTTCTTTTTGTTGCAGTGTTAAATGGGAGTGTTTCCTTAATTTCTCGTTCAGATTTTTCATCATTAGTGTATACGAATGCAAGAGATTTCTGTATATTAATTTTGTATCCTGCTGCTTTACCAAATTCATTGATTAGCTCTAGTAGTTTTCTGGTAGCATGTTTAGGATTCTCTATGTATAGTATCATGTCATCTGCAAACAGTGACAGCTTTACTTCTTCTTTCTGATTTGAATTCCTTTTATTCCTTTTTCTTCTCTGATTGCTGTGGCTAAAACTTCCAAAACTATGTTGAATAATAGTGGTGAGAGTGGACAACCTTGTCTTGTTCCTGATTTTAGAGGAAATGGTTTCAGTTTTTCACCATTGAGAACAATGTTGGCTGTGGATTTGTCTTATATGGCCTTTATTATGTTGATGTAAGTTCCCTCTGTGCCTACTTTCTGGAGGGTTTTTATTATAAGTGGGTGTTGAATTCTGTTGAAAGCTTTTTCTGTATCTATTGATCATATGGTTTTTCTCCTTCAATTTGTTAATATGGTTTATCACATTGATTGATTTGCATATATTGAAGAATCCTTGCCTTCCTGGGATAAGCCCCACTTGATCATGGTGTATGATCCTTTTAATGTGCTGTTGGATTCTGTTTGCTACTGTTTTGTTGAGGATTTTTGCATCTATGTTCATCAGTGATATTGGCCTGTAGTTTTCTTTCTTTGTGACACCTTTGTCTGGTTTTGGTATCAGGGTGATGGTGGCATCACAGAATGAGTTTGGGAATGTTCCTCCCCCTGCTATATTTTGGAAGAGTTTGAGAAAGATAGGTGTTAACTCTTCTCTAAATGTTTGATAGAATTCACCTGTGAAGCCATCTGGTCCTGGGCCTTTGTTTGTTGGAAGATTTTTAATCACAATCTCAATTACAGTGCTTGTGATTGGTCTGTTTATATTTTCTATTTCTTCCTGGTTCAGTCTCAGAAGGTTGTGCTTTTCTAAAAATGTGTCCATTTCTTCCAGGTTGTCCATTTTATTGGCATATAGTTGCTTCTAGTAATCTCTCATGATCCTTTGTATTTCTGCAGTGTCAGTTGTTACTTCTCCTTTTCTATTTCTAATTCTATTGATTTGGGTCTTCTCCCTTTTATTCTTGATGAGTCCAACTAATGGTTTATCAATTTTGTTTATCTTCTCAGAGAACCAGGTTTTAGTTTTATTGATCTTTGCTGTTGTTTCCTTCTTTTCTTTTTCATTTATTTCTGATCTGATCTTTATGATTTTTTTCCTTCTGCTAACTTTGGGGGGTTTTTGTTCTTCTTTCTCTAATTGCTTTAGTTGTAAGGTTAGGTTGTTTCTTTGAGATGTTTCTTTTTTCTTGAGGTAGGATTGTATTTCTATAATCTTCCCTCTTAGAACTGCTTTTGCTGCATCCCATAGGTTTTGGGTCGTCGTGTTTTCATTGCCATTTCTTTCTATGTATTTTTTTATTTCCTCTTTGATTTCTTCAGTGATCTCTTGGTTATGTAGTATTGTATTGTTTAGCCTCCATGTGGTTTTTTTTTTAACAGTTGTTTGCCTGTAATTGATATCTAGTCTCATAGCACTGTGGTCAGAAAAGACACTTGATACAATTTCAGTTTTGTTAAATTTACCAAGGTTTGATTTGTGACCCAAGATATGATCTATCCTGGAGAATGTTTCATGAGTACTTGGGAAGAAAATGTATTCTGTTGTTTTTGGATGGAATGCCCTATAAATATCAATTAAGTCCATCTTGTTTAATGTGTCATTTAAAGCTTGTGTTTCCTTATTTATTTTCATCTTGCATGATCTGTCCATTGGTGAAAGTGGGGTGTTAAAGTCCCCTACTATGATTGTGTTACTGTCGCTTTCCCCTTTTATGGATGTTAGCATTTTCCTTATGTATTGAGGTACTCCTATGTTGGGTGCATAAATATTTACAGTTGTTATATCTTCTTCTTGGATTGATCCTTTGATCATTATGCAGTGTTCTTCTTTTTCTCTTGTAATAGTCTTTATTGCAAAGTCTATTTTGTGTGATATGAGAATTGTTATTCCAGCTTTCTTTTTTTTTTTTTTTTTTTTTTTTTGCAGTCCACGGGCCTCTCACTGTTGTGACCTCTCCCATTGCGGAGCACAGGCTCCAGAGGTGCACGCTTAGCGGCCATGGCTCACGGGCCCAGCCACTCCACAGCATGTGGTATCTTCCTGGACCAGGGCACGAACCCACATCCCCTGCATCGGCAGGTGGACTCTCAACCACTCCGCCACCAGGGATGCCCCCAGCTTTCTTTTGATTTCCATTTGCATGGAATATCTTTTTCCATCCCCTCACTTTCAGTCTGTATGTGTCTCTAGGTCTGAAGTGGGTCTCTTGTAGACAGCATATATACCGGTCTTGTTTTTGTATCCATTCAGCCAGTCTATGTCTTTTGGTTGGAGCATTAATCCATTTACATTTAAGGTAGTTATCGATATGTATGTTGCTATTATCATATTCTTAATTGTTTTTAGTTTGTTATTGTAGGTCTTTTCCTTCTCTTGTGTTTCCTCCCTAGAGAAATTCCTTTAGCATTTGTTGTAAAGATGGTTTGGTGGTGCTGAATTCTTTTAGTTTTTGCTTGTCTGTAAAGGTTTTGATTTCTCTGTTGAATCTGAATGGGATCCTTGCTGGGTAGAGGAATCTTGTTTGTAGGTTTTTCCCTTTCATCACTTTAAATATGTGCTGCCACTCCCTTCTGGCTTGCAGAGTTTCTGCTGAAAGATCAGCTGTTAACCTTATGGATATTCCCTTTATGATATTTGTTGTTTTTCCCTTGCTGCTTTGTCTTTGTATTTAATTTTTGATGGTTTGATTAATATGTGTCTTGGCGTGTTGCTCCTTGGGTTTATCCTATATGGGACTCTCTGCACTTCCTGGAGTTAACTGAGTATTTCCTTACCCATATTAGGGAAATTTTTAACTATAATCTCTTCAAATATTTTCTCATTCCCTTTCTTTTACTCTTCTTCTTCTGGGACCCCTATAATTCGCATGTTGGTGTGTTTAATGCTGTCCCAGAGGTCTCTGATACTGTCCTCAGTTTTTTTCATTCTTTTTTTATTCTGCTCTGTGGTAGTTATTTCCACTATTTTATCTTACAGGTCACTTATCCATTCTTCTGCCTCAGTTATTCTGCTATTGATTCCTTCTAGAGAATTTTTAATTTCATTCATTGTTTTGTTCATCATTGTTTGTTTGCTCTTTAGTTCTTCTAGGTCCTTGTTAAACATTTATTTTCTCCATTCTATTTCCAAGATTTTGGATCATCTTTGCTATAAATAATCTGAATTCTTTTTCAGGTAGACTGCCTATTTCCTCTTCATTTGTTTGGTCTGGTGGGTTTTTACCTTGCTCCTTCATCTTCTGTGTGTTTCTCTGTCTTCTCATTTTGCTTAACTTAACTGTGTTTGGGGTCTCCTCTTTGCAGGCTGCCGGATTGTAGTTCCCGTTTTTTTTGGTGCCTGCCCCCAGTGGCTAATCTTGGTTCAGTGGGTTGTGTAGGATTCATGGTCGAGGGGCCTGGTGCCTGTGTTCTGGTGGCTGAGGCTGGACCTTGTCTTTCTGGTGGGCAGGACCATGTCCGGTGGTGTGTTTTGGGATGTCTGTGACCTTATTATGATGTTAGGCAGCCTCTCTGCTAATGGGTGGGGTTGTGTTCCTCTCTTGCTAGTTGTTTGGCAAAGGCTGTCCAGTACTGGAGCTTGCTGGTCGTTGAGTGGAGCCGGGTCTTAGCATTGAGATGGAGATCTCTGGGAGAGCTTTCACTGTTTGATATTACATGGAGCTGGGAGGTCTCTGATGGACCAATGTCCTGAACTCGACTCTCCCACCTCAGAGACACAGGTCTGACACCCAGCTGGAGTACAAAGATCCTGTCAGCCACACAGCTCAGAAGAAAAGGGAGAAAAAAGAAAGGAAAGTAAGAATAAAACTAATAAAGTTATTAAGATTAAAAAAAATTATTAAAAATAAAAAAATTAGTCATGAATAAAGAAAGAAGGAAAGAAGAGAGTAACCAAACCAATAAACAAATTCACCAATTATAACAAGCACTAAAAACTATACTAAAAAACAAAACAAAACAAAACAAAATGGACAGACAGAACCCTAGGACAAATGGTAAAAGCAAAGCTATACCGACAAAATCACACAAAGAAGCATACAGATACAAGCTCACAAAAAAAGAAAAAAGAAAAAATATATATATGTATATAAAAGAAAAGGAAGAGAGCAATGAAATCAATAAACAAATCTACCAATGATAGTAAACTCTAAATACTAGACTAAGATAAACATTAAACCAGAAACAAATTAGATGCAGAAAGCCAGCCCCAAGTCTACAGTTGCTCCCAAAGTCCACTGCCTCAATTTTGTGATGAATCATTGTCTATTCAGGTATTCCAGAGATGCAGGGTACATCAAGTTGATTGTGGAGATTTAATCCACTGCTCCTGAGACTGCTGGGAGAAATTTCCCTTTCTCTTCTTTGTTCACACAGCTCCTGGGGTTCAGCTTTGTATTTGGCCCCGCCTCTGCAAGTAGGTCACCTGAAGGCATCTGTTCTTCACTCAGACAGGCCGGGGTTAAAGGAGCAGCTGATTAGGGGGCTCTGGCTCACTCAGGCGGGGGGAGGGAGGGGCACGGAATGTGGAGCAAGCCTGAAGCGGCAGAGGCCGGCATGATGTTGCAACAGCCTGAGGCACACCGTGTGTTCCCCCCGGGGAAGTTGTCCCTGGATCATGGGACCCTGGCAGTGGCAGGCTGCACAGGCTCCCGGGAGGGTCTGGATAGTGACCTGTGCTTGCACACAGGATTCTTGGTGGCTGCAGCAGCAGCCTTAGCGATTCATGCCCATCTCTGGGGTCCAGGCTGATAGCTGCAGCTCGCTCCCGTCTCGAGCTCATTTAGGCGGTGCTCTGCCTTCTGTGGGAAGACAGGGAAGCAGTCCCCTCTCCTCATGTACCCCAGAACAATGGTCTCGTGCCTCTTAGGCAGGTCCAGAATTTTTCCTGGAACCCCTCCCAGCTATCTGTGGCTCACTAGCCCCCTTCAGGCTGTGTTCATGCAGGCAACCCCAGTCCTCTCCCTAGGATCCGACCTCAGAAGCTGGAGTCTCAGCTCCCAGCCCCCACCTGCCCCTGCGGGTGAGTAGACAAGCATCTCAGGCTGGTGAGTGTTGGTCGGCACCGATCCTCTGTGCGGGAATCTTTCCGCTTTGCCCTCTGCACTCCTATTGCTGCTCTCTCCTCCGTGGCTCTGAAGCATTCTCCCTGCCATTCCCCGTCTCCACCAGTGAAGGGGGTTCCTAGTGTGTGGAAACTTTTCCTCCTTCACAGCTCCCTCCCAGAGGTGCAGGTCCCATCCCTATTCTTTTGTCTCTGTTTTTTCTTTTTCCTTTTGCCCTACCAAGGTACGTGGGGAGTTTCTTGCCTTTTGGGAAGTCTGAGGTCTTCTAACAGCGTTCAGTAGGTGTTCTGTAGGAGTTGTTCCACACGTAGATGTGTTTCTGATGTATTTTGGGTGAGGAAGGTGATCTCCACGTCTTTCTCCTCTACCATCTTGAAGCCCCTCCTATCACAATTTTTAAAATCAGAACTGCACTGCAATAAAAAAGTATTTAAGGCCATGAGTAATTAATTCACCCACAAATACACAAACACAGAAACACAAAATCTCCAAGTAGAATAGCTAAATACTTTATTTCTACTTTATCAAAATAATTAAAAGATAAAAATTTTTAAACATAATAGCCAAAAATGTCAAGAACAGGAGACCCAAATAGCTTCATATAATGCTCTTGGAATTGTAAATTAGTAAAACTATATGGTATTTTAAACAGAGAGAGTTGAATATAATGAATTATTATCTATAAAAGTGAATTGGCAAAATGAGGAATTGGGTAGTAAGAAGTAAAGAGAATGGTAAGCAATATAGGAACGACATATATACTGTAAGAGCAGATAATATAATATAAAATATAACATAGTATAAATATATAATTGCATCATATAATAAATATAATGTGTAATATAGCCACAAGCCATAGCAGTGTGATAGCACCCCTCCCCCTAGGGCTGAGATGCAGACCTCATGAGAAAGTTTTGGCTGTGACAGAGAATTCACTGTGATGCTGCACCTGTGGAATTTGCTGGAACTTGTTAGAAATCCTTCCTTTAGGGTGCTGGGGAAAGATTTTCAAAGGGCATTGTCTCAGCAAAGGCACTTTGCTACAAAATCACCTAAGAGAATTTCTGGGGGATGCTACTGCGTGCTGGGCACCACTAGAGCTGATTGTTGGAGAAGCTGTGAATGTTGCAGTGTGATGATGCGGTGTGAAGTGTGATGCTGGAGAATCTGCATGCAGGGCAGAATCTGGACCTGGAGTAGTAGCCCAGGCTGAAGAAGCAAGGTAAGTTGTAAGAGACTACCAAAGAAACACGCTAGAACCAGGCATCAAAATCCTTTCCTCCTCCAGTCGCTTTCCAGTGCCCTCAGCTGACAAAGCTTAACACCTGGTCAGCTGACAAAGAAACCAGTTTCATAGAACGGGTAAAAATGTTGAATTTGAACTTGGAGTTGAGTGGCAATAAATTGATAACTAACACACCACTGTTTTAGAATACTTGTAGTTGTGTTTAAGTGGATACAACACACATAATGGTGGAAATGTGGAGGCATTAAAGATACAGTTTTCCTACTTTCCAGCTTGCCTGGGGCTCTATGCTTGTTGTGAAGCTAATGTAATCTTAGTATCTAATCATGCCTCTATTTCATTGAAGTCATGAAAGTTTATTTTGCATTGTTTCATATTTAAGTTTATAACTCTGCCAATTTTCACAACTCCAGAGAATGCTTTACCAGTTGTATTCTGTGGAGAGGGTGCTCCTTGGAATCACACAGTATTCAATCTACATGGCCTCATATGTTGGTCCTGCCAACTACATATATCCTTGATGAAGTAGCGTACCTTCTTTGAGCATTAACTTTCTCATAAATAATATCAGTGGTTTAGACTAGAATATCTCAAAAGCCTTGAAGACTCTATGCCATTTCTGATTTCTAGCAAGATCTTTTAATGCTGCTTAGAAGTGAAAAACCTGTGTAGGACAGTTACATATAGACACACCTCATTACCGGAAGTATTATATTAGCTTCCGTTAAAAATTCTGCCTAAAATAAATGAGGTAAGACTGTACATTTTAAATAATAATTTTTCAGTATCTAGTTACATCACCACAGAGGACATTAAGTTGCTTTTAAATTTCCCCGGACACCCTAAACTGCTTATTATTGACCACAACCCAGGCTTATTGATGACATCTAATGTCCCTGTGTGCTCAAAGACTATACAGTATTTCAGCTGGTATTGTGGTTGTCTGTTACATGGCAGAGGCCACTCCCATAGTTTTGTATCACATCTTCAGGTGACACTACCATTTTTTACTGCCTGTTGGATTACGTTATTTAATAAATTATATGGAATTCCTATATGCCAGTTCTGGCTGGCTCATATTAATAAATGTTTTGGGGGGACATTAGTTACACCATGCTAAAAAAAGAGTTGGCTCCTTGCAATACTTCATGAGTGTTTCACATGTTAAGAAATGACTTATCCAGATGTTTAAGAATCTTTCCTTTTTCTATTGAAAAGTTGCAGAAGGTACACACACACACACACCTTCTTTAAATTTTATAATTCCTCCTCTTCTATCTTGAAGACAGAAACTGTGTTATTTGGTTCACTGTCAATTTGTTTGTCTATATAACCTAGTAGCAGGGACTCATGCACACTTAGGTGCTTAATAAATACCTAATGCATAATTTTAAAAATTAAAATAATGACCCAGTCATCATATTATGCAAACTCTCTCCTCATTGTTGGGATTACTAGCAGAAGGTGAATATGAAATGGCAAAACAGTATTGGGCATCTCTTCTGTGAATGGCATTCTCTAGCCTTCAAAGTAGTCTTATCTCAAATTGTGAAATATATTTTTAAATATTGGAAAAAATGATCATTCCAATGAAAAATATTCTTATTAGAGAGACCCAATGTGTATACCTATTTCTTAACCTCTTTATTCTCTATATATTTAAAAGATGAGTTTAGTCATTTCTCCAGTACCAAGATTTTGCTTACTTTTCAAAATGGATTTTGTGTGTAACAAATATTCCCGACAGTTTGAATAGTGTAAAAATGTTGATTTCATATTTGCAAGCTTTGTCATTGGGAATTTTATACTGAATAAGCCATGTATATATACATAAATAGTCCACAGGTGAAGATATATCTAATTTATTTTATATTCACACAGCTACAGAGGTCTTTTTGTCTTTATACGGCCAATCCTGACGCCTTGCAATGGTGGACCTGCAGTTACACACAAGATTCCATGTTGCTGCAAGCAGTCTGGAGGCAACAAAAACAAATTGATGGTGGCAGAAATAGGAGAATCCCACTCTGTCAGAAGATGAATAAGCTGAACTTGCCTGACATGAACCCTAGCTGACACAAGCAAGGTGGAATCAAAGAGTGGGCAACTTTCGACAACCCATGCTTCACAGCCCTGACCACTGTGGATGGCTGTGGTTATCTCCAGACAAAATGACTGTGAGTAAAAGGCTTACATACACTTAAATTAAACACAGCAGGGTTTTAGTAATCTCTGTTTGCATTTTACTTTCTGTTAAGAAGGAAATTGCTTGGACTTGGAACATTTCATTTAATGGCATTTTTAGTTACCTTTTTGTACTTCTAATGCCACAGTCTAAATTCACTCCAAATTACCCAGTAAGACATAGGACACTTTTGTCTTTTTTATTTATTTTTTTTAAATTGCAGTAGCTTCCTTCCCAATTTTACTAAATTAAATGTGTTTTAAAGCATCTCAGTTCTTGAAACTTAATTATCCCAATCTCTGGGTGAAGTATAGCAAATAATACAAACCCCATTTATGTAATTTATTTTGAAAAAGACAATAATGGGATGCAATTGTGCTAATAATATATGCATTTCTGTATTTTTTTCCTTTTTAACAACAACTTATCAAAACCACGTCATTTTGAAACAAAAGCTTTAAGGGCATATGGAGGGTTAGGGTTGTCCATATACTGCTTTTTGGAGAAGGAGAAAAACTGCATAATATTATGTGCCATTGGAATATTTTGAAAGATTGTGTTTTGTTTCCTTCATTTTATTTTTCCATCAGTGAGTATTATTGACAGACACTCATAATAAACTATGAATAAAGATCATGGCTTGTAATTGTAATGCATAAATAAGAAGAAAAATATGTAAGTACTTCAGTAGCTGAAGCACCATTTATTATGTCCCAGCAGAGAAAAATTTAATTGTTAGACCACGTAGGGTCTAGGAAACTTTGGTTTAAACTCAAGCATAATAAGAAAATCTCAAGCATAATAAGAAAATCTATCATTCTCCTTCTTGTCAAAAATGAGTGTTTTGAAATCCCTGAGTCCATGATTATGCATTGTTTAATACTGATATTCTTGATGCAATCAGTTAATTGTTCTAATTTGCTGAATTCCACCTGCTGCATTACTTAAAGCCTAATTAATTGACTTATTTTTTACTCTTGGAAGGTGGGTAACTAGACTCTGGTCCCAAGATTGTACAGCTAGATGAGTCAGTGAGTGGTTGAAGGATGTGACCATTCAGAGAGTTGGGGTGCTGAATCCTGTTTAGCTCAAACCCAAACAGAACAAATATAAAAAGCACTTTCTCTACGAAACAAATCTGCAAACAAGCAAAAGTCAAAATAAAAATAAAGAAATAATAAAAACCCTCGAGCAAGCTAGCTAAGTATAGGTAAATATGCAGACATGTATGCTTTATGTATACACATCTTTCAGCCTGTATATAAACATATGCAGGATAAATATTTTAAAATATTATGCAATAGATTGCACAATATTGTGCAAAAGAATAAATATTATGCACACACAAATATGTGTAGATAGACAGATAAGTAAGTAGAATGAGAGAATTTTGACTTATTCAAAGGCAGAGGTCTTACTGGCTTATAGATTGAGTTTAAGTTGCAGCAGGAGCAAACCAAGTGCCCCCTTTCTGGAAGGCAGTGGAGGGACCTGTTAGGTCCCCATGGAGTAGAGTTGTGGTCACAGGTCTCAAACCACCTAATGATTTGGTGGGAATGTGAGTGGGAGCCCTGTTCCTCCTCCCTCCATGCCCCTTACTGCCAGACCCTCCTTTCCTTAGTGACCCAGTCTTATGCCTTGACTGCGTGGCTTCTGTGCTGAGGGAGCTGCGATCATGATCTGATTGTTAACTGCCTGTTGGTCAGGCTCATCATAGAAGTGTGAGATATTTCAAGTTCCTTACTGCTTCCTAACTACAGTTAACTTACTTTGACAATCGAAGATTGATAGTAGAATTATTTTAATATTGATTTGAATACACCTTTTCTTCCCTGACCCACCCTCTAATTTTTAATCCTTATTAGTTGAGAGTTAATTATATATGTTATCACCCCATCAATATTTTAATTGTTAACAGGGCAATGTAGATGCTGCACATACTACACTTAGGAAGCACATTTTTGACTTTATTATGGATTTCACAAGGATGAAACACTGGTTGGTGAAAGAAGACACTGGATGAAACACTGGTTGGTGAAAGAAGGCACTTCACCTTATATCCTGAACCTTCTGTTTCCTTAGAGATAGACTTGTCTACAATATCATTAGGGAAAAAAAGAAATAATTTGTCTACTTTAAAATTTTATTTCAGTCTTCTGTGATTATAAACAAGGTGACATTCACCATATTAGATACGTAGTTTTTCATATGCTGATCTTTCCTGAGGTGGTCAAAGAAGGAAATCTAGGTGACAAGGACTGGAGACGTCTCCAGTATATTGTGCTGAGTAGTGGACACTGAGGGTCCTCAAGACTATTTACACCTTAGTGATATCTCCCTGATAATGATATCTTATTTGACACACTTACATACTGTGTCATATTGTGAGAGTTCACCCAAAATTTCACTCTTACCTAGTTTCATAAGTGAAATCACAATTGAACCATGAGATTTAAAATATAAAATTTTATGGATTGGCTAAAAAAAGCACAAATTGTTCAAATGTGAAGATTGATGTGTGATCATGCACCCCTAAGCATATGAAAAAAGCAACATATATATGTATATAATTATGGGTGTATATATGCAGTATGTATATGCACACACATATATATAACAAAATTAAAATTATACATAGGGTACTAAATTAAAATTAGTTTTCCCATTAGCTAGCATATGTTTATTTATGTAGAACTCAGAAGATCTGAATTTCATCTTATCCTCTCAGGTTTACAGACATTTAAGCACGTTATTAGGAACTGTGATTATTCAGCACACCAACACTCAGGTATCACACAACTTCATTACTACCTGATTAATTAACCTGCTTAAAGTGTGAAAGTTGGCACCTTGTCATTAGAATCCATGGGAATAACTAATGAGAAACTATGAAATAATTTGTTCCTCAATTAAAAAACCTGAAAGAAGAGGTTTTATCTCATTATTCTTGTTTCCTGTTATCACCTATACAAAGCCAAGAAGATTTTACAAAACTTACTGTCTAAAGAGAACAGGCTATGTAACATCTCAGGGAACATTTCACAGATATTTAATAAAATGTGGTGTTATTCAACAGCAAAAGGTAAGCCAGAAAGGCTCCTGGGATAATATATTCATTATAGAGCATCAATGTGAAAACACGGTACTTTCATCTCATACCTGATGTTGAGGTTTAAATGAGGTTTCTAGATAAGAAAAGAGAGAAAGAAAAATAATCTAGTTCAACTTAGATCTGTCTAAAGAGACTTCAGAAAAAATATCAGGAGAGGTAATTAGTATTAAAGAACTATTAAATTACAACATTTCCGTTTATTAAAAAACACAGCCCCGAGCCCCAATTTCCCTCAGTATGACTGATTTTATTCAGTGGCCACGTTTACACTATCACTCATATTGGGAAGAAGGCAGTAAAGGTATTCATTTCAATTGCTTTCCCTTGTCCACATTCATGAGATCATGCGTATCATATAACAATGCTGAAGCATCAAAGGTACTTTCCTAGCTTAGAACTTTTTGTAATATTTATAGATCTATCCTCCTCCCCACAAGTTATTCATAGAGTTCACAAATGCCAATGAAATAAATGTCTATTGTTTAACATTAAAGTAAAGAAGCCAAAAGTTTTTCTTGGAGGTTAAGTGAACAATCTTTCTCACACTGATTATTTTACATACATCTTTTCAGTTAGAAAGAATTTCATGCTCTGAACCATGGCAGGATATAGACTATAGAATCTATCCAATGTAAAGCTAGGCATAAATGAATACAGATGTTAATTAATTGGATATCCCTATTTAAATTCCTTGAAATATATTCTGGATCATGTCTCCTGCTTTCTCGTATAAATCTTTAAACTGAGGCCACCCGCATTTAGTGAAGGAAATAGTCAGATTTTTAAAAACCACATGCATGTTTTTCCAAAATCAAGATTTTGTGAAGATAATCACAAAGTTTCAAATAACAAAATTTAATTAATCCACTTTAGAAAAAAGATTCATATCCGTTTTTTACTCTAAGCTTTATAATTTTATTCAGTTGCAAAATATCCCGGAAGAAAAAAAAGAACAGGCTGTTGGTTGGTAACACACTTGAAAAATCTCTGCTTTATTTCCTGAAAGAATTTCAATTAGCATATAATGAAAAATTTAGAGTCAAGTCCAGCATATATTTAATGATAATACCTGCTATTTTTTGAGCATCAATGGCATAAACTGTATGTTAGGCATTTCACATGCAAACCTTATTTATATCTTAGCATTATCAAGTTTGTATAATTATACCTATTTACAGACAAGAAAACTGAAGTCCAGTTGTGTTTTATATCTTGTCAGACTTTCTATTCTGACATGAAATTCCATAAACTCGCTGGAAATTGCTTCTAATCTACAAAGTATTCTTATTTAATACAACCTATTAATAAATGCCTAACTACACTACAGCATGGGGTTATTTATTTGTTTTTAAGGATGTGAAACAAAATTTACAGGTAAAAACAGTTTGATATAATCAATTATAAAACAAAAACAATAAAGTTATATTCAAAATTAATCACACAGGGCTTCACTGGTGGTGCAGTGGTTGAGAGTCCGCCTGCTGATGCAGGGGACGCGGGTTCGTGCCCCAGTCCGGGAAGATCCCACATGCTGCGGAGCGGCTGGGCCTGTGAGCCATGGCCGCTGAGCCTGCGCGTCCGGAGCCTGTGCTCCGCAATGGGAGAGGCCACAACAGTGAGAGGCCCGCGTACCACAAAAAAAATAAATAAATTAATTAATCATACACATTCTTCAGAAATTATATCTGTAATAGTTTAACATTACTGACAGATAGTATCATGAATATTAAATTGACTAATTAAAATTTTCCAAAAATAGAGAACCAAGAAAATAATTTGCTAAACATAGAGGTATCAGGGAAAAACTGCATAGTCATTTTAATAAGGTATATCCTGCTAAATAAAAAAAGAGAAAGAAAGAAGGAGGAAATGAAATAAAGGAGGTCCTGGTCAGGGCAGCTTTTTTATCTTATTTGTATAAGATTAGCTATTTAAACATTTATGCCAGTCCAAAGTAAAGGGAAAGAAAATGACCTAAAACTTTAAAAGCATCAATATCATTTCAAGGTAAAAAAAACAGCTGCATTTAAAATGATGAGAAGATTACCTGTGCTTTCTTTTTTAGGTCAAAATTTAAACTTTAAAAATAAAGTGATACTTAAAAGATGATGTTTTGAGAACAAATACTTAGGGCAATAGAAGATTTTAAAAAGTAGATTTGAAATTATATGATGACCAATAATGTGTCATGGGAAAATAATTAAATAACAAATATAAATAAAACTGAATAGACTGAAAAATGAACCACAGATAAAGACACTATCTTAAGGAGAGTAGCTAACTCAATAATAAAAGTAAGTAGTCTGCCCAGAATAGCAAAGTGTTCCCAACCACTATATATATTTGATACTAATACTTATATCTTTTATTCACTAATGTGCAATATAGTTTGTGTACAACCCCTCAAAGACATATGAGGGGCTGTATACAAAATACAACCTGAACACATCCTGTTGTGTTCAGTGATGTATTTATCATACCTTAGTACTCAAATATATGAATTTATATGAGTATACATGTTGCATGGCAACATCTAGAAGTCTGTCTCCATTATTAACTAATATAAAACATTAAATTTAAAAAGTTCATAGTTTCAAATTGCCTGCTGTCATTACAAACTTTCACGTGTAAATCGACATTCTTCTGGCTTTTATTCCACCTATGAATCATTCTATAGGTGTAATAGTTACGTCACTGCATTTTGATCCGTTTATTCGCAGGTCTCCAGACTACCAGGAAATGGGTGTCTCCACTGGGATTGTGATTGGGAAGCTCTGAATTAGTGGCATTCCTGATAATGTTTTCAATTTATTTTTATGTCAGTAGTGAGAAGCATTACTATTGTTTAATCTTATCTCCACTTCAGAACTTAAAGGGAGCATATTGTGCAACTTCCTTCCTTTGTTGTCCCCATTAGCAGGGGTCAGGTTCTACCTTATTCAGCATACACTAGAAAGGAACACAAACAAAAGTAAATCAAGCTAAAAATAGTCATTGCTCCTCACATCACTGCTTTGAGTCCAACCAGACTTCTTGCATGTCCCCTCACTCATGTACTAAGACTGAGGTCTGAGCACCTCTAAGAGGCTACATGGCCATCCTAGGGTTCTTGACATGGTCACTGTCATCAACTACAAATGCTAGTGTTTGAAATTCAGCTTAGCTCATATCTAAAAATGAACAATGGAGCAGCATGGGAAACTTTCTCAAAGGTGTCACTCCGTCTCCACAATCAATTCATGTAGGAAACGTGAAGTTGTTCAGTTTCTGAAGACAGCACCACCCCTCCTTTAAGATATTATCCAAGAAACACACTGAACACTACCTAGAACACAACCTGGGAAATTGGATCATGATTGTAGACTTTTATATCAATCACACAGGAAATCCTTATAAATGGGATCCTTGGAAAGAGATTGTACTCTATTAAACAAGCTATAGTCATATTTAAATGAAGCAGGGAATATATTTTAGAAGTGTTTTAAAATTTAAATTTTTCAGTAGGTTTTTAATCATGAGAAATGTACATGTATAAAATCCTTCTTTGCATTCAGTTAGCCCAGGTCAGTTTCCACTTTTTAAAAAAATATGAATACCATCTCTTCACCCACTGAAAAGATTATTCCTCTTAAGAAAATAGTGTGATACTTAAGAGTTGGTAGCTTCCTAGATTGTATTAGTGATGGCAGGTAAGATATGACAAATGTTTAAATCACTATCGGTACTTGATCATTGTGTCCGGTTACAAAGGGTGGGAACAGAGTTGGACCATGTTCAAGTACCCTAATGCATGCTACATATTTTATGCACTTTGTTCACTTTTTACAACATTCTGAGTGGTAGAAAGTATCATCCCATTACATAAGTGAGGATACAAAGTAGAGGGAAAGTAAGTATCTGATTCAGGAACATTGATATTAGTCGTTGAGCTAGTATTTGGACTCTCCAAAGTTGTGAATTCTAGATATCATGTTTACTTATTTAGCTGGTTGTTTTTCCTCTCTATGCCATGCAGTTTCCTATCAGTGACATGTGAATAGCAGGTTACCTTAAGGAGCGAAACTCTCTCCATCAGGACTAGTGGGTAGAAATGGATGAGTGTGACATTGATAGAGTCAGTGTGCTTTGTGGCCATCAGCTCTCTTCCAGGTGCAGCACAGGAACGCAGGGGTCTGAAAATGCAATTAACTACTTCAAAAGCTTTCTGCCCATTGCTACTCTGACATTTAAGATTTTTGACAACTTGTTACATTTCTCATCTCCCCTTGAAATGCTGTTTACCAAAGGAACATAATCCTTGTGTCTAATTTATATTCTACTTATTAAGCAATCATGGACTTGTCACTAGGATATTAATTTGAGTTTAGAAACAAATTAAGTTATTTAACTTGAATATGTCAGTGGTGTCTTCACTCATGAACAAATAAGCTCAACTTATTTATTGATAAGGAATTATTTTTGAAGCCTCAAAATTATTTCTACCTTTTTGAAAAAATAAAGTGATGTTTAACTCTCCAACAATATTTATATTGTGTTTGTATCAAATCATGGAGATTATCATGTCATTTGTAAATTCCCATTTGTACATTTCCTTTGGTATAATGGTATGACTTTCGTTTTAAGTAGTGGAATCTCAAAATAAATTGCAAAACAGATCAATCTCCAATAGATAAATGAAAAATGTGCAATGAAGCTAAAAATATCCTCCACCAAGGTGCTAGTTGGCTGTGTTGCTTAGCTACCCATGACCAAACAGGCTGACAGCACCATGAACTTTCTGGCTGAGCTGGGTATAATTACCAACCAAGTTTCCATTTCATTAAGTTCCACTTACAAATCTTAAGAATATTGAAATGTGCATATTTAGAAGATTTCACCATCATAAATGAGGACAAAATTTACTTCTTTAAAACAAATGATATTCCAAGATGTGCCTCTGGGTAACTTAACTAAAACTTTCAAAGGTTGAAATAATGACATTTTTGAAGGCAAAATTCTATTTTTAAAGGAAATAACTATAGTCAAAGACTGAGGGGCAGGGAATATTCTTTTTCTTTTTTTAATCATAAAAATTTTTTTTTTAAATTTTTCCTTTAAATACAAATAAAAGTATGAATGGGAAACTTAGGATTGCTTTGTCTTCCTGCAAAGCTACAAAACATTGATTTTTCTTTTCCATCAGAGGTAATCGTTTTATGCTTTTGTCCCCAGTTCTAAGGTTTAAATGCAGGTTAATTACTGAAATATCTTAGATGATTTAGCAGAGTCCTGTACAGGGAACACAGTAATTCAGTTCATCAGACAACAAAGCCCATTAGCAGATATTACCAAGTCACTACTAAAAGGCAAGAATAAAGGAAATGCAAAGATTCATATCCCTTCATAATTAACACACAAAGCTTTGAGTGCAGATTACAGTAGGATTATGGTGAATTAAAGAAGTACATCTGATGCTCCTTTTATAGATTTCTTATTGTTTATCATACTTATCTGAAATATATATGCGTTCATTTAGTTCCATAAGAGTATAATTGAGACAAATAGCTGAAATCCATTTATACCATCTGAAAGTAAAAAAAGATTATGTCTCAAGCACATTTGCATCCATTTACAATGTAATAAACTGGACAACATTTTACTGTTCCGTTTCCTCTACTCTCTGTATAGAGACAGAATTTTGTCCCTCTGATATTGGCTGAATTTGTGTTATTTAAAAAATAATTTTAAAATACATTTATCAAAATAATACATGCTTAAAGTATTACAGCCCATAGTACAAACAAGTTTATGATGAAAATAACCAGTCTCTGGCTTCTTTCCTTACTATCCCAGTCCTGCGGTTTTGGGGTTTTTAAAGAAGCTGATGTCTTTATTGAGATGAAATTCACATAGCATAAAATTAATCAATTTAAAGTAAACAATTGAGTGGCATTTAGCTCATTCACAGTGTTGTGCCTCCACCATCTCTATTTAGTTTCAAAACATTTTCATCACCCTAAAGGGAAACTCAGCCCTTCTCTCCAGCCCTGGCAACAGCCAGTCACTGTTTTGTCTCTGTAGATTTATCTATTCTGGGTATATCATATACATGGAAACGGACAATATTTGACAATTTGTGTCTAGATTCTTTCACTTAGCATAGTGTAATAATTTTGATTTTAATTCTTCTGGAGAGTATCCTCATAATTTTTGAAAGTATATTTATATCTCTGTGTCAGGCAATATCTGTTGACTTCTTGATATGACATAAGAGCATTCATCGTACATTCACAATTCTCCAATCTTATTCCAGTGTTTGAATTACTTTACTATTTTTAGTTTTTCCATTGGTTGCTATTGTAAGTTATGTGATATATTTAAACTCAGATTTTTTTTCCTTTTTTGATAGTATTTTACGATTCTGCATTTTGCAAATCAGGGTATTCAAATTGCTACATTTTCTTCTTTCTTTCTTTCCTTTTGTTACATTTTATCTTCTCTCAGTTATGCTGTACTTTTCCATTGTCAAAATGCATGCACTTATTAATTTTTCAAATATTTATTGAGGACCCACCTTTATTATGGACATAATTTTATTTTGCTTTTAATTTGCTTTTCCTTGCATGTTTATTTTTCTAGGCATTTGTAATTTTATATTTATCTGACATCTGACTTTATCAGATCCCCAATTTTTTCTAACCTTTCAATCAGAATTTTTTATGCTTTAAGACTCTTTTTTTTAAAATAAAACTTTTGTCTAAAAGCTGTAATCCTCCTTCTTCCATGTGGAACATTTACTTCTTAATTTGTTATAGAGCTTTCACTGTGATCCTTCCCTTCACAGACATGAAGAATTGCAGTCATTATTTCCTGGAATACATAAGTCCATCTTTTGGGGTTTATTCCTTTATTTTGCCATTTATCTTCAAATATCTCCCTATGAAAAATGCATTGGAGGTAAATTTTCTGTGGACTTGAATGTTCGAAAATCCTTCTACTTTTATTTTACTTGAAAGACAGTTTGTCTGGGTATAAAATTTTAAAAGCATCACATGTTTTCCATCTAGTATTCAGTGGCACTGATGAAAATTACAGTTCCAGTACGATTTTGTTTTTTATAAATAACATTTTTCTCATCTACAAGTTTTGAAGATCTTTTGATTCTTTAGTGTCTTCATTTTCTGTTTGTGGAAGAAATTGCATATCAGATCACCTAGTTTGGTGTATTTATTTTTCATATTTTCCAATTCTTTTGCTTTGGAATTATGTTCTTTTTTTTCTATTTTCTAGTCTTATTGGATTTTTTTGATCTACAAGAGCTTTCTCTTTTTGTTTGATGTCATTTTTTTTTAATTTTTTTTTTTTAGAAGATGTTGGGGGTAGGAGTTTATTAATTAATTTATTTATTTTTGATGTGTTTGGTCTTCGTTTCTGTATGAGGGCTTTCTCTAGTTGTGGCAAGCGGGGGCCACTCTTCATTGCGGTGCACAGGCCTCTCACTATCGCGGCCTCTCTTGTTGTGGAGCACAGGCTCCAGATGCGCAGGCTCAGTAGTTGTGGCTCACGGACCTAGTTGCTCCACAGCATGTGGGATCCTCCCAGACCAGGGCTCAAACCTGTGTCCCCTGCATTAGCAGGCAGATTCTCAACCACTGCGCCACCAGGGAAGCCCTGATTTCATTTTTTTCTATTCTAATATTGTGTTTTCTAGATGTAAAAGAAAAGAATCATTAGATTCTTGTTGAGTCTTTTCTGTTGGTGAAGATTGTACATGAGAACCATGAACTGATTTACTCTCCCACTTTGCTTTACATTGAGCTACAGTCATTTGTGCAGTCTTTGAGGCTGCAAAACCATACATGTCAAAATAAAAGGGACTTTATTTTAGGTACAGTAGAGAAATATTGGTGATCCTCAGACTTCTTGTCTAATTTGTTTAAAAAATAGATTTGGATGTTTGCTTGGGTATTCATTACAGTCTGTGATCTCATCTCATCTAACTCTCTTTGTGGGTGGGGTGTGTGTGTGTGTGTGTGTGTGTGTGTGTGTGTATGTTCATGCACTGAGGAGAAAGAGTTGTTGTGAGCATATTGCCAAGTACAGTTGTATAATTTACCCCCATATATCTCTACTGGGCTCCCTGGCAGTCCCATTAACTTGGAAGCTAGACCTTCTCAGAGATTTTATTCAGAAGAACTTCCCCCAATATTGACATGATTCAATCACTTACCTCCTTCAACTTATTGCTCATATGTTAGTTTCTCAATCAAGATTATATTCAAACTACGCATTTAAACTTGCAATCTGCATCTTCCCCCAGAACTCCACATTCTTCTAGTTCTCCTCAATTTTTTCCATTCCATTTATCATATTTTAATGTACTATAATATACTTATATAACTTGCTATGTAATTTGCTTATTTTTATGTTTTATGCTCCATATTTTGATAAAGGGGCTCTTATTTACATATTTGAATTAGTATTAATTTAAAAGGCTGATGATTGTCTTACCTAGCAACTTGACTGTTGGAAAAATTTTAATGGAAAACCATGTTTATCAATCTACAATTTAGTAGAGCAGGAAAACATGTTAGGACTTTTGCACAGTAACCCATTCTAACTAGAGGGAAGGGGGTCATTTTGGACTTTAGCTACTATGAGAAGTGCAGCTCTTGTTCATATTTATTGCACATCCCTTGGTTTCCTGTT
Source organism: Delphinapterus leucas (assembly GCF_059928025.1). Lineage (NCBI taxonomy): Eukaryota > Metazoa > Chordata > Mammalia > Artiodactyla > Monodontidae > Delphinapterus > Delphinapterus leucas. The sequence continues at coordinate 84,668,068 of NC_143136.1, forward strand.
GGTTCATGACATTGCCATAATGATTTTTTAATTGAACTTTTATGGTTAATATTTCCTTGAGGTTTTATTTTTCTTATTTAAAAAATTTACTGAAATATATCCCAAAAAGAAATATTGGGATTGGATCAATTAGTAGCTTTAAAAAATGTGTTAAGAGGAATTGGATAATGGCCTAATGGGATTATGTAGAAAACCCCGAAGTATTCATATTTTTAAAGCCAGCAATAAGGAAATCTTAGCCTGTCAGCTAAAATCACCTAGCTGAGAATGTAAGACCAGGTTTTATACATTTCTATACCCCTATGGGAAGAATGAATTAATTACAATCCCTCACTTAAAGTCAAAGAAATTGAATTTCTGTTAAAATATTGGAAGATGTTAACAAAATGTGCAAGGCTATCAGTTATTTCCAATGGCTAATTTCTTTTCAAGAATTAGATTCACTATTTTGTAACGTAGAAGAATTCAGTATGAATGGGTACATACTGATGATTTTTAATCAGGATCATTTGTTTCTATGGGTTCATATTAGATGGTATTTACATCTTTGAAAAGTTTTGTTACAAGGAATTAGATGTCTCAATACCTTGTGTGTGTGTGTGTGTGTGTGTGTGTATGTGTGTGTGTATCAATGTTTTCAGGAAAGATCAATAACTTTTGGTTGAAAAACAGCCTTTTTAACTTAGTAAAATGTGTACCTTCTCCCACATATATTTTCCTACTTTATTAAGTAAAATTTCATCCACAAAACAGTCAAATGCTTCATTGCCCTTCCTTTCAATTCTCGTTATAAAAAATTCTAGTGCTGCTCTCCTTTTTTGGCATTAGAAACAAGTAAGAGGTGTTAATAATAAGAGAAAAAAGAGCCATATGGTAGTCTTCTGACAGACAGACATAAAAACAGATAACTGCCTTTCCTTACCAGTTGACATAATTAACTGAGCATCCAATATATGCACAGCATTGCACTTGCTCCCTTGAAAAATTTTCAAGAATTTAGGGGCTTTTCGCTCTCTAGAGTCTTAAAAAATATTTTTAATAAATAACTTTACTTACTAAATTATATATTATTTTGTTTTATTTATTTTTTGAAATAAAACAAATGAAGCAATATAATATTCTTGGAATGGGTTAAGTTGTGTCATCTTTCCCCTGGTTTTTATTACTCCATTTTTCCTACCTACCTTGAGCCCCTGATCAAGGTAACAGCAGTGTGAGTGAATCTGTGATTTGAATAAAATGAATGTGCTTTCAGGAAACAGCAGTGGATGTCACTGCTACCACTCCCACCTGCATGGTTAAGTGCCCCTTAGTGCTTCCCCTCCTATAGGATTGCAGAATGGAAGAGGTGTCACTGAATATGGCTGGTTGCAGAAATCTCCTGTCATGGATACCTCAACTTATCAAATCTAAAGTGAAAGAAGATTGCCAAACTGGGAAGCTCTTCGCATAATGGAAAAAACAGGTGGGGAACTCAATAAAACAATAAATCAAGGAATGAGGGTATAAATAAGAAACAATGAAGAAACATTCTCTAAATCCAAGGTGGGTCTGGGTTCTGATAAGAAAAAAATTGATTGGACAGGGTGAGTCTTCAATGAATAAGGTGATTTTAAAATGTAAAGTTATATCATTTTTTTTGAGTTTGAATAAGTTTCATTTTTGAGCCATCTTTGCTATGTATGGCCAATACAAGTTGATAGTAAATCTTTAAGTGCACTTCTGAAAACACTACTCTATACAGTAATTTTGTAATTTGTTCCAAAGATTACCAGCTAACATGTAAGTACATATGACTCAAGTCATGTCCATATCATTTCTTCATTCACTCATCAAGAAATTTAGTAGCTGTTCCATTAGGTTTTCTTTAAATGTATTATGCATACTGGGGTAAGGGGAGGGAGAAGAAAAGAGCTTTAGAGAGGAAGATTGCCACAATAAAATAAAATTATTCTGGGATGCTTTCCCAAATGAGAAATTAAGTGAAGGAATAATAATGATAATAAATATAATAATTAAAGAACGATGTGTAAAAATTTACTTAAGTTCAACAAAAACTCTTAAGAAAATAATAGGATGAAATTGCTCATTTCTCAAGAGAATAATTGTAATGAATATGAGAAAGTGGTAGTGAAGCAATTCTCTTAGAATTTTCATATCTTAAACATGTGATCATCTAATTATGCCAAAATCTAGTCTTCTTAAATCTTGAATAAGTACTTTTTGTGGGAGAATGTAAGCTGTAGTCTTTGGACTTCCTCTTTCTTCAAAACTGTGTAAATGTGAGGGGGCTAAGAAAATAGTAAATAAGTTGATGATAACAATATTCTATATCTTGAAAGAGATTTGGGTTACACAGTTGTATGCATTTGACAGAACTCATTGGTTTACATATCCATGATTCAGTATTTCATTGTACGTAAATTTTACATTAAAAGAAGTGTAAACTAATATTGAAATCTAGCTAATGATATGAGTGCCAAAGTATTTAGGAAGAAGTATAGCAATATCTGCAACTTACTTTGAAATGTAAAAATATAATAAGATGGATTGTTGAATGAATGGGAAAGGGATGATTAGACATGTGATAAAGCAAGTATAGTGACAATCTATGTGCTGAATACATAAAATATACTGAAATATATGGAAAATTCTTCCCACTTATCAGTATGTTTGACATTTTTATAAAATTAAGGGAAAAAAAGAAAATAGTACTAAACATCCTTTAGTAAACAAATTAAAAATATTTCATGTTCACATATTTTCATGAGTGAAAGAAACCTTCCCAGTTTTTAAAGTATAAAATCTTTAGGTATGAAAATAAAAATCCCAGTGCCATAACGTAATTTAGTATTTTGAATTGAAGGTGGTGGACTTAAAATATAAATGTTTTACAAACCATAATCTAACATCTTCCACAATCAGTTCAATAAATTGACAAGTCATTGTGGGCTGGGTATGGTATTGGGAGGTATGGGTAGGACGGTGGGATTCAGGGGAAGTAGAAAGGACAGAACATGGTACACTCTCTGGGGTGAAGCCCCCAAGACCTGAACCCCTGAACCACTAGGGCTAAGCAGTCACGTGGTGGCATCCTCACAGACAAGTAATAATTTCACAAAGGAACTGAATTGGTTTCTATTTAAAATCGTTGAAAAATAATAATTTAAAAATAAATGCAATTTTTACAAAATTAAAACTTCCTTTTGAAACATGAGCAACCCTACTAATCTGAGCTGGTATGTCTCTGCATGTTTGTTCACTTGTGGGGATTCTGAAGTCAGAACTGGCATTCACATATCACAATAAATCTATCTGTAATGTATACCACATCCTAAAGTATATCTCAAATTACACATAACACATTAAGAAATATACTTGTTCATGTTTCTTTAAGGAAGACATCTAAGGTATTGTTTACTAAAACTTCATATTTGCCTAAATGTATAAATGCACTAATTTCCCAGGGGTATTTCTTTATGTTACATAAAAGTAAGCAATAAGCCTGATTTGAGTGGGGAAATTTGTGAATCTGATCAATGAATTCCATTATGGCCCCATTCCAAGGATTTCTACCCTTCTTTTACAAATACACAGTTGCCTATACACCTGACACTGCTCCCCAAATCTCTTTAATAAATAAGAAGGATATGTCAGAGCATGTGTGTATATTCACTTTGCCTTTTTGTCTCTCTCTCTCTCTCTCTTTCTCCTTTCTCTCTCTTTCATTTTACAGCTCTTCTGGGTTCCCAGCTGATTTTCTTCGCAAGGTTAGTTGCTAATACATTCCTAGCATCCATGCATTATTAATGCTCACCGCTCTTCAAGGTGGCAGTGACAAATAGGAAGCAAAATCTACTGACTAGTGGGGAATGTACTTTTTAGTCATGCTTGAATTTTTCAATCCATTCTGCTTGTTGAGGATTTTTCAGTAAAGGTTCTGTGACAGAATGTGCTTTATACCTCTCTTCCCCTTCACTCTCTCCAAACCTTTTTGTTTTTCAAATCTAAGAGGCATTCAAGTATCAAGAGAAAGGATTATGCATCAGGGCTTTGAGGGAGAGTAGAGCAAAAAGTACTTTTGATGGTTGCCAAAGCAGGAAGGTCATTGTTCCTCTTTACATGTTTGTAAGTGGCAGTTCTGATTCCAAAAAGACTATGCATGTAGTCAAGAAAATTATACTATTTTAACTAGGTTATGCCAGCTGTAGTATTCCCTGAAATAATACTAAGTGTGTATCATGAGAAACATTGATTTTTTAATGTGCAGATTTGTTTCTTCAGATATAAAATCCTATTCATTTTGCAGTATAAAGAAGCAATCTGTGAAGTATATTCTGAGATGGTTATTGGGTACTATAAATCCCACTAGCAGATCTATTACATTTGTTTAATTCAGAATTTCTGCATTTAAAGTATTATACCTTTGTGCATGTAATGATGAGCTTTTAGAAAATAAATTTTCAGTGAATAACAACTTAATTCACAGAGAACACAAGAATTGGAATTCACCCAGCGACTGGAGTTGGGAGGAAATCCTCTTTTTTTTTTTTTTTTTACCATATTTCCCCAGCTTGAAATGAAAATAACCATCTTAACAGCAAATAATCAATTGCCACAATATCCATGTTTGTGAATTCTTAATAAATATTTCATTTAAATCACAGTGATCCCTAATTCTTGCATGATAGAAACTAACACTTCGGATAAATTAAAAGCTAGTTAGAACCATAGAAGCAATGGTAGCACCATGGCCCTTTATGTGCAATTTTAATTTTTCCCAAGGGAAGAAGAAGGTGCAAACAAATTTTTGAGTGAATAGTTTCTAACTAATATTTTGCTAGGTGCTTTCAATACATTACTCCATTTAATTATGACAAATTTTCTATGAGGTAGGTATTATTATATCTGCTTTACAATTAAAAATAAAAACTGAGAGTGTAATTTAGAGAGCCTCGAAAGTACCAAAACTAATCTGAAAAAATCAGTTTGATGCCAAAGACCATATTCTGTGCATTGCACAATTGTTGCCTTCTTAGACTTTGACTCCCTGCATTACAGTATCATTACATTTGATTCATTTAATTCCTTAGCAGTGGTGATGGCACATGAAGCTATGTAGTTATTTATAGGTAGGTATCATTGACTTAAACCCACTTAGAAGAGTTTCAGACATGGATAATTGGCTCAAAAGTACAGTTTCTATTCGAGCACATTATGTGCTGGGAACTAACACATATATTGAGCCATGAAAGAATTAGTTTAAATGATTAGTGGTCTCGTAAAGGTGAATGTTAAATTAATACCTATGTATAATCATAGAATCAGGTATTTTACAAGTGATGAGAGCAATAAAGAAAATCTCTTGGATTTTTAAGCATGTGAAATAGGTAAATTTGGACTCCCAAAGTGAATATAAAATAATAAAGGAGAAATAGTTATATGACTTTAAAAGTTACTGAACTGCTGGTCCCCATGACTGATTTAATCCAGGTATCTCAATGTATATCCATAAATCTTCCACTAACCATACAGTTTTAAAAGGAGAGCAGATTAAAGCCACCCATAACCCACACATACAGCATAAGCAGAGAAGAGAATGCAAAAACTTCTGTTTATATGTAAATGCAAGAATATACACCAGAAACCAGCAATAATTTCTGACTGTGTTCAATCAGGTTACATTGTATCAGTACAAAATAGAGGAGATTACTAGTGATAGTGGTCACACAACTCAGATAATTTAACTTCAAGAATTAGTTGGCCCTATCCTTAGCGGAAAATTCTAAAAGCAGGAACAGGTCTGACCCCTTATGGATTAGTACTCTGCTACAAAAGGAAGGGGCTTGAAAGTGCATGGGCCCAGAGGTGGTAACTTTGAAAAGGTAAGCTTCTAGATCAGATGGAAGCAATTTGGAAGAGGATGTCATACATCAGAGATTTGGTGGGGAAAGAAAAGAAGAAAGCAAGTAATAGTTATTGAGTGTCAATAGAAACAAAAACTAGATCATAGAATCAGAAACTGCATCAACCCACTCCCAATAGGTGGAGTTGATTAAAGAAATCTTTTTTTTCTATATCAATAAAAGAGAGATCAGCTAAAGTAAGAAACCTAGTAAACTACTCAAGCCCCTACCCCCTTTCCATATTTCACCTATTATTGCTGGTCCAGGATACTCTATGATACTTAAAAATAAACAATAACAACAGAAATGGCAGAAAACACTCATGCAAATTGTTGAAAGAGAAAAAAAGTGATAATCAAAATTATTCTGCTGATCAAAATATTAATGAAAACCTCCATTATGATCCAGAATAAAGCTGCAACTCATATATTTATCAACATATATTAAACAAATATGGTTTGGCAGATATGAACTACACACCAAATTAGAAATTTAAAGCTAAGAATAGAAATGATTATAAATTAAAGATATGACTAGAGTTGACTAAAATCACAAAATAAATTTCAAGACAAAGACAAAATTATAAATGAAGACTAAATTACATAGTGCTCATGGAAAAACAGATTTGACTAAAAATCCCAGGCCTGGGCCAGGCTAAGGGTGAAAATAACACCATTATTAAGATTAACTGAAACTGGATTTAGGAAGGTAAAGATGGATAGTTATTTATCCAAGCACCAATTGCACTGGACCAAGTGACATAAATTGTTAAAAAAGCAAGATTCTACCCTCAGCAGTTTCCAGTCTCATCAGGAAGATGAAATATGGATACAACTAAAACACCACACTGAAGTGGTTCATTACCTATGGAAGATAGAGATTAAAGTCTACTGCAAGTTCAGAGGTGGGAGAAACCATCACCATCTTGTGATAGAAGACATAATCTATTCCAAAGATGCTGTAATTGCTTAAAACATGTTTGCAGCTCAAATTTTGAAAATGTTTTCACATTAAAAGCAAAATCATCTTAGTAATGATATTACCAAAATACGTATTTCCCTTTTTGTTTTACCTTTTTTTTTTTTTTGCTAGATGAGATGCCAAATGCCTTTATTCTATTCTTAAAAATCAAATTCTCTAATCACAGTAATTAAAGAGGCTATCATTCAAGATAGTAAATGGTGCACTACAGGCTCAATCTCTCCCAAAAGTATTTTCAAATTTGTTATTTTAAATAGCGACATTGTTGGAGTAATGACATAGTGTCTTACGGTTATGATTCAGAACCCCACACCTCTCTGGATATATAGATTTCACATGTATTTTAAAAATCTATCAGATTATAGTCACACATCATACGTACTAAACAAATCATCAAGATTCTTCCTTCAGGATACCCATGTCTCTTCAACCAATAGCTGGAGGTGGTCTTTAAAAACATGTGATTTCAGGTCATGGCCCTGATTAAAACTCTCTGAAGGTTTTAAGGGAAGGGTCACAGCTTCAAGGTGCTGCCCGAGGCCCTGTACGATGCTAGTCATTATCCCCTTCATGGCCCCTAGGGACTCCTTTTCCAGTCACACTCCTCCTTGTTCCCTGAACAAGCCAAGCTTCCTCCTGGCTGAGGACCATCACCCCAGCTCTCCGCACTGTTGGGAAGGCATTTTCCCCAGATCTTTATGGGGCTGCCACCTGTACTTTATCAAACATTACCTTAAAGTCACCTGCACAGAGAGCCCTCTCCTGGCCACTTTACCTAAATTAATGCCAACTCTACCCACCTCTGCCCTCCTGGTTCATAGAATCCTGTAGCTCTTTACCCTATTTTGTTTTCATAACACCTACCAGGAGTATATGATAAAGTGTTTAGTGTCTGTCTCCACCTCCTCTAAATTGTAAGCCCCATGTCTATCTTGTTCATTGCTCTGTCTACAGTGCCTAGGACATATTTATCAAATAAATGTGTGAATCAATGAATGAATTCATGACAGAATAAATTAATGAATGAAGGGAGGTAGTGGAATTTGATTCATCTCAGCGTTTTTCTTTCCTTGTGGTTACCAGGGAACAGTAGCTTCCATGTTCTTCCCTCCTACTTCTCTTGGTTTTATTAGCATTGAGAGGGTGACTAAGGAAAACTAGTTTAAAAATTGAGATGAATTAAATTGCCTAGTGTTCAGTATTAGGTTACCTAACTGACGTGTTTTCTAATCTCCTTCCTCCAACTAAACATTCGAATAGAGATGGTTAACTGAAGTTAAAAATGAGATAGGGGAAGAAAATCCACAGACAGAATGTGTGTGCAGTTTCACACTTATTGATAAATAAAAATACCTGCTGTTTTGCTACAGGCAAACCAACACAAGAGAATGTAAAAGGTGCTTCAGAGTAAAATGACAGCTGGTGGATATTTCCCTAAGTGGACTTTTTAAGCCATTTTCAAAGTTATGCTATGTTTTTCCTTCTAAGTTTCAGAAGCATGAATTTTCTTTGACTCAAAGCAGTGTTTGGGGAAAAGTAACAGCTACCAAAAACAGGGGAGACAAAAGTTTCAAGTTTATAGAATGGCAAATAGAAAGACATATATTTTTATATTGTGTGAGTGGATTTTACCATTTCTTATAGTGATTCAGACATTAAGTAAGAAAGGGAGGCTGTCACTGGCCAGGTATAGATAGAAATGTACAACTAAAGATCAGGAACAGAACTAACCTGTATTCTTTTCAAGCCTCAAATATTTCCTATATTTAAAATTTCCAAGTATTAGTTATGACTGCTACTTTTTAAAGCATTGTGATAAAGAGTCCCAGATCAAGGCGGTCACAAACACAAGAAAAATTATTTAAGAGTAAAAAAATAAGAATAGTTTATTATTATTATTACTGAGGGAAAAAAGCAATTTGATATTTTTTGATATTTTAAGCTCTTATTTTTTCTTTAGCTGTAGGTACAAATGATATCCAGTCCAGAGGCATGAGACCTTGAGACCACTTCATGGTGCCTCTCCTGGGAAAAGCAGTAATAAAGAGAGAAAGCTTGGAATGAAAATAGCAGAGATGAAGTCTGTATTCAAAAAGATTACAGAAGCTAAAATATTGATTACGTATGGTGATAAACTACCTTACCTATAAGCTATGAATATCTGCACATATTTCTGAGCGCCAAAGCCATACATGTAATTGTAGTGAAGGTTTTGTAAGAAAGTGTGTAATTTGTTGCAGTGCCTCATTTCATTGTCATAAGATATTATTCCTCACACGGAATCCGTACCTATACCTCACTCAGGCTCTGTCAGTTAGGTTCCTGGATAGATTTACTTAAATTCTAGGAAAGGAAAAAAAGAAAAAGAGAAAGAGAAAGAAAGAAAGAAAGGAAGGAAAGAAGGAAGGAAGGAAGGGAGAAAGGAAGGAAGAAGGGAGGGAGGAGGGAGGGAGGGAAGGAGGGAGGGATGGGGAAGAAGGAAGGAAGATTAAAATGTTAGCAATTGCAAAAATCATGGTTTATGAGGGAAACTAGTCAAGATTTTTGGCAAAGTTTTCTAGTCAGTTTGATGAAGTAGCTTGATATGTATTTATCCAGAGAGTCTCATTCTATAGGGGAATTTATAAGTCCTTGAAAATGTCATAAAACTTTGGCCTGGTAGTTGTTTCAGAGCCCTGTATGTGTAGATTTGCATTTTTCAAGAAAGGAAAATATCATGACACATGCATCAGCTAAATATTGTATACTCTGATTTTTTTCTCTTATCTTAAAGAATTTGTACTTTCTTTTTAATTTTTAAAAAATATCCTGTAACCTATACTCACTTAGGTAATATTTTTATTATTTAGGGCATAAACTATCTATGGAAATGTATATTCAAATACAAAGTCAACACCACTATGTGATTGCACTTACTCTTTTGCCGTTAGTATTCACCACTGGGACTCGCCATTATTATCACATGCCAGGATTAAGTACCATATTCCCAGATCCCAACTCCATTAGGAACACATAGACTCTTTGTCACTCTAGGTCAGCTGTGAAAGTGAAGAAGGCACAAGTGCAGAAAGGCCAATGAGTTCCCTCTCCCTAGGTAAAAGGTTTAATGCCATTTTTATCATGCATTTTTAACCCAGTGATTTTGTCATAATCTCTGGGGAAGTTTCCCATTTACTTAATAAATTATTTATTGGTTATGGTATCTACAACAAAAAGAATTCATTTACACACAAGCCATTTGCTGGTGACCTTTAAGTGAGGTGCTTCATGTACTTTCTAGTCCTTTCTGAAGTCTGTAATACAACATCCTTGACTAGCAGTGAAAAAATGGCATAGGGAGTTAGTGTCTGGTTCCAATTGAAGTAGTTACCTATGATCACACTACAATAGGGATTATTTTTTTATTTCTTTTATTTTTTGCGGTACGCGGGCCTCTCACTGCTGTGGCCTCCCGTTGCGGAGCACAGGCTCCGGACGCGCAGGCTCAGCGGCCATGGCTCACGGGCCCAGCCGCTGCGTGGCATGTGGAATCCTCCCGGACTGGGGCACGAACCTGTGTCCCCTGCATCGGCAGGCGGACTCTCAACCACTGCGCCACCAGGGAAACCCAATAGGGATTATTTTTAACCTTCAGGCTTCTATTGGCATCGTATTCAAAGCATGGACTAAGTTTACAGTAATCATAGAATTTATGGTCCAGGTCACAACTGTTTTGGAAGGAAAAGAGGGCATTAGTAAAAACACCAAGAAAACAGGTATGTCCCAGGCAAACTGGATATATGATCACTTAATTATCTCAAGAGACCACCAAAGAAAGCTCCTTTTTAACTAAAAGCAGGTTTAATTACTTAAAAACTGCACAGTTCAGGGGAAAATCTAGGTGGGTCAACATAAGTTCACTAGGCCCCAGGGATAGGCTGAGATGAGAAAAGGGCGTGTTATTTATGATTTTCTCTTTAAAAGTTTTGCATTCACATTAAATGTAACAAAATCTTATAATTTCTAGAAAACAATTGAGTTACATTTTTTCTTCACTCAAAATAAATATTAATTCCCTGTTGAGAAACATTTGTTAAGTTCTAGAACATTCATTCATGCAGTCCTTCTTGCAATTATTAACTAAGAATTATTAATACTTTACTATGTCCAGGCACAGTGGCAAGTGCAAGGACTACAAATATAAGTAAGATAAAGTTACTGTCCTCAAGGGGTCACATAAGAGCAGGAAAGACAGTTGCAAACAGTATAACAGGTATATAATGATTTTGAAAATTTGCACAGTGTACTACAGAAGTTTCCTGAAGAAGTCAGTGGCTGGCTGACACATCTGCATTCTGTAAAGTATGAAACAGGGAGACCCACATAGACATGGTCTTTCCCCAGGGAAATGATGACCGGAATCTGACTTAACATGAGGGTGGAGGGACAGGACAGAAACCACAAACAATGAACTGGGTATTGAACACATGAAAAATTTAAGGAGTAACCAGCAAAAAAGATTTTGTCTTAAAAGTGTATAATACAGATTTCAAAAGAAATGGGCATAGATTCTTTGCTTTCCAATGTATTTACAACTCCTTGAATTTGAACTAGCTTAGTGACTTCCCAGACAAATAGAAGATGGGAGAAACAGGGTTGTTAAAATTTTAAACTTGGGATTGAAGAGACCTTGCGTACTTCATTTTGCTCTAGAGAGCCCTCTTGGAGGATGAGAACCTTGCTGGAGAGGACCTGTGTGCCCTAGCCATGAACCAGCTAGCTCTCTGCTGACCCAGCACTGACTGCAGAAGTGTGAGCAAGCCCAGCAGAGACCAGAAACACATCCAGCTGAGCCCAGCACAAATTGCCAAAATGCAGTCATAAATTACATAAACGGGTAATTGTTTTAAGCCACTTAGTTTTTTGAGTAGTTTGTCACTCAGCAAAAGCTAACTTATTTTATGTATAAATACACTCACTGTCATGTATGTATATGTGTGTATAATATATGCATATGCATACACATATATCTTTATATGTTTATATAAATAATACAGTATGATATGATATGAAATACATAATTATGTGCATGTATGCATATTATAGGTTTTACATATGCATGTATATTATATATACATACATTTAGGCAGGTATGTATATATGAATGCATATAGATATATGTCTTTGTGTATGTATACAGACATATACATACACCATATGTATATAGAAATACATACACACAAACTACTTTAGTGTTCTTGTTGAAATCTTTACTCAAAATTACACTTATAAAATGACAAATTACAATAATTTTTTGTGATTCTTTTATAATTTTGTATAATTCTTTTGTAGTTATAAATAAACTATGTAACAAATTATTAATTTGCTGTTTGACCACGTGATTCCCAAGCACTTTTGGACTCCTTTTTCCAAGGATCTGATCGGTTCTGATGAAGCCACCTGAAGCTCAAGGAATGTGAGTTTTAACATGACCCCAAAGTCCTACATTCACTTTCTTCTTGCAACTCACTGGGAAGAGCTTCCAGGTGAGAAGCTCCAGCAGACATTTGCATCTTCCAAAATAGATTAGAGAGGTGACAGAAGTATTTCTCATGCTGGCTATGTGGACCTGCTTTTGGATTGTTGATATGTGGGGAATAACTGGTCAAAGGAGGTGCCCAGTTATTAGTCACTACTGCCCCAGCTTATGCAAAATAGTGCTACCCTTGCTATTAAAAGGAGAAGAAAGAGAACAATGGGGGAAAAATGTTTGGGGGTATTGGCAGGAGGGTCCTTACAACAGCTCAGGTTGTTTCTTTTCTCTTCTAGAAATTTAATGGGAAGAATTTGCTTTTATATATTTAAATAACTTGAGATATATTTAGGTTAACACATATTGTAAAAGGTGTTTGTGTTACATGTCTGTAAATTTCTTGGTTTAACATATCTAAACTATATAACTTAGCAGGATTTTGCTAAAATTGGACAATGCAGAGATGAACACAAGTCCATAAGTTGAGGCCTATTTGGAAAGTTTGGAGGAGGCTAAGTAGAGTTTGGTCAAGAAGAGAATTTTTGTCAATAATCACATATGGCTCATTGCTACTGTATTGGACAGTGCATTAAAAAACATTCGCATCACTGCAGAAATTTCTATTTGGGAACAGAGATTTAGACCTTAAGCTCTCTGAGAATACAGTCAATACCTAATTGCTCAACATTAAAATCTGGTTCTAGTAGATGCCCAATAAATATTGGTTGCTTATTATTGAAAGAAAAAAAAATCTTCCCCAGGCTTCATTTCAAGTTTCTTATTCTATCTTATGAAATGATTTAATTAACATTCTTCTTATTGGATTTTTTCACTTCCTAAAATATTAATGAATTTGCTCCTATGTTCATGTCATCATGATTTAATATAACTCTCGTTGATGGTCCTGTCTTCAATCCAGTATTGTCCAATAGCTCACAGCTAAAATTTTCTTAAATCTAACTCTAGGTAATAATGATTTAGTAACATCTCAGGATTAAGAACCTCTGTAGTTTAAGGGCAAACAGTTCTCCTCAAAGCTTCCTAAATCACAACTGCCTCTCCTTTTAAATTGCAGTATCACCTTTTTCTTGTGTAGATTGATTGTGGGCCAATTGGCTTTCATCCATATCTGTAAATCAACCATGCACTGGTAAAGCTGGCAGGTTGCAGGAGGAATTAGAAACGAGGCCAATGAAGCTATGCTTAAGTCGCTCTATATATAACCTTGAGTTAGGATTCCTTTCAGTCTGTGATCTCTTCAGGAGGGACTTGAGGGGTGGTTCCACCTGGAACTCTTATTTCTTTTTGATTTTACTTCTACTTTCACCACCATATTGAGAAGTTTCCACTAAACCACTGGGGACTTTAAAAAAAACTGAAAAGAAAGACAATTATTTGTATGATTGTGAGATCCAGATTTCTGACCACTGTGAAATAAATTGAACTGTCAAGAAGGCTCTGGAGGGTTTATATCTGATCCACCACCTAGGGCTAAACACAGTCTGGCACCTTCCATGGATTGATGCCACGGTAAACATTCTGAATGAACCTCAGAAATTCTCTGGGATGCCACAAAAATCTAAACAATTACAGTGTATAAGATGCCAATTAAAAAAATAAAAGACTAACTTTAGTGAATAAAACTCTGCATATCAGTGCCACCATAGAGAGTAAGTTTCAGAAAGGAATGTTGGGAGCATTTGTTACTTCTATATAATATGGGAGCTATTTTTGGATCAGTTATAAGTAAGAGGTGTTTGTTTCCTGCAGTTCCTAAACTATCCTAAAATTATTCTTCTATTATCGCCATAGGCAAAACAGTAGATGAACCAGAGAGACTTAGGAAACAACAGGGCTACTCAAGTAGAAAAAAGACAGTCATATTGAATTAACAACTCTTAATAGCTATTTTTGCATAGTCTATTTGGAGAAAAAAAACACTTCAATACATAAGAAACTGAAGAATTTTGGACCGTCACAATTCAAGAAATATATAATTCTTTCAGACTAACACTGACTCTAAGAAAGTTATCATCATAGTATAGATAAGATCAGAGTGCTTACAAAGTATAGGATATGCAGAATATAAATCATAAAATTTTTGAATTCAGAGTCTGAACAAAAATGGTTTGGGTTTGGGTTTTTGTGTTTTTTGGTTTTGGTTTTTTTTTTTGGCTATATCCTTGGTTAGAAGGATTGAAAGTTAATATCAAAAGCAAGCTATTTGACACTTGTGAATTGTTGTTTATGCATAGAATAAATGTATAATTTTCCCATATAGATGTTATTCAATAGTGTTATATCATTCATTCTCAATGAGTTTTATAACATCCAAATTAACCAACATTGATAACAAAGTAAATTTTAGACAACTCAAATATTAAATATACTAAATATTATCTAGATCAAGCAGAGATTGGGGAAAGAGAAGGGTGAATCAATGAAACATGTAGTCAAAGTTTACTACTATTCAGCTAATCACCATGTGACAATATGGTAACATAAGAAGCCCATTTCTTTATTAATATTTTACATGAACCTGTAAGGCAGTATAGTTGAGAATATAAATTTGTGAATCAGCCAGTGCCAGCTTTAAACTTTCATTCTGCAGCTAACTAAATAATTTACATGAACGTTCTCACTGTTCCTATCTATAAAATAAGGCTACTCATTTTCCAGGGTAACTGTTAAGACTTAAGAAAGGTGATGCACATAAAAGCACCTATCACATTGTCGGTTCATAATTGGCACCCACTAAATGAAAATATTATATCTAAGAAACAGAATTGTTTTCTTTTTGGAAAATTATTAGATAACATGAGCATGGTTTAGGATCACATGGCTCCTGAGAAAAGTTAGTTAATATAGTTTTAAAATTATTTTAGGATCAGAGGAAATGTACCATATTCACCACCCCCCTCACATCCAACAAATTTGGTCAATATCTGGATAATTCTGAAGAAACAGACCAAATATATGCTTCTTTAAAGTTGATTTTATTCTAGTCATTATCTGGATGTTTGAAATTATGAAGAAACAATTCAGTAGCAAAGCTATATCAAATACGAATGGGAATTAGTACAATTATAAGGCTGAGGAATATTTTCCAATTTTAATGAAAATGTTTCTGGACTCAGTTTACTTTTTCAAAGCATGAAATAATTGTTTCTCGTCAAAACCTAAGCATTTGGGAAAGGCTAGAGATAATCAAAGTAAAAATTTTGTTCAGGGATATCTTCATTAGCTTTTTAAAATGACAAGAACAGGTGTCATATTTGTCGTGTTTTGCACTGCCCATTTTTTTATGTGTACTGAGAGCAAAGATGATGAATATTTAGCAACATGTTGAGAATAGCTTCAAAACTGATGAATTTTTATATACATGGTTAAATACTTAAAATTATATATATTCTAAATGTAGCTAATCTTTGCCACTGTCCTGGTATACTGAGTAAATTTGTATTTCAGAAGTTTCTTGATAGAGTCATGTTATATTTCCAAGAGTTTAGAACCCAAGTTTCAGACATTGTATAACAAGTGAATCATAACAGATCTTATCTGTGTTGAAAAACCAATGTGCTCCATCATCTAATTTCAAAAAAATATACTGTGTGCTAAATTGCTGAGAAAATGGTTTGCAAAAGCCCAAAAACTAATATTGGTACCAAAAATTGGCCCTTTAAGACCTTCCTCCTTATCAAGGCCTGAACTCAAATAGGACAAGGTTTTGGCAGAAAAATAATTTGTGTTTTCTAAATGAAGCCACTTTGTGCCAACTAAGTGTTCCTTCTTTCTTCTTCTTTACTTGGTAACTAAGGAAGGCCAAGTGCATTTTATGGTTTAAAAAGAAACATTGCTACTGGCTTGGGACCTAGCCCATCAAGTACTGGCATGGAGTTCATTTTGTCATTCATTGGTATACCCAGAAAAAGAGGGAATGTTGGGCAACAGGAATGTCGACAGACAGCTACTGCAACACAATTCTAATTTATCTGCCTTGACTAGTTTCTTTTTTGTCTATTAGACTTAAAATGATCTAAATCTGTTTACTTCTGGCTGTCAGTCTCCACATATTCACCTTTCCTGCCAATGCAGTGTCATCCATCTGTGACTGGGCTTTTTGGTGTTTTGCTTTCGGTCTCTAATTTATAAAGCCAATTTTTCACTTTTCCAAGACTCCCACAACTACCACTCTGCCATTCACTGCTGATGTGGAACTCTGTCAAAAATGCTTTCAAAATGCAAGTGTTTTATGAGAATCTGTGCAGTTTGTTCCCAAAAAATTTTTATATTTATCAACAAAATAATTAATTTTTTATGGCTTCACCTAGAGCCATAGATTTTAAAGGTGAACAGAGTAAATATAATGTCTAGAGGCTAGATTCTAAAAAGAATAATAATTGTATATTTTTATACTTGAGATGAATAGCTAGTATCACCAGAAAACATACATTTTATAGATACAATTTGATCAATTCATAAAATACTGTAAAGCCTTGACATTTAATCAGTTTCCCTATGCAGAGAAAATATATCATATTGCTTAGATTTTTAATATCACCAGGTAAAATTTTCCACATGTTAAATGCTCAGCAAACTTCAGAAACATAAGCTTATGCTCTTTAGAATAGGGAATTACTGAATATTACTAAACACAGAATAGGGAATTTCTGAATATTACTAAACACAGATTAAGAATAAAAAAATAAGCCAGGGGAGATGGCTCCAGCTTGCAGTCTCAGCTATACGAGACAGGAGGATGGCTTGAGCACGTGAGTTCTGGGCTGTATCTGCACTAAATTCAGCATCAATATGATAACCTCCCAGGAACATAAACATTAAAATAATTTTGAAGTGAATCAATTTATTGTTAAGCACAGTAAAATGTTTCATGTGGCAAGGCAGGATCCTGACAGTACCATGAAGACAGTACCATTTAGTGGCCTATACAATTAATAAAGTGTATTTAACCTCTCTCAATCTTTTTTTCTTTTTTCCCTTGAAATATTAACTGGAACCAAAGACCTTGAAAAGTTAGTAAGGTAAACAACACCATTAGACAAAAAAAAAAAAAATCAATTCAGATATACTATAAGATATTAAAAAAACAAAACTAAAAAATTGCGATCTTACATTTTAACTCCTGCATTATCTATTATTACCTGAAAAAAAGTTCCCCAAATTTTGTTCCACAGCACACGCAAGAATGTTTTACAGTAGAAAAAAACTACCACATTTAAGTCAGTTTGGGAAGTGCTGCATGTGATATATCTGTCTTAGACATGCAGATTAGCATATTAATATGAACATATTTAACTGTGTGGGGAGTGAAATTCCCTTCACATATTTTAGCACAGAATGCTTCTGGTAGCATTTTACCAGACTGTCTTCTTTTTTTTTTCTTTTTTAGATTGTTTATTTGAGATTTTTCTTGTTTCTTGAGGTGGGCTTCTATTGCTATAAACTTCCCTCTTAGAACTGCTTTTGCTGCATCCCATAGGTTTTGGATAGTTATATTTTCATTGTCATTTGTCTCTAGGCATTTTTTGATTCCCTCTTTGATTTCTTCAGTGATCTCTTAGTTATTTAGTAACGTATTCTTTAGCCTCCATGTGTTTGTGTTTTTTACGTTTTTTCCCTGTAATTGATTTCTAATCTCATAATGCTGTGGTCAGAAAAGACACTTGATATGATTTCAATTTTCTTAAATTTACTGAGGCTTGATTTGTGACCCAAGATGTGATCTATCCTGGAGAATGTTCCATGTGCACTTAAGAAGAAAGTGTAATCTGCTATTTTAGGATGGAATGTCCTGTAAATATCAGTTAAATCTATCTGGTCTATTGTGTCATTTAAAGCTTGTGTTTCCTTATGAATTTTCTGTCTGGATGATCTGTCCATTGGTGTAAGTGAGGTGTTAAAGTCCCCCACTATTATTGTGTTACTGTCAATTTCCTCTTTTATAGCTCTTAGCAGTTGCCTTATGTATTGAGGTGCTCCTATGTTGGGTGCATATATATTTATAATTGTTATATCTTCTTGGATTGATCCCTTGATCATTATGTAGTGTGCTTCCTTGTCTCTTGTAACATTCTTTATTTTAAAGTCTATTTTATCTGATATGAGTATTGGTACTCCAGCTTTCTTTTGACTTCCATTTGCATGGAATATCTTTTTTCATCCTCTCATTTTCAGTCTGTATGTCTCCCTAGGTCTGAAGTGGGTCTCTTGTAGACAGCATATATATGGGTATTGTTTTTGTATCCATTCAGCGAGCCTGTGTCTTTTGGTTGGAACATTTAATCCATTTACATTTAAGGTAATTATTGATATGTATGTTCCTATTACCATTTTCTTAATTGTTATGGGGTTTTTTTTTGTAGGTCCTTTTCTTCTCTTGTGTATCCCACTTAGGGAAGTTCCTTTGGCATTTGTTGTAGAGCTGGTTTGGTGGTGCTGAATTCTCTTAGCTTTTGGTTGTCTGTAAAGCTTTTGATTTCTCCATCAGATCTGAATGAGATCCTTGACGGGTACAGTAATCTTGGTTGTAGGTTCTCCCCTTTCATCACTTTAAATATATCATGCCACTCCCTGCTGGCTTGTAGAGTTTCTGCTGAGAAATCAGCTGTTAACTTTATGGGAGTTCCCTTGTATGTTATTTGTCTTTTTTCCGTTGTTGCTTTCAATAATTTTTCTTTGTCTTTAATTTTTGTCAATTTGATTACTATGTGTCTTGGCAGGTGTCTCCTTGGGTTTATCCTGCCTGGGACTCTCTGAGCTTCCTGAACTTGGTGGCTATTTCCTTTCCCATGTTAGAGAAGTTTTTGACTATAATCTCTTCAAATATTTTCTTGGGTCCTTTCTCTCTCTCTTCTCCTTCTGGAACCCCTATAATGTGAATGTTGTTGCGTTTAATGTTGTCCCAGAGGTCTCTTAGGCTGTCTTCATTTCTTTTCATTCTTTTTTCTTTATTCTGTTCCATGGCTGTGATTTCCACCATTCTGTCTCCCAGGTCACTTATCCATTCTTCTGCCTCACTTATTCTGCTCTTGACTCCTTCTAGTGTATTTTTCATTTCAGTTATTGTATTGTTCATCTCTGTTTGTCCTTTAATTCTTCTACGTGTTTGTTGTTTAATTCTTCTAGGTCTTTGTTAAACATTTCTTGCATCTTCTTGATCTTTGCCTCCATTCTTTTTCTGAGGTCCTGGATCATCTTCACTATCATTATTCTGAATTCTTTTTCTGAAAGGTTGCCTATCTCCACTTCATTTAGTTGTTTTTCTGGGGTTTTATCTTGTTCCTTCATCTGATACATAGCCCTCTGCCTTTTCGTCTTGTCTGTCTTTCTGTGAATGTGGTTTTTATTTCACAGGCTGCTGGATTGTTGTTCTTCCCAGACTGTCTTCTGAAGAATGCATATTGGGAAATGTTGGCTAAGCCTAAAGGTCCATCTTTCAGTTTGTAATTTGTCACTAATTTCAAGAAAATTTTCTTTTCCAGCTCTTGTGTGTGCCATGTAACAACAGTTATCCAGGATTTTGTTTGTTTGTTTGTTTAAACAGGTGAAAACAGAGATAGAAATGGCAGAGCTTTAAATCGTAGTTCATTTTTTCCCTAAAAATTTTATAGACTTTTTTTCCCAATTGCCATTCCACAGAAATTTTCCAAACTGATGTTTTTTTTATAATTGTTCATAGTGTATGAATAGATCATATTACAGAAAGACAAAGCAAGAATATTGAGCCTATACATGTGATTTACTGTTTAAATAATATAAAATTTACAACAAAGCTAATCTGAAATTTAAGTAATGTGTAATTGTTATTATTCTACAGGGCTCAGCATAAATTATAAGCAATCAAAGTGAATTACTGGGATTTAAAATTAATGTTATATTACGTAGTCACACAAATTTTGAAGTTTTCTCTTTTTTACTAGCATTACTTAACATATTACTAACATACTTTCTTAACCATTATTGAAAGTTAACTATTTGCACTTGTAAAGTCTCTCACATTTGAGGTAAGAAAGTAAAACTATCTAATCAGGGCTTCCCTGGTGGCACAGTGGTTGAGAGTCCACCTGCCAATGCAGGGGACACAGGTTCGTGCCCTGGTCCGGGAAGATCCCACATGTCGCAGAGCGGCTGGGCCCGTGAGCCATGGCCGCTGAGCCTGTGCGTCCGGAGCCTGTGCTCCGCAACGGGAGAAGCCACAACAGTGAGAGGCCCGCGTACCGCAAAAAAAAAAACAAAAAAAACAAAAAACTATCTAATCAGTAATCAGAGTTTACTAAGCATTTATTTCTTGTTTCCTTGGGAACCCCATACTTAATGAGTGCTATAAGTCTACCCTACCCTTCTTTCCTCCATATGAAACATTTAAGACTGAGGAGCAAAGCTACTGTTTGTAGACCAGTGTGGATGAAATTTACTATTCAGCCCTGTAATGGCAAGAGCTAGAGACTGCTTTTACTTTTGATAAAGATATATTTTTTTAATAAAGAGATGGCTTAATAGATCTATTATTTAATAGAGAGATGGTAAAGCCCTTTAACACAATTCAGCTCAACAACCCATAGACAGTGCCTGTTTTGTGCAATTGCTCTGTGCTAAAAATTTACAACTCTAGTCAAAGTGCTCCAAGAAATTTCCTTCCTTCTCATTTCCAAACTATGCCCGTTTCATTAATACCTTGGCAGGGATTTATTTCATTCCACATTACTTTTCTCTCATGATGGTACTATGATCTATTTCTATGTATGACCTTCTGAATGTCCACATCCTGTAGATGACATGAATCAACTTTTTTCCTTTAATGGAGTGAGAAAGAAAACAGCAGATTACGTGGAAATGCGTGACTAATAGAAACAGTGAAGAGATCCAGAGTCTCCCTTCTCTTCTGTTACAAAGTTATCCCCCATCAGGAAGAGAACAAAGATTGGAAACATTTTTGAATGGAGATTTCATGAATCAAGGAAACCTCTTAAAACACCAGTAGTTTCATAAAATGATGACAAGACAGAGAAAGATCAAGAAGGAATGATCATGTGAAGCCAATCTACGAAATATTGATATTATCGATTCAAAAACAGTGAATGAAATGTTATTTCACTTATTTTTATTACTAGTTGGCTAATTTTAAATCTAGTGAATCTCTTATAAACATGATCTAAATTTAACATTTTATTTCTGCTTCATTATTTGAATAAAGATTTCAAGACTTTAATCTTGCTGGCTTAAAAAACAAAGTTATTTTGTAGAAGCTTTTTAAGCAGGAGCAGTGTAACTCTCTTTCATGAAAAACATGATGCAGCAGAAAAGATCAAAGATTTACAGGGAAGTTCTTTTTCCTCTTTTTGAAACCTGATGCCCATGGCTTTCACTAATTGAAAATTTTCTTTACAAAAACAGACCAGTAAGCAGTCTATTTGCTGCCGTCAGCATTAACTGCACATCATTGTAACTTCCTGCTTTTAGAAACTTACTAAGAGATCATTGGGGCTGGATGCTGACAATTTGAGGAAGACTTCACTAATTTGTAATGACACGGATGTGCAGAAAAACAAGTAATTACCTAGTCATTATCTTTCATAGTTTCAAGTGATACCACTGGCACTATCATTATCCATGAATAGTATAAGAGAAAAATTCGGTGGTCATTAACATTGAAAACACTTATGGTTCATTTTTACTGAAGCTTTTCAATGTAGTGACTTTCATGAATCAGGTGTGTGTGTGTGTGTGTGAGAGAGAGAGAGAGAGAGAGAGAGAGAGAGTAGAATCATGGCTATTGATATTCCAATGCTAAACCCTAGAAAGTGTCATTGTTAGAAATATCAAAGACATCATTCGATTAAATGTTTAATGATATCACTTCCAAATATTTTGTCTGTTATAGTCTTCATGAGTCTGCCTAAGACACCAGCAATAGAAATAAAAGGGCTGTACTATTGTGCTTCTGCTTGGGGAAAGGATTTTGTTTATTTTTGCTTTTATTATCGGTATTAGAACTTTAGCATTTGTGAATTCCAAGGTAGGGAAGAGTTGAATCTGTTATCTGTCCAGTTCTATATCATTTTAAGCCCTGAATTACTGATGTATTTCAAAATCTTCGAAGTAGAACTAGATAGCAACGATTTCTTTGCTGGTATAGGCAAATTGATTTTTTTGTTTTTCTTAAGTCCAAATTGTCCTTTTTCATTATGTTCAGGTGAATGGACTCCAAATTCCAGATCAAAGACTGGAGTTGGCCTCCAGGAAAAAGAGTATGTAAGGGAGGATGTTTACTTTCTTCAGTTGGCATAAGTCAATTATAAACTTTGATTTAAAAGTCACATTTTATTAAGTTTAGATTTAATTAAATGGGAATGTGTTCTTTCATCATCTTTTTCTTCAGATCATATTACAAAGCTTATTTTTTAAATAAAAATAATTGTTTTGTTTAAAGTAGAAATGAATATCAGTAAATTTAACTCAAAAAGTAATATTAAAAACAAAACAAAATACCTCTCACCACTCAAAAATAGCCATAGAAATGTTTTGGTGTAGTTCCTCCCAATCTGTTGTCTAGGAAGAAGGAGGCATCTCTATTCCCTCTGTGACAGCTGGACAAATTCTTTACACCATATGGAAGCATATGAGTCACACCCACCCACCCACCCCCCCAGTCAAAAAAACCCTGCTAGGGCCATTCACACTTGAAGCAAACTCCAACATTCTTTCCTCAGCCCACAGGGCCCTGCATGATTTAACTGCTTACTCACCCTCTGACCCCAGGTCTTTTACAGGGAGTTGTGAGGGTTTCTATTGATAGTTCCACAAACTAGCCCATCACTTCTTTACACCATGACTTCCAATACCCTACTTTGACATCATTTATAATGACCAAATTATCCCCATTTTCCTTGGATTGACCCCATTTTAAATCTGACAGTCCCACATTCCAGGAACACACTCAGTTCTTGGCAAACAGGATGTTCCTAGAATAAGGGTATTAATTACAATATTAACATGTTGGTCATTTTAGATACATCAGCTGTTGAATAATAATTGCTCTTAAGTCCACAAAGTTGTGTTTCACAGTACAATTTATTGATGTTATATATTCCCCACTGATTTGCAACACCATCATTATGAAAAATATCAAAATGAGAAATGATTGACACTGGTTTTTGGCCATACAGTCTCATCCATTAATCTATATGTCTATATAAGAAATAAGACCATACTTTTTAAGTAACTGTGGCTTTATGATATTTTATAATATATAGGAATATATTATATTTTATAATATATAAGAATATATTATATTTTATAATATATAGGAATATATAGGAATAGGAATCCATCTCATTATTTTTTATTTTCAATATGCTATCTTGGTTAATTTATTTTTCAGATATATTCCAAAATAATTTTTTCAAAATGCCTTACTGGAATATAAATTTGAATTAGTTAGAATGTATAACTCAATTTGAGAAAAAAATGCCTACAGTTGTAATATTGAAATTCTCCATTCAGGAACATATACATATCCATATAATTTTTCAAATTATATTTATGACTTTAGATAATCAAAAGAATAATCTTCACATATCAGTTCAGAGCATTTTTACATTGAATTTAGTTTTAATTGATTTCCCATTAATCATTTTGAGCTGTTTAGTGGATATTTCTATTAAATGAGATATTTTGTTCTTATATATTTTATATATTATATATATTTTTATATATTTTTTCTTATTTCTTTGACTAGAATTCCAGAATCATGCTAATATTAAACAATGACTATAGTGGCTATCCTTATAACATCTTCCTTTCTTACCATAATAAATTTAAAATTGGCTGAACCACATACTAAGACTAAGGAAGTCAAACAGTTTTAATTTTCCACTTAATGACTATAATTTTTTTTATCAGCTATCTAATTGTTTTGAAAGGCGTTCCCTATTTTTGTGTTCCTGGTGTTTCTACAAAGCACAACTTTAATTGGTATAATAAGAAATTCTATACAGGTGGGGCCTTTGCTACACTCAAGACAGTCTCTGCCAATTTAGGTTAAAAATCCTGCTGTTTGGTATAGCAGCCCACATCCTAGCCTAGTCACCTTCAAATGCTGTTTATTCTCTCTATGATTTCTTCTACCTGCCGTGGGAGAGAGTAGTGTGCTCCTTTGGTAAAGGGTAAAGGCCCTCTTTTGTTGCTTCCTTTTTCCTCATCTGCTACACTAATTATCCATCCACACCACTGGATCCTGAACCATCTGCCTTTGAACTCCATTTGGCCTTTCTCTAAGGAAAAGAACCTTCTACAAGTCCTCCCCAATAAATGTCTTGAACTTCTAATCCAATCTAATGCATTCTTTTTAATCGCAATCAAAAAGGAGGATCAGAAACAATTGACATTCATATGACAAAAACATTCATTTACAGTTTTACTTCAAGGAGACATTAACTCTCTTCCTTTTCTCATAGTTTGACTTGGACATCCTGGTCATCCCTTCAAATCTCACAGTGATCCATTACCTTAATGGCACCATGCTGAATGGACAAAACAAACGAGAGCTGGCTAGTACACTGGCAGACCTGGTAAGATACAGTCACTTCCAGGGAGTGGGAGATAAACCCTAGGAAGATTCAGAAACGTATGGGTTCAATAAAGTTTTTCAAGTCCTGATGGCCAGAGATATCCAGGGCTATCCTCTGTAGAGTAAGAGAAAAATTCCTGCATCTTGCATGCTCTGCTATGGAGAAGGAAGCACAGTGCCTGGTACAGCTGTTGACGTTCTGGTGATAGTAAATTCTACCTGGCACTTATCACCATATGAAATTACCTCCTTTATTTAATTATTTACTTATTTATCATCTGAGTCTCCCACTTGACTGTAAGCACTATAAGGGAAGGATACTGCTATAACTCCAGTATCTAAAATTATGCCTGGCTCAATGGGTGTTAGGAGCAGCATACACTAGGTGCAGACAAGAAAGGACACTTAAAATTTAAAAACAAAAATATAAACAAGTATAAGTCGATTTACTTTTCATGATACTCACACACCAGCAATGTGAAACAATATAAGTGATAAATACATCTCTCTCTAAAAAATATTTTAGTGTAAGTTCTAAACAGTTGCTGTGGTACTATTATGTGTTTTGCATATATATATATATAATTTTTGTGTGTGGAATCTAAAAAAATGATACAAATGAACTTATTTACAAAACAGAAACAGACTCACAGACATAGAAAACAAACTTATGGTTACCTAATGGGATAATAGGGGAAGGGGAGAGAGATAAATTAGGGGTTTAGGACTAACATATACAAACTACTATATACAAATAGATAAACAATTGCCCTCAGAGGAAGAGAATTGCCCACCGAAGATCATGTGTTCTCTCCTCCCACACCTGGGGTAATAACTGGACAATGTGAGGGTTTAAAAATCTGACCCCCTGGCCTCAAGGAATATGGAAGGAATATTCTATCTCCTGAGTGTCACGGGATTTCCAGAGGCCTTTGTTGCAAAAGCATCTTAGTTCAATTCCTTCTTCTGCCCAATCCTACCTTTGACTCCCTCACAAATGTTGATCCCAAGGGCAGGCCCCAGTATGCTTCCCATACACACCTTTTGCCCGTTTCCTGTAGAACCTCAGACAAACATGGTTGTTGCAGAAGAAATGAATAAATGGGTACTGTGCTAACCTTGACTCGTGTGGAGAGAAGGGTCCAAGAACTAGCTGAGATGTGCAGGCTTTAGAATGGCAGGGGACAATCCAGAGCTGAACCCAGGCATATGCAGCACCTTAGAATGGGAACAGAGTTACAACCATAGGACTGGAAAAGATGTCAATTTTGGTAGAGAGCCACTTTTTTTGAGGTGAAATCTTATGTGGGACCTCAATACACAAGATGAAAGTGGAGAGGAAGCTTAGTTATCCAACTTGGTTTCTATTACTGTGATATGCCTTCGAAGAACCTAGGACTCCTCTGTATAATTTGAAGTGGGAAAGAGAAACTCTACCCTACTCCAATGTTTTCAGAACTTATTTAACTCTAGAAATTCCGGCTTCTTTTTTCTTTTTTTCAAATTGAAGTATGGTTGATTTGCAATGTTGTATTGGGTTCAGGTGTATAGCAGGGTGATTCAGTTATATATATACATATATATATACATATGTATATATATATATTCTTTCTCAGATTCTTTTCCATTATGTGTTGTTACGGTATGTTGAATATAGTTCCCTGTGCTATACAGTAGATCCTTGTTGTCTATCTATACATAAATTTATTTATTTTATTTTATTAGCTTAAATATTTCTCTTTTAATAAATATAGTATTCTACATGGAAGGTGATTCTGAGATCTCCAGGTTATAGTTGGTCCATGACTCAAACGAAGAGGACCAACTACATGTGTTTCCTTAGGATAGTAAGCTAGTAGAGATTTGAAATTATTTAAGCTTCCTTCAGATTCTGTCTTCACATCCAGTGGTACTACATATTCTTGTGTTTGAGCAGTTGTTACAAAGGCAATGAAATAGGATGTGAGTTACTTTAATTCTGTCATTGTATATGACCACTTAAAATTTTTTTGTGTGTTTAAAATTTAAGACAGTGAAACAGTGTGAACTTTGGGGTGTAATATCTTAGTTTTGTAAGTGAAAACTTTGATTATCCATGAAACATATTATTGAATTTTAATAATGTCACTGACATGAAATTTCATCTTCTTTGTTAAATAAACTTTATTTTAGAGCAGTTTTAGGTTTATAGAAAAATTGCAAAATAGTATAGAGTTCCTGAATACCTTAAACACAATTCATCTTATTATTAATGTCTTACATTAGTATAATACATTTGTCACAATTAATTGACTAACATTGATGCCTTGTTATTAACTAAAGATTGTCTTAGTTTTTATCTAATGTCCTTTCTGTTTCAGGATCACATCCAATACACTACATCAAATTTTTCACAAATGTGCCGTGTGGGCTAATGGTGGTCTGCTGACCAAGGGATATTTCAAAGTATTTCTGAGAGTATTGGCAAAATCTTCTATCATCAAATTAAAAAAAAAAACTTAATACTGGAAATGTTAAACATATACAAAAGTAGACAAGAGTACAATGAGCTTCCACGTACTTATCGCATACAAATTTTTTAAATTTCTATTAAATTTATAAATAAGGATATAAACTATGGCATTTTTGGTAGAAAGTCTGTTGTAAAATCATACTATCAGATTTTACAGATCTTAGACAATCAAATTTTCCCATCTTTTTTCCCTCCTACCATGAAGAGATTTAAGTCTTTAATTTACTTTTCTTTTAAAATTTATTTGCTATCATTCATATGTAGAGTTCTCCTACTGTACATGAAAGGTGGACATTTGATTTCCAAAAACATAGATAGTTATATCCTATCAACTTGACTGTGCAGTCATAATAGTGATAATTATAAAAGATATGTAACAGGGAAAAGAGGTTATTGATTAATATTAAACAAAGTAAACACAGTATAAAATTGTATACAGCGATGGCAACTGGGTAAACATATACTATATATGAACATATATGAACTAGAGGGAAATAGAAAGAAACAAAATTGGTGTTAATGTCATGTGATGCATTTGTAGTTTACTAATTGATTTTTTTAATTAAACAATTTATTTTGAGATAATTGTAGATTCACATGCTGTAAGAAATAATACAGAGGGATCCCATGTATCCTTTACCAAGTTCCCCCAAGGATAACATCTTACAAAATTGTACACTATCACAACCAGGAAAAGACATTGGTCCAGTCAATATATACATCTTCCTTTAAATGCCGATTATTTCCAAACTAAAGTTCAAAAAGAAAAAGATGATTATTAGTGATTGCTCTATAAGTATTACTGAAACCAATTTTGTTGCAGAGGAGATAGGAGTATCCATCTGGGTATCAGAATTGCTAAGTATGCAGTGGTCTGGCCTTTTTAGATAGTTATAGAAACCCAGAAAATAGGATATTATGCTAGTAAGTAAATCAAAACACAGATTTACCACTTTTCTCTTTTAAGATTAAGTTAACAATTCTCAGTTTCTCATGAAAAATAGTTATTTGATGTTCATTCTTTCCTGAGTGCTTTTCCTCTGACATTTTAGCTCAGTGGTGAGTGCCCCATGCCTGATCCATAGCATTCTGTGTGGGCAAGAGACACCAGACTCTTTCTCTGATTCTGTATGTTCATGTCTCGTTCTACTTCTCTTTCACCTTGTACAAGAAAGTGAAACAAGCAGTTCTCTAAATAAAACTCAAAGACAACTTGCCCCTTATGTACATTTAAGGAATCAAAAGAAGACTTAATTAATCTGATTCTTAACAATCTGAAAACAGATGGGCACTAAATAAAAACAGAATATTGCTATATTGTCAATCACATCAATGGAACTCAAAGTTGTTGATTTGCTTCCCACTTTAAAAAAATGAATATAAATTAAAATGCAAATGAAATGACAAATGCAAGCCCATTTGTAAATTAAAATACTACCCATAAGAAAAATGAAATAAGACAATGAGCCTATCATGGGGGAGGTAAGATATCAGTAGGTTCTTACTCATTTTGTCCTCAAACTAATGATCAAGGCGATAGGGCTTGAGTGTCCTGATTGAAAACTGTAACATATTTTTAAAAATGTTTCTCAGAAGAAATACAGCATAATAATAAGTATCATCATCTTGAACACTGGGTGAGCTACATGCAAATTAGTCAACAATTATGGTTGACTAAGAATTATATTTAACAATTGAATGTCATTTCATACATGAATTATCATAAGGCAATTGAAAAGTAGTATCATAAGGCAATTGAAAAGTAGTACTTAAAGTAGTCATCTTTAGAGAGGTCAGTTCTAAAAATGCAAATTTGAAATTAAAGTGGATTACTTGTTAAATAGAAAGAGGGTCAAAATCTTTCCTATTATTGGATGGAGAGATTGGAGTCAATGCATTATGGATAGACTTTGGGAATAGAGCAGAGAAAAGCAAAGAACTTTTTTGAGAACTTCATAAACTTTTTTTTTTTCAAATAAAACTGAAGAGTACAATTTAGATATTTAGTAGTATCTTGCCAAGTCTCTTAGTCAAGTGAAAGCAATTTTAGGTTTGTAACTTTTAATCTCTACTCTTTTATATCCACATACATTATTATTGTTCTCTTGTCACTTTTAACTTCTTATATTCCTAATAAAGTCATACTTTTGAAAAGAAACACTTCCATTTGGAACATCTATCTGCAGCTTTCTACTTTTCATTGAGTGGAATTTGGAGGGGGTATTTTATTTTCCTTCTAGATCTATTTTGCAGCTAATAATATCAGAAACATTTTAATTTTAAAGATTCCATCTTAAAAAACAGCTTCTTTCAAACCTTTCAACCCTATAGTTAATCCATATTTGAAGCAAGGTTAATCCTGGAAATTTTTAGAAATGCCAGTCTCTAAAGAGATCCAATTGTTAACATAGCAGATAACACAGATCTTATAAGATCAGGAATTTATCCATACAAAATATGAACAACTAAAAGCAAATATAACCAAGGAGCTAAAGTATCTGTATATTAGAAACTACAAGACATTAATGAAAAAAATTGAAGATGACACAAATAAATGGAAAGATATTCCATGCTCATGGGTTGGAAGAATCAAAATTGTTAAAATGTCCATTCTAGCCAAAGAAATCCAAAGATTTAATACAATCCCTATCAAAGTTCCAATGGCACATTTAAAAGAAATAGATTCAATAATACTAAAATTTGTATGGAGCCACAAAAAACCCTGAATATCCAAGAGTCTTGAGAAAGGACAAAGCTGGAGACATCACACTCCCTGGTTTCAAATTATGTCATAAAGCTATAGTAATAAAACAGTATCCTAATGGCATAAAAACAGACACCTAGATCAATGGAACAGAATAGAACTCAGAAATAAACCCAGGTCAATTAATTTACAACAAAAGAGCCAACGATACTCAATGGGAAAGGACAGTCTCCAATAAATGGTGTTGAGAAAATTGAGCAGCCACACGCAAGAGAATGAAACTCAACCCCTATTTTATACCATACACAAAAAATTAACTCAAAACAGATTAAAGACTTGAATGTAAGACCTGAAACCATCAAACTCCTAGAAGAATACGTAAGTGGTAAGCTCCATGACATAAGTCTTGGCTATAATTTTCTGAATCTAATACCAAAAGCAAAAGCAACAAAAGCAAAAATAAATAAGTGGGACTACATCATACTAAAAAGCTTCTGTGCAGCAAAAGAAACCATCAGCAAAATGAAAATGCCACCTACTGAATGGAAGAAAATATTTGCAAATCATATATATGATAAGGGGTTAATATCCAAAATATATAAAAAACTCATACAACTCAACAGCAAAAACATCAGAAAAACAAAACACAAAAACCAAATAACCCAATTTTAAAAGGGAGAAAGGACCTAAATAGACATTTTTCCAAAGAAGACATCCAAATAGCCAACAGGTACATGAAAAGGTACTCAATATCACTTATCACCAGAAAAATGCAAGTTAAAAACCACAATACCATCTCACACCTGTTAGGTGTGGTGCATGTGCCAGACATATGATAAACATTTTATAAATGATAGCTTTTATTTTCACAGTCAATTATTATCATCATTGTAATATCCTGTGAAAGGGCTACAAAACACATTTTACATGTTTTCACTTCTTTACCAGTTACTCTCTTATATAGCAAGGCCTGCCTTCTGTACTCATATACCTCCTCAGAGTATATTAGATCTGAACGAGAAATGTTTGTTTTCTTGGTGCTATAAGAAAATTAGAAAGAGAATAGATAGCACTTTCTGTGTTTTTGACCAACTTAAAAAAATACATATATATGTGTGTATATATACATATCACATATAGAATACTTTGGCACACTATTGAGGAATGCATATTTTAACATTTTTATATCTACAAACACACATATGGACACAAAATGAACTAATTTGTAGGTTACTTCAAATATGAGAAAGTATGTAACCTTCCTACTCCTTTCTTTTTATGTGTCACTGTGCTTCAGATATCTTCTTGCAGACCTGCTAAATGGGAGGGAGATGAGGAGAAAGAAGGAGAGAGAAGAGAAAATTCAATTTAGATTGCAATAAAGTTGCCAGATTATACTCATAATATATCTTCAAAATGTAATTTGTAAAGCCACTCCAAACATACATCCCAATGTAATAGTGATTGTCATATTATATTAAATTGTAATTAATAAAGTACTCTGGTAATATTCATTAATTCAGTTCACTCATTATGCTTTTAAAAGCACATCTATTTTATTCTTCTTTATTTTTCTGTAACCATTAAACTGACCTGTAAACAATTATGGATAAGGGGTAGCTACCCTTGCTGAGAGTTTGCCTTCACAATACTTGAGTGTAGAAAAGTGACCCAACCTAATGGGGAGCGGCCATGGAAGTCAGGTAGAAGATAGGGTTGTCTTTACCATCAGGAAGACAAAGGACAGATGTGGAGTGGTCATTCATCCAAGAGGAGTGGGAGAAAGACCCTAGTCTAAATCCACATTTTCTAGCTATTTAAAACTGAGAAAATTACTTAAGAACCCAGGGCAGCCATTATTTCACTTTGAAAAAACAAAATTAGCACAATCTCAGATTTTATCCATATCCCTTATTTTGAATGTCTGTATCCTTATAAGAGCCTTTTCTTTATATGAAGCATAAAAGAGGTTCATTCATTCATTTATTCATTCATTCAGCAAATTCTTATCAAGCACTTATTATATGTGAGGTGCCAGTAAAACCAAGAAGAATAAAATAGAAGCCTTGCAAAGTTCATAAAATTCATAAGTGTGGTAAGTTCAGTAATAGGTTATGGATAAATGTTTATGGTAGGAATGTTTAAATTTGCTCTATGAAAGGCAAGGAAAAATTCATGTAGGAAATAAAATTTAAGTTGAGCTTGAGTAAAAAATATTGCTTCAGTGAATGGATCTACTAGCTGCACAAGTCAGAAGTTGTCCTTGACACCATCCTTTTCCTCTTATCTTGTCTATTTTTTCCTCAATTATATAAAAATTCTGTATACTTTTCTCTATTTCAACTATCCCTGTCCAAGTTCAACTTACTGTACTCTCTCACTGGACTAGGGAAATAGCCTCCTAATGAGTTGACCTGCTTCCACTCTGCCCTTTCTCTAGTTTTCTATCTGCAACCAAAGTGAACAAGTATAAACCCCATCACCTTCCCTTCCTGCCTTCCACAGACAATGGTTTTTCATGGGTATTCAGATAAGGCAAAACGTCCTCACCAGAGTCCACAATACCTGGGATGGTCCAGTGCTCATCTATGTCTACTCCTCATTTAAATCTTGCACTCTTTTCTAACAGCTATCTCTGTTCTGGAGAATAAAATTACTCCTCTGTTTCTATTCTTCTCAAACATGTCAAGTTACCTCTCACTACAAAGTTTTTGCACCTGCATTCTGTCTGCTTGGAATGTTTTTCTTTCCTCTTCCCATTTTAGTCAAGTACTCTCTTTCTCATCTTCATATCTCAATTTAAGCATCACTTTCTCAGGAGAGATTTACCTTATGGGCCCTTCCTCACTACCACCACCAGCGAAAGCTAGATTGCCTTGCTAGCCATTCTCACAGAACTGTGTTCCTTTTCTTCAAAGCAAAATTTATCTTTGTGTGTTATTACACCTGTGAGGTTAATAAATATCTTTCTCCATCACTAGATCAAACCTCACGCTGGCAAGAGCTGTCTGTTTCTGCTCACTCTTGAATCTCCAGCAGCTACAGATTACCTGACCCAAATAGATGCTAAAACAATCATTAAATTGGATGAATAAGTAAATTAATAGATAAGATGGATGAATAGACAGATAGGTAGATGGACGGGTAGTTGGATGCCTACATGGATATATGAAGTTTTCCAAATAGATAAAGGAAAAGAAGAGACATCCAGGCAGTGTATGAACAAAGGCATAAGAAAATAGCAGCCTGTGGCTTTGCTTTGAATGAGCATAGAGTGGATGGGATGTGAAACTGGAAAAGATGAGGATGGGGGAGTGGGTTGAAGCCAGACTGCAAATTTGTTGTTTGCCAAGTTAAGAAGCTTAGATTTTTCATCCTGTGGCATTTGACAGTCAGAGGAGGCTATTAGGAGGACAAACAGTATAATTATATTTGTTTTTTTATTAAGATAACCCTGGCAGGAGGCGGGGGGTAGACAGTACTAAATATAGAGAGACTATTTACAGGGACACTAGTTGCAAGGCAGCTCTGATTATGTAGAATTGGCATTCAAGCAGGAGAAATGGAGGGAAGCAAAAGCATGGAATATACAGTACATGGGCTCCATACAGGAGGGAGCTCAGACAGGCTGACATGCGGGATGAGTGAAGATCCGAAGGATGGGGTGCAACTGAAGGCTGGGGTGTGGTTGCGAAGGACTGGGAATAGCAGGTTAAGACATTCTGTGATTGTTCTTTATCCCTGACTAATTTCATTATTGTTTACCAGCAGCATTAGAGATTCCAGTAACTAAATTATAGATATGGAAATATTTTTAAAGATGATCAATGAAATGGAAGTTGCAAGGTATTAGTTTTCAAAAAGATACAGAAATAACAAAAAGTTTCCATGCGCATATTTTAATAGGAGAATTAGTTTTAAGAATTAGTCATAGGGTTATATTTCAAAATTATTTGTACAGTTAAACATATTTTTAGAAATAAAAGAATAAATGTCTAGAAACAGTTTAACACTGAAGAAAATATGTCATATAATATATATCCAGTTCACTTATAGGAGGAAATAAAAAATACTCTGTCTACTGGGAAGAAGGCATATGAAAAATTTTATTTTATTTCTTATTTGGTCTGTCAGATGTTCTTTGTGGACATTGCCTTTTCTTTGCAAGGTGGATCCCTTCCAGGAAATGGACCCTGGCAGACACAGGCTGAGCTGTCACTTGAAAGTTGGCATATCCTTGCAGGTAAACAATTGGTTAGTGTGCCTGCTTGTTTGTCGCCCCTGCCATCTGTCCCCATCCATTATTTTATGCCCCTCTTTGCCCTGCTTTGAGATCTGAGATGCTGACCACTAAAGACTATATCACCCAGGCTCCCTCATTGGCTGGCTTCTAGTACGTTGCAGCTTACATGGAGCACAGGCATGAGATCAGAGGATGAAGACATAGAGAGGTCTTAGTACCATACCTCTGTCCCTGGTGTGGACCTTTCTGGATGTCTCTCCTCTTAGCTCTAAATATGCTCCAGTAACTATGTTCTTTGATACACTTGCCCAGTCAGCCTCATGAATGCCAAGTGCCCACATTTTTGAGAATATCTGGATCCCTCCCTATCTTTGTGGTTCCTCCAAATATGGCCACTTATATATGTAGGTTTTCCCTTTATTAAAGTATCTTTCTGAGATGAATTCTGTTTCCTAATGGGATCAGCATGTTCCAAAGTCAGACAGTCTTGGTTCCAATAGTTGCTTTACTCTTGTTACTATGAAGCTAAAGCAAGATATGAATTCAAGTATCCTCACCTATAAAATGTACATAATAATAAGATGGACGTTATTGAGACCTTATGAAGACTAGATGAGCAAATGTATATAAAGTGCCTTGCACAGAGCTTAGTACTTATTAATCATTACAATAAATGCTGGGAAGAAAATTAAAATAAGAATAAGGTATATTTCCATGAAGTCTGTCAAGGAAAATTCTTACATTCTCTTTGGGAAGTCTTGAGGAAGTAGAGGTCCAGCGGTCATACTATTCTCCACCTCTAAACTCATGCATTTCTTAATTGGAGAAATGAATGTTCAGCCAGGGTAGTTTAAGTCTCTAGCGCACCAGACAGGGTGTAGCCACCTCCTCCTATCACAGAAGGGCATACAGAATTCATTATTTCCACGAGGACTTTTGTAAATCAGGTTTTTAAAAATTACATTATTTAATACCTGTATTAGGTTATTTGCATATTTTAAATTACTATTTTAAGTAATAGCTTAAATTCTTAATTTTTACTGCCCTATTAGCATCTTGTATTTGAGAGGAATATTGTACATCCTTTCTTCTAAAATCACTAGGAGCACATATTGGAAATATCACTAAACCTCAGTGCCTAGATTTTCCAGCAAGTTGTGAAAAGGAACAAGAATAACCAACTCCTAAGTTAATAGACAATTCATCTGAAATGAAATGGAGCAATACTACATGAGGACAAAGCTTACAGTGAAAAAAATGGTATAAAAATGGAGTGTATTCCAGAGGCCAGAATCAAGGTTTGTAGATGACAACAAATTCCCCGAGAAAGATGACCTTATATAGTGGCCAGGAAAGCAAGAGAAAAAGAAAGAGCTGCAAGGAATGTATCCGTTCCTCTTGAGCTGTCCATCTACGTCGGATCAATAGCTCTTCCAACCATGGGACATGCAAGCTTTCAGCTTGAGAAATTGAAGTTCTCAAAATAAGTCAGGGTTGCAACACAAGTCCATCATGGTGTGTCACAGAAATGAAATGAGTTGTCTCCTGCTCGATTGATGATTGACATCAAACCAGGAGGAAAAAAGAAGAAAATAAACGAGTTGCGGGTTTTGAAAAGTTGTTGCAGAGACTTCTGTGGAAGTTTACACTAAGGCGACCATTCTCTGCTCGAAGCACGTGCGTAACTCCCAACACAGTAATGAGAGTTCTGCAGCGTGCCCAAGAAGCAGTGAGGGGAGAGTGCCCAGGAGAATCATTTACTGCGATGATATTTTTATACAAGCTCAAATAAGAAACCCAGAACTTCTCAGACTGGGGTGGGGAACAACCATGGAATGCCCGAGGATTGGTAGAAAATGAGAAAGGCAAGGCGGGGAACAGGTGATTTTTCAATACAAAGTGATTATATGGATCTTATATAATGACTGGAGCAACACATGCTGGCAATGGCCTATCCTGTAAAACAAACTTGTAAGAAAGAAATCAAAGGCTGTTCAGCATATGTCTGTGTTGCACAGCTAAAAAGACCCCTGTAGAGCCTACAAACAGACCAGTGAAATCCATGTTTGGTGCAATTTCTAACTGAACTTCATGAAGATAAAAGGAAAAAAAAAAGCAACTTTGTTATCCATGCTACAAGTCCTCCTGCTCCTCTATTATTTATCCTGGCTTTCAAAGTGATTGACCTGAAAATACTATCCATCAGTGTCTACAGATGCCCCGGACACGTTAGAGAACTGTGAACTGACTGCCTTACATGTATCAGCTCTTCTTTCCTTAGCCATTGCCTGGAGCAAAAAAAAAAAAAAAACAGAGTGGGAAGCAAGAGCATCCCTGGCACCAAAGGTGAAGGATGTTACGCTTAGTTGTGAGGTGTCTGCATTGCC
The DNA here is from genome assembly GCF_059928025.1 of Delphinapterus leucas. Lineage (NCBI taxonomy): Eukaryota > Metazoa > Chordata > Mammalia > Artiodactyla > Monodontidae > Delphinapterus > Delphinapterus leucas. The sequence continues at coordinate 84,704,902 of NC_143136.1, forward strand.
TCATGTAATCTCAGTCAATGCCTTCCAGTTAGCAGCCATTTGCTGTATAAGACTCTGTACCTTTGCCACCTACTGGGAAGCCAGGGTTGAAGCTAGTTATATCAATAGGCCATAATCTGTCCTCTCTTCCTCTTCATGCTCTTCATTTGATATTATCTGGAAAATGCTTTTTATTTATCATTACCTCAGTCAATTCATCTCTAAAATGGACTTTTCTCCTCCTCTACAAGATGGTATGGGATTCTGAGCTTCTGCAATCAGTATGTGAAATGATAGGCAGGGAATTCAAGGATTTGACTTAGAAATATGAATGTATACAAATTCCCCTCCTTTGTATGCCTGCTGTGCAGAAATCGTGTGGCGCCGTGGTGAATACAATGCAGTTATGCAATGTTTACTGAATCAGCAGTCACTCAATTATCAAATATATAATTTTGTACAGAATTCCTGAAATATATACAGTATTTTCTTCAGTGTAGCGGGAGGAAGCTTGAAGTACAGCCCTAAATTAGTGTTCAGAAAATTGCAGTTAGAATATAATGGAACACACTTGGAAATATACACTAGTAACTCTATCCCCCATAATGTGTTCACAGATGTGATTACACACATGAAAACATGATTTTTTAAAATGCATACAGTATAACAAACTCTTCTGGTATTTTGCTCGGTAGCGGAAATTACAGCCAGGTGCCTTCTGATACACCTTTGAGTGACATAAATGAGTTGATGTATTTTCATTATCAATGACATTTCTCTCTATGTCTTGCTGACTCTGTCTGTCTGTCTGTCTCTTGTCTTGTCTCTCCTCTCTCTCTCTTCCTCCTAAGAAACAGAAGCAGATTTTATTATCCCCACTTTTCTCCACAAATCAGTATGATGTTAACGTTATAGAGAACTTGAAGTAATATTTCAGCTACTAAATTCGTATCTATAAGTTTATAAATTTGAAAATTCTACTTAAAAAGTAATCTTTGCTGATATTTAAGCCTCTTCTATCTACACTCTTTTTATTGATTTACACTATTTATTTACTTACATACTTCTGTGCAGTTGAAAATATTAGCTTATTATATACAAAATGTTTAAGGCTCTTAATTGCTTGATTGGTTGAAATACTGAACATGAACTTTCCACCAAGGAAACAATTCCAAATTGTCTTTCGGCTTTGGTTAATTGCAAAGTATATGTTCTATCTTTCAGGTCAGAAATGAAATTCAAGATTGTGTTCTAACCTAAATCACTCTCTTCATTTTTTCTCCATTTGAGCACTGCTGAGCAGTCCCTAGGACAGAGTCCCATAGAAATAAATGAAGATGCTTTTCAGTCGTGGAGTTGAGAGGGAGCAGCCAGTTTCAGAAGTGAGCTCACCCACTGTGAGTGTCAGATCAGACTTGTGCCCTATTGGCCAAAAAACAAGGGTAATTCCCAAAACTGAGGAGAGAAACCAGTTTTAGGCAAGTGAGTAAATTCTTGCTCTTTTAGTTGATTTCACCAAAGTAGTTACTCTCTTATAAGTGTAGCCTATGATATATTAGAAGTTTGTCATCACACTCAGCAAATAACATATCTTTAACTGTCTGTACTGCCCAAAGAAAAAAATCTGCACCTTCTTGGATGTTATTTGGATCTCCTCAGAATCTGGGTTTGCAAAACTTAAAAGGATTCTTTGATCTTTTCTCCCAATTCCTTTGGCAGATGTAATTATATACAGGGAACCCTCCAATACCCAATGATAATTGGTACCTGAAAAAAAATCACTTAGAATGAATCCATCTAAAATGGGAAACAATGTTTCACAAGTAAAATTCACAATTATAATTTAGAATGGTCTGAAAAGTTGTATTTCTCAGAATGAATCTATTTAAACATTACTGATAAGAATATTTTGTTCTTTTGAGATGCAATGGAACTTTTACATTTCTAAAATTTTAAAGAAAACTACCTGAAAGTTGTCTCGCTCAAGTTTATTTCTCCCTTTAATCATATAAATTTGATGCTAGATCTTAATCTTCCTTAGGACAGATAATCACCTCATTTACTTGTTATTATTAATTTTCTATAACTTCTACCCTGCCAGCATCCAATAGGACTTTCAATTTGTTATACTACTCCTTCATGGGCTCCCCCAAACCACCTTCAGTAACTGGTGTTTACTTTTGGTTGTATGAAGGCATACCAAACATTTACTATGTCCCTGAATGTGCCCTGTCCATGCATTATATGTGCTACTCCCTCTCTGAATACTGTCTATCCTTATCCCATTCTCCATCCTCTCTTCTCCCTTCTTAACCCTGCCAAGTCCTACTTTTGCTTTTTATAACCTTTTCCAGAAAACCTGTTGTGATTTTTTTCCCACCTACCATCTTGGATAAATTGGCAACTCACCTCCTTTCTGAGATCTTTCTTGTATCATTTACCATACTCTGTTTGTACTTTTTAATCACTTATCTCCCCTACATAAACTGTGAGCTCCTTGAGGAATGGAACTAAGTGGTTGAGGCTGATAAGCCATCATCTGCCAATGAACCTTGCTTGCAGTATTTGTTCAATAAATGTTTGCTAACTAAATAAATGAAGGCATTACCCACCCACCCCTACTCCTTCTGCACTGAAATCTAGTCAGTTTTAATAAAGTGAACTAATCAGATTGAAAGAGATCTTCTGAAGACAGCAATTTTCTAAATAAACATATAAGAGCAGCCAGGCTCATAGTAAAGGCTCAGAAATATTTGCTGAATTAATTCAAAACGGTGCTTGTGCATTAAGCTGATTTTCTACCCATGTATAGGTTTTCTAGATGTGATAATCACAATTGCTTAATAGTGCTTGCTATGCTCTTCAGACCTAGAAATGATAATTAATGTGGTGATTGTATAGAATCATAAGTTAAATGAGGACAAATTAATTTGTCTTTCAAAATTGCTCAGGCTAAAGTTGGAATTTTGAGTTTTGTATAGGTGTTTATTTGTTCAATAGATTCTTTTATACTGAAATGATGTGAAGTAGAAAGTGACAGAGATAGGATGGTTATGAGATAAAGGGTTAAAAAATTGGTCAGTGTGAATTACTTAATTTTTTTGCACTTGTCTTTTTTTCTGAAAGATCCTTGTCCAGTGGATCAATTTGTCATCAAGAAGGTAATCTATATTTACTTTGCGGCAGGTACTGTAGCTCTTAACTGCATTTAGCTGATTCAGCTCCTACCCAGACTACTCTGACCTCAGAAATATTCCCTGCTAAATGTCCTCCTGTTCACTCGAATTTGTACTGCCTAAATGCTTACTGGTGAGTGTCCCTCTGGCCATTTTGAAAGGTGTTTCATCACACTACAATAAAGGTGAAATACTGATGCACTCAAAATGGCACACACACACACACACAAAAGGCAGCTGGATATCGACATGGGACTGGACAGGGGCATTTATTACACTTTACTCTCATACCTTTGTCTACCTTTGGCAAAGGAAGATTTTAAGTGTCCCTGGTGGTCTGTGTCAATCAATACTACATGGGAGTTAAATTAGACCTCAAGTCAAGCACACATCTATGTTGGCTGAGATACCTTCAACCTAAAATCCCTGGAAAATTTACATTTTTCCACTAAGTTAACCAGTAATAGAGTGAAATGAGTGAGAAAAAAGCAGCTGTCTAGTTTGTACCTTGTATCCCTCCAAACAAACGTGGTCCAGTTTATAGCCCCTGTAGGTGTATTGCAGTAATTAGCTTAACAGTCTTGCAACCTTTCAGCTTAGAAACACTGTTGATTTCATTGCAAACCTTCACTAAGGCAGATAAAACATTATGACATAAAATCCTGAGAATTAGGGAAATTCTGACTTATTATCAATCTTTCCTATATAGCCTAGTTCAAAAATGTCTTCTAAATCCTGAAAGTGAATTGGGAAACAGATGTACTTTCTGAAATCAGAAATACGATCGTATTAGTTAGTTGTTAACTGAGTTGCTGATTCAAAGGTAAATTTAGGTGAAGCAGTCAATTCAGCACCCTCCAATTAGTATTTCTTCAATTATTTCGGTTCTTTGTAGGATTCATACAAAGAACCAAAATATTCACACAAATAACCAATCTGGAAAATATTTAGTCCTGTCTACAGATAACACTATTTATCTTTCAGTTTGTCCCACTTTTATTCTTTGTGATTTTTGATCAGAATATTTTTATGTTTCAAGGTATCACTTTTACCTCCTTTTAGTATTAGAATTATTTTCCGCAGAGGACAGAAGAATTCCAAACTATAGATCAAGACTCCATTTAAAATGAACATCACAAGAAGTGTTTTGCCCTAACTTTAGATAATCAGAGGTAGTTTCTGCTTCTGATCATCTGACTAGGAATAAAACAGATAACTAATTGGGCCAAGTTTCTTAGAGTGGGAAAAAAAATGTATTCAAATAATCCTGGTAGCTGATCTAAAGGGACCATTTATGAAGAATTCTTGAGAATACTGGCACATTTTTTAAGATCAAAACAACAGGTTGAACCTATTGAAAATTGTCTCAGTAGGTTGTTTTCATTGGTATTCTGGTAAGTGTTTAACAACCAGTTCTTGGGGTATGGAGAGGCAGATCTGCAGTGTTTTCAACTTCTAAGGCATAAGTATACCCACCCACAGCTGATTTCAATCTGCCGAAGTGACGTTGCTAATGGAGAATCAGGAAGAGATGCCCACAAATGGCTGTCATGAGCTGGTTCAAGCCAGCTCTAGCACAGTACTAGTTATCTTGCCAACCTAACTTCTCAACCCCAGCTTTAAGACTGAGAAAGGGGAAAAGAGCACTATGAAATGCATGGAAGCCATTAATTAAAAGTATTATGAAATGGTAGCTTACTTTCTCTTTTAACCCATACTACCTAACAAAACAACAGCAACAACATTTTATTTTTGTGTAAACTTCCAACATTTTTACATTTATCTTAATTGCCTTTCTTTATATTAGAGGTTGGGGACCTTGGCTTTTCTCACTGAGTCATGATCCAGAAGTATTTGGCTAAATTAAAAATAAGCATAATCTATACAATTTAGTGTTTGCTATAAATAAAGTATGTCTGTATTATTATGTATTATTATGTATGCATTATTCCCCAGAAATCCACATGGCTATCATCTTCCTCTCATTGACCTCTCTGTTCATATATTACTTTCTGAAATAGGCTCACCCTAACTACCCCATTTAAAATTGTCACTAACCCCTCTTACACTTCTTCTATTATTTTCCTTGGTACTTTTATCTTCTAGTATTACTGAAAATTTTACTTATTTTGCTAATTGAAGATTATCTGTCTCTGGAAGTATGGTATGTTTTGTCTGTTTTGTTCACTTATGCCTCTCCAGTTCCCAGAACAGTGCCTGGTATATAATAGATGCTCAATGAATATTTGTAGAATGAAGGAGATGATCCCAATGTCAGATCAGAAATAAAATCTACAATGCTCAGGAAGAGTTCTCTGGCAGTGTTGGTTACTTAATTGATTAGCAAGAAATTATGGGATGTCACTCAGCAATAGGTTTCAAAAATAGCCTAGATTCTCATTCTTCTGAAATTATTTAGATATGGTCCCACTTAAAGACTGAATATCACCCAGTCTAGTGATTTTTAGGGTTCCTTAGAGACCCCTCAAAGACCTCACTAAGAGGAGCGAAGGAGCCAGATGGAGGGAGCTCAGGTCTCCACTCTGGCTCTATTCAAGGACCCTGCTTTTGTCAGCTCTGGTTATGTGTAGGGAGGGGACCTGGCAGGTGTGTGTATGGGGGGTGGGAGGCTCTGTTATAACAATTTATTGGAATGAAAATTTCTACTGCTGAAGTTTGGAACACTATTTTAGATTGCTTGCAGCTTAAAATCCTATATTTTCTTCTGTATATCTAATTATTTAAGTTCTTATAATTAGTTAATAAACAGAAAAAAATCCATCTTTCCTTTAAAGTAAATTACAAAATGTCCTTTTATAAAATATCACCTAACAGGCAGAGGCCATAATCTTTCAGTAAACTCTTCCCTATTTTTCTAAAATATAAAATGTATCTAAAGTATATTTATCCATAGCATTTACAAAATGGTTTTGAAGAAAATCATATACAAGATTTAAGAGGATGGATTTGAAAAGAAACACAGTATTTTAAAAAAGAGTAAACAATCTATTACCAAAGGAGTATTGAAGAAAATTATTTTGAAATATGAATCAGGTAGAGCCAGATGCCTTCCCCTTGTAAGCAATTTGAATTCAATTTGTGGCAGAAAGTGCAGGCTCTCCTGGATCAATAGGGTGCATTCAGCACAGTTGACATACTACACCTGATCCAGAGCCAACCTGGCTGGGGACCTATTTGTCATACTTGAGGGACTTTCCCTAGCTTTTATCTCGAGGTACATCTCCTAGGATTACAGGTACTTGAGGCTAATTAGTCTGCTCAATTACCTGCCAGGGAGTGCCTCTGTTTGTACAACATCCCGTTTACCTTACAATTTCAATGAGATAATCAGGATGCCATGGTGCACTAAAGGTAAAACGATAGCCTTGCATACACCCCTGACTGCCTTTATCTGTTAATGCCATGCGCCAGCTTGTGGGCACATGCAAGCTTGCGTGCACACACACGCCCACACACACCCCAAAGCTAAAGAGAAAATAGCCAGACTGACCTGTTACAATTTTACCTTGTTTGCTTTGTTGCTTTTCCGCAGAAGTCAGTCCCTTTTCCAATCTAATTACGTAATTAGAGCTAAAGACTATAAACACATAGAGACTGTCCCCTCCCGCCAGCTCTGCAGTCAAGGCTTTTGGATGCTGAGCCTTTGGCAGGGCCGCCTGTACCTGGCTGACCAAGGGAGGCTGACCCGAGGCTCTGAAAGCCTGTCTCACTCCCGACTCAGACTCACCTGTTCTCCCTCCTGGACTCGGTGTACAAAGGGAGCACAGATAGGTGCAGTGTCCGGGCTTTCGTGTTGCATTTCTTCAAGTTTTAGAATACAATCGAAGTGTTTTTTTCCCTTTAAATTAGCATTTTATTTCCTTCTATGGCATATTCATAGAATCATAACAAATTAAGACCATGAATCAAAGCAGATCCTTTGACCATATTTACCTCTTGTATAACTACCCGTCATTGTTTGGACAACCTCCTGGCTTATTACATTTGTTCACTACGGAGGAATTATATTTGAATAGATGGTCGGGTACCTAAGATACCTAAGAAGTATATTCTATCATGATTCAGTTCTGTGAGGTCAAACCCGACGTCACCCTGAAAGTTATTCTGCCAGCTCACACGGGAGACAAGAAGCAGCAGAGAACGTGTGGGCACACCGTACTGTTTGGGCAGAAATGCACTTGCAGTGATAACAAGAACAGTTAGCAATAGTATCGTGTGCTCTGGCTTTGCTAATCCTTTGTCTCTAGAAAACATCAAAGATGTTTCTCTCTGGAGAAATTTCGAGGTCCCCTTTTGCGTACTGAATTTTGCCTACTGTCTTGTGCTCCTTTGATTCTGTTCTGTCTCCAGCTTCAAACCCACAGCGTTCCCTTTGAAGGGGTCCATTCTGGGCTGCAGAAGTGACAGTGTAAGTCAGTGTAAGTCCCTCAAAATCCTACAAGGACCAGGCAAGTGACATGGGTAGGTAAAGAGGGCATGTAGTGGGCTAATTGTATAACCCTCTACAGACTGTTTCTTTTTTTCACTTTTTTAAAATCAAATTTCTGAGATATTTGTTGATTCACATGCAGATGCATGAAATAATCTTGAGAGATCCCATATATATATTATTCATTTTTCCCCAATGGTAATATCTTGCAAAACTATAGTATAATATCACAACCAGGAAACTGACATTGAAACAATCTATTTTTCACATTTCCCCAGTTTACATGTACTGTGTGTGTGTGTGTGTGTGTGTGTGTGTGTGTTGGTGTATTTATTTCTATGCAGTTTTATCACTTGTGTTTCTGTATCACCACCGAAGTCAGGTAAAGAACCAAAACTGTCCCATCACCATAGAACCCCAAATGTTGCATTTTTATACCCACACCCACCTCAGTCCTGCTCCCACCTTCCCCTTCTCATCCCTAACTCCAGGCAACCACGAGTCTGCTTTCTATCTCTATAATTTTGTGATTTCAAGACTGTTATACAGGGAATTACCTAGCTGTCCAGTGGTTAGGACTCCGTGCTTCCACTGAAGGGAACACGGGTTCGATCCCTGGTTGGGGAACTAAGATCCCACATGCCATGCGGCATGGCCAAAAAAAAAAAAAAAAGACTGTTATACAAATGGAATCATGTAGTATATAACCCTGTGGTCACCTGCATTGGTATTTTTTAAATTTGTATAAATCCTTTGAAATTCATACAAGTTGTATGCATCAAAAGTTCATTCCTGTTCATTGCTGAGCAGTATTCCATAGTGTGGACATACCACAGTTTGTCTAACCACTCATTCATTGAAGGACATCTGTGTTGTTTTCACTTTAGGCTATTACAAATTAAGCTGCTATGAACATTTGTGTACAGGTGTTTGTATGAACCTAAATTTTCATTTCTTGCTCACTTTTGGCAGAGACATAGAGAGATATTTCACTACTATAAGAAAAATGACCACATGAATGCCACAAAAAATAGCAAGTGTCACTCAGCCTCAGTGTGTTGGAACAATACGTAGTTGTAGGTACTATGCTGAACTGAAAAGCTTGTCCTGGGGTGAAGTAATTCCCAAGATTCAGCAAACAGTGCCAAGTGGGAATATGAGTCCCATGTCAAATCTGTCTATTTTGAAGAAAATCCTGAAATCTAGAAACGTATATGAAACATTCTGGTTTATGTATTTTATATACAGGCCTTCATGTTTGGAAACAGTATGACAGCCAAATGAAATAAGACGGCAGACTAGATTTTTTAACCATAGGCAACCTTTTTTTTTTTTTTTTTAACTTGCAAAAGCAAAGAACTCTGATATTAAGCTCACAGAGCCCATGACATCACTGAATTTACCTGTGTACTGCTACTTTTTCCCTTGTGTTTGTCTTATTTTTGAATTCATGTTACTCATAAGATAAGGAGAAATGGAATGCACTTAATCGGTTCCTGAAACTATTCCCTCATTCAATAACTAGAACGGGCCTCCCATGGGTCATTTGAGTTGCAATGTGGATACACAGTGAACTGGAGGTAAAGCCCTGGGCTTTCTGCTCACAGAGTGGGTAGCCTTGTGGGGTGTTTACAGACTGGTAGCTGAGAGTGAGTCTGGCCCTGATGGTATGATTTTTCTGACCACAATCTCTATCAATAATTATTAATTAACTTCCTACATTTATATATAGGATGATATCTAATTTTTTAAAAAAATACAGACTTCTGGCTTTTGTTGAAAAACTGGAAACTCAGATATGACTGAGCTCACTTTCCAACATGGGCAGGTCAGTTGGAGATGAAGAATAGCCACCCCAGTAGGCAGGACAGGCACCCTCCTCTCCCCCAGAATCCCCTCAGCCAGACTCTCTCATTTATACGAACTGCATGGCCTCTATGAACACATGAGTTTGCTACCTCTGGTTTCGTGAGAGAGAAAACACTACAAAAACAATAAATGTGCTAAATCCTAGCTTCTCCTAACAGCTCCTTGCTCCTTCCAGGGAAATTACCACTGAACTTGAGTTGTTACAACCATCATGGATAGATGCATAGACACCAAGGCTGTTAAGCATATTTTGTATGATTGGGTCATTGCATATACCTACTCCAATATTTAACTCCTCATTCTTCAGTAAAACATCAGTCTTAAGATGCACAATGAGTAAAATCTGAACATATGGAAAACCAACAGAAATGCATAATTTTAGTCTATTCATCTTATAATGTCAATGAAAAGTCCCAGACTGCTAGATTAGAACTTAGAGAAGGCTCCTTGGATAAAGATTGTAAGTCCAAGTTCTATATTCCAGACATGCACATGATCAAGAGACTGTGTAAGAGCTATCTCTTTAGATTTATCAGGAACATACCCGTTGTTATAGGTTAGTATTTGGGGACAAAGTGGCTGTGACTATAGAAGAGAATCATATAACTTCTTCCAAAGGGAGGAAATATTAAAACATCATTGGCTCTGTAAAGTGATGCATTTGGAAGAGGTGTCATAATGCCAATAGTAGCACACTCTTATTTTTGAATTGGTGCACTGCCTTCTGAGACAATCATAAAAGAGCAACAAATGATCACGTCCCAGGGCATCATCAATGAACTTTGCTCCAGATTCTGTGGTGAATTTCTCATGTTTCATAACATTCTGAAGTTTATAAACCTCAAGAGAGTATACTAAGGGTCTTGATTTTTCTTTAAGATAAGATACCTAGAAACAAAAAATGGGTTTTATTTTTTTTCCAACAAAAAAGGTTGATTCACACATGAACTGATCTTGGAAGGAATATTTGTTCTTTTTTGTTCATAACCTGGCCTTATGACAAGGGTAAGGAAGAAGAAGAAGTTGCCTAAGGCATTTACAAGCCCTACAAAGACTATTAAAAAGAAAAATACCCACAAATTTACTACCAATCCATCTAGATCTTTCACCGTATTGTGTCAGCTCTCATGAGCGACCTGTAACTTGAGAGATTTAATAGCAAAAAGGCACAGAAGCAAACTTTACAATGCAAACAGTAAACCATTTAAAGATATAATTTTTTCTCATACATGCTTGAGAGGCCAATCAGAGAACAATTTCCGAAAAATTGAATTTACATGTACCAAAGTCAATGAGTGCTTAGTCTAGCTGGTCCATTAAATGTTTACTAAAATCACAACTTGTGCTTTGATTATTATTATTATTTTACATATTATATTTATGATGTCAGCAAGGCTTCCAAACAAAGGGAAGGATTTGCCAATCCCACTCTAAGTCATTTTTGGTGACTTTAGATAGAGTGGACAAAGTGTCTCAAGATTGTTAAGCTCACTGGGTGCTGGGTCCTTTCACTCCCTCATTTAAAATGCTGCACTAAGTACATAAAACCAACCAAATTGGATTAAGAACCTGAGGCATTTATTGTTTCTTTTTTCCAAATTTACAGGTCTAAAATTACTTCACCATTGATTAGTGCAGTCAGGCTGATCTGCTATCTTCCAAACACACCAGGTAAGTACCATCTCATGCCGTGTTGTTGCTATTACTGCAGTGGGTAGAATGCTGAGATGGTTAGGAGAGTTTTGCCTCCTTGTGTATCCACCCTGTGCAATCTTGCCCCGTTGAATGTGGGTAGGATTTGTGAATATGATTGGATTTTACTTCTGATACTAATTGGGTTGAGTAATCTGCTAAATTTGAGTTAATTTTAAAAAGGGAGATTAACCTGGATGGACCTGGTTTAGTTGGGTGAGCCTTTTAAAGAGAGACTAGCTTCTTTCTGAAGAGGAAAATTTGAAGCAGCAGACATTCTCCTGATGGCCTTCAAGAAAGACGCTGCCTGTTGTGAGAGGACCTCTGGAAGGTCCACGTGGTGAGGACCTGCGCGTGACCTCCAGGAGATGAGTATGGCCCTTGGACAACAGCTGGCAAAAGAAAATTGGAACCTCAATCCCATAGCTGCAGGGCACTGAATTCTGCCGACACACACGGGAGCCTGGAAGAGGACCCTGAGCTACAAATATCAAAGCCTCCTGGATAATACCTTATTTGCAGCCATAGAAAACAGGGAGCAGAGACCCCAGTCAAGCCTTGCTGGACACCTGACCTACAGAACTGGGAGATAATAAATAGGTGCTTTTAAGTGGTTAAGTTCATGGTGATTTGTTACGCAGAGATAGAAAACTAAAACAATTGCTACACCCAAATGCCCTTGACTTTTTTTTTTACTTAATTCCTATCCATGTTTCCAGTCCTACCTTCTTCATGAAGCTTTAAATGTAACCAATCTCTTTGCACAGTAATCTCTCATGTTTTACCAGCTTTAGCAAATATTCCAGGGACAGAGCATTTGATATAAAGTTTTTTTTTTCTAATCTTTTTATCATAGCTTATATCTTCAGTTAAGAAGGAAGCGACTTCAGTACAGGGACCATCTCCTATATGTCTTATCCCCCTCCCCAGACCCTAACACAGTCACTAGCTATAAGAGATACTCAATAAATATTTTTTATTTACTAATTACTAAAAGATTCACTTTCATAATATACCATTGCCACTATAGCACTATTCAAGCTATTCCTATGCATTCTGAATTAAATAAGGAACAAATGAAGACTCTATAGACACAGAGTCAACAGGTAGCATATCAATTCATCAGGAAAAAACACAGCAAAACTTCTGAACCCCAAACCCATAGTATCTCATGTAAAATTTTCTGGGCATTATATTTTCAAATAGAGAATGAGATTTGTAGAGCCCAGCTTTCACGTGTGCAGATTTAGAAGACAGTGCAGAAGGGCACTAGGGCAGATCACATATGTGCCACTGATAGGCACATACCACACCAACCACTGCCCAGGTGGCCGTGTCTCCTCTAAAGCTGTAATGGTGAGTGAAGTAACCTGCTTAAAACCCCAGGATCTCCTAACCACAGCCACCTGGCTTATAATTATAGACCTTATTATAAATAGATATAAGCTTTGAGTGATTAGTTATTGTGTACAAAGTATTCAACCGTGGACCACCTGATTTTCACTCACTGCTGTACCTTCTCCTTCCTTTGATACATCCTAGCTATTAATAGAAAAACACCTGTTTCCTGATAGTCTTCCCAGCTATAGAGACATCCATTTATATAGAAACAGCTGGGAGAAATGTCCTTGTGAAGGACAACCAAATCCAATTCTTACCATCACAAAGCCTTCTCCTGCAGCTGCTGATGGAAGCAGTTAAGCCTGACTTGCATCACTCCTGCACAAGCTACAACAAACAAAGTGAAGCTAGAGATAGTCTTTAACTACTGTAGGAGAATTAAGAAAATCCTGCAGCAATAAGGCAAGGATTTCCATTTGATCCTAGAAACAAACAAACAAACAAAAAAATGTTTCTAAATCCACAGGTGAATGACATAAACTGAAAACCAGGAGCTAAGTTGCAAGCATTCACTGCCTCTCTCTCAGGTCTCTTTCCAGCACCTGCACACACCTACAGACTGCCCTTCCTGATACACAGATGGAGGTGGCATCCGACTCCAGTGATAAACTGGGAGCAGCTAAAGAAGATGAATGATGACAGGAAATGAAAGTGACAGTGACAGTTTGTGGTTGTTTGATTACTTCAATGCAATGAATGGTGGCCACAGAGTTTCCTGTCAACAAGTGTCTGTATAGAAAAATAAGAAAGCAATCAAAACAGTAACTGACATTTCAGGGCATTTCAGAGAAACCCAGGATTTCATGCTCAACAAAACCATCTGTTTAGTATTCTCGATGGGAACTACCACTCACCCTGAAAAGAATGATCAGGATAAAGGTGAGGTGGGTGGATTTTAACCTCCACGGGAAGGTGGGGCAGATGATGGAAAACTAGACTAAGTGACCTCAATGGTCACATTCAATGTAACAATTCTAGAAATGATACAGGATGTGGGGTTAGGACACTGGCCCTAATGCAAATCCCATTAGTAATTTAATTATGTGACCTTAAATCAGTTCATTTACTTCTCTATGCCTTAATTCCTCCTCATGTAAAAATACTACTTTCCCTTTTTGCCCTTAAACCAGAACTCTGATAGATGCATGAGGTACAGCAAAATGATCCACAGTGTTAGAGGCGTCGGGATCAACATATCATCATATATAAGCACGTGTCTGGAAAAAGAGAACACAATGCAATATTGAGCAGATTTTCTTGGCTAAATGAGCATATTCACATTTCACCATAATTTCTTCTCATCTTTTTCCTGAGAATTCCCTCACTTTCAAGCCAGAGTTCTTGACATACTCTCCTTTGAATCAGGGTTTAGCCCTGCCTCTTGACTTGTCCCATTCTGAGTTCCTGACTTCTACTTTCAGCTACTCTAGCTAAATGCCCAGCTCCCTCTTCTCTGGTAGGCAGCCCTGCCAATTCCTTCATTCCAATATGCTCTTCTCCATTCAGAAAAACATGAACCTGGACTGCACGGTTTAGCCTTTCTCCTTGAAATGCTTCTCTTCCTTTTTTTTCCCTTAAAAAAAGAAAATGCTTTAGAGAAATATGACTGTAATTAACAACTGACAAAAATATCCAGGCTTGAGCTGAAGTGGGAAATCACAGAGGTTAGTTACTTATTTTCTCATGCATTTACCATTTGTTCTCTTTTCTCAGGGAAGTTGAAAGACCTGAGGTTCAAATGTAATAAGGCCCCATACTGTTTCTAAGAGTATTTACAACATGCAACGTATAAGGCAGTACATTGCTTATATTTAAATTTGTTTTCACTCATCTGAGCTATTACACAGTATGCCATCCCTAAACCTTTTATAAGGAACACACGTTTCTCAGCCACGAAAGGGAATAAAATGTTCAGCATTTGGGCTCTCTGGTACTGTGGAGGTGACAAAACACATATATGTATCCAATCCATTCTACTGATCTGGCGCCAGCATTAGGAGGGACTGCCTGGGGCAGAGACCTTCTGCTATATACATGTTCCTGGGAATTAGCAGGTGAACCAAATGGCCCATAGTGATGACAGCAACATCTTTCAGAAGACTCAACCTTACTAAATGGATTCCCCCAATACATTTTCTCTTTCTGAAAACAACAACAGTGTTTTTAAAGTTTAACTGATAGTACAAATGCTTGTTGCCATGTAAAAAAGAAAATTCCCAAGGACCCAAGGATTAAGTTGTAAACAAATCATTTTCACATATAAGAATGGATGCACAGTCCACTTTCTACTAGGTAGCTTCATATTTTTCACTGATCTTTTAAATCTCTAGCCCATGGCAAATGACTCTAGAAGAGTAGTATCATGCTGAGGTATCCATGGCCTGGAACTTAGTATTTATAAGGTTAGTCCTTAAAGATACCAAATAAGCAGAAAATTATTCACTATCTGGGTCATTTTTGCTCCTTGAATTTGAAGTAAAAAGATCTCTGGGTTCTAGACTTAATCTTGTAAATAAACTGTTGTGATATCTATAGAGTAAGTCACTTAAGTTTTCTGGGCTTAATTTTTCTGGGCTTAATTTTCCTTATTTATATGATGAAGAGATTATAAGGTAATACTTAAGGCCTTTTCACAAATTTTTGATTACATTATTTAAAATACTTCCAGTGTATATGTTGAAAAATACACATCTAGAGTTTAAAAGAAAGTGCTTTACTTTTAAATAATGCTTGTAATACTCCTTGTATTTCTTGTATGCTTGTAATACTATAACAGTCATTATCAGATAAGAATATCTTATTTACCATTAATAAAAATAGAAGCAATACTTCACATTCAGATAATATATTTTGATTGTTTGAAAGCATTTTGCATCTATTATTGCACAGAATAGCTTTCTATCAATGGGCCGGGAATAATTATTTCTATGTTAAGGGTCATTTGTGTCCAAGGACATATAAGATGTTAGCAGCAAAACCTAGAACCAGAGTTTTTAAACTTTGAGACCTAATTCTCAATGTAATGTGTATAGAAATGTACTTTCAGGTAGCAGCTCTAGCAAAGGGAATTTAAGGAACATCATCTTGAGCAGTCTACTTACTTTCTGCCATTGTCCAGAGCTGGCCATGAGGTCTCTTGGTGCCATCTTCTGCCCACTGCATTCCTCGTGAGTCGTGCGTGGGTTTTTTCAAGTTTCCAAGGTGAACAGATGTGTATGTAGCCACTGGAAATTTCCTGGGGCAGAGTAGGACTTCTTTTAACACAGATATGCCTCTTACTTTCTACAGATTTAGAAACTGAAAAATAAGTGCTGAATTATTAAATTTTAGTATAAATGAGAGTACCGAAAAATGACAGAAGACAACATTAAGAAATACCTTGCATATTGTCATTGCTCAGCCACCACTCTGCTCTTCCCTGTTGCCACCCACAGTACAGTGTTGTGATCTCCAGGACCAAGCAGCTGGATTAAGAACTATGTTAGGATCAAGGTGTTTTCCTTTTTGTCTATATTATACTCCATAAGAAAGTGCCTGGCACCGTTCTACGGTCCCTTTGGGTAGATAGGAGGTATTCCTGGATGGGAGATGAGCTTATAGGCCATTCAGAAGATGTGGGGTTATACTAGCATGCATACTACCTCTGCCTCACTGAGCATCTCTAGAGTCTTGGAGGTGGCCTGACATTATTCATCTTTGGTCTTAGTGACCCAATGAAATTGAGACAGATATAGAATTGGCCACAGTGTTTGGTTTACTCTAAGAAGAGTTGAGAAACCGACTCATCCATTCTTTTATTCATTCCATGTACACTTATTGAATTCTTAATATGTTCAAGGTACTATTTCAGGTGCTGGCAGTACACTGAAAACAAGACAGACATATTACCTCTTCCTGCAGAGTTTACAGTATGGTTGAATGGCATGAACAATTCCCAAGGAAGCATGAATAAACAAGACAATTTCAGAGTGGAAAGATGCCATAAAATGTGATATTATGATAAAGACTTTGTTGAGTTGGGGAGAGTGCTACATTACTTAGGAGGGTAAGAAAGTATGGATACTTACCCATGCTGAGAAAATTAAAAGTAAATAAAAATCCAAGATGTGTAGGTAACCTAATCAATAAAAGAGAAAGGGTACTGAGAGAGAGAAATGGTCTCAGGAATCTTCCCTGCCCCCACAGTAGTATAACCACAGTCTAGTAAATACATGACAATCCATTATTAATAAAGAATTGTTTTCTTGGGTTGTCAATCAAAATTCAAATGCTGTTGAGGGGAGAACCATATTATGTCTATCTTCTTAATTTTAGTCTAAATTGGCTTAACAGATATTTTTCTACCAACAGCCATTTTTATTTTTGGCAATCACATTTCTTCTCTTCCTTGAGGTATAATTTATATGTATAAAATGTTACAGATCTTTGTTGTATAACTGGCAGAGTTTTAACAAAAGTACACCCATGTTACTGTTACGCAAACCAAAATATAGAACATTTGCATCGCCTCAGAACATTCCCCCATGATTGTTTCCAAGTATTCTTCCCACATGTTCAGAGACAACCGCTATTCTGATTTAGATCATCTTGGGTTAGTTTTGCCTGTTCTTGAACTACAGATATAAATTGAATTGTATAGTACATACATTTCTGTGTCTGTCTTCTTTAGCTCAGCATAACATTTTTGAGGCTTGTTAATATTGTTGCATATATAGGTAGTTAATTTTTTTAATTTTTTTTTTTTTTTTTTGGTATGCGGGCCTCTCACTGTTGTGGCCTCTCCCGTTGCGGAGCACAGGCTCCGGACGCGCAGGCTCAGCGGCCATGGCTCACGGGCCCAGCCGCTCCGCGGCATGTGGGATCTTCCCGGACCGGGGCACGAACCCGTGTCCCCTGCATCGGCAGGCGGACTCTCAACCACTGCGCCACCAGGGAAGCCCCAATTTTTTTAATTTTTAATTTATATTGGAGTATAGTTGATTAACAATGTTGTGTTAGTTTCAGGTATACAGCAGAGTGATTCAGTAATACATATACATGTATCTATTCTTTTTCGAATTATTTCTCCATTTAGCTTATTACAGAGTATTGAGCAGAGTTCCCTGTGCTATACAGTAGGTCCTTGTTGGTTGTCTATTTTAAATATAACACTGCGTACATGTCAATCCCAAACTCCCAGCCTATCCTTTCCCCCCACCGTTCCCCCCCGGTAACCATAAGTTTGTTCTCTAAGTCTGTGAGTCTGTTTCTATTTTGTAAATAAGTTCATTTGTATCATATTTTTAGATTCTGCATATAAGCCATATCGTGTGATATTTGTCTTTCTCTGTCTGACTTACTTCACTTAGTATGATAATCTCCAGGTCCACCCATGTCGCTGCAGATGTTAAATAGTCAGATAGCATTTGATGTGGGAAGAGAAAACCCAGAGACTGTTGAGGAGAAATTTGAAAACACTGAGGTACAGTGCTTCTGAAAATGGGCTCTCTGGACCAGTAGTATCAGCATCAGTATCCAAGGAAATTTGTTAGAAATATAAATTCTTTGGTCCCACCCCATGGCTATTGAATTAGAAATTCTGGGGGTTATTTCCAGCAATCTGTTTTTTAACAAGCCCTCCAGGGTATTCTGAAGCATATTAAAGTTTGAGAAGCAATGTGTAGGAGAAGGCATGGACAGGGAGTAAAATTACTTAAAAGGATTTGGGAACCATGGAAGACAAAAATGTGTTTGCTTTGCTTGCCTGTTTTACCTTAAACTCCTGAGGTTCCAAGAAGGTGGGAGCAGGGTTTATGGAAGTAACCTTTGCAAATCATTAGTATTAATCCATACCTTTGCCTCAAGTAGGTCAGTATCCGGTTCTGATTTAGACTCTGAATTACCCTTCCAAAATTCAGTCATACAAGACATATGAGCAACTTGTAGTAGTTAACAATAGCATACAGTAAAGAGTGTTAACCTAGTTCTCACACATGAAGGAAAACTCCAAACTGTGAAAATGAACAAACCAGCTCATCCAGACTTTGAAAATATTTTATACTTCTTACTAATTAATACAAATAAAAAAGAAATCCTATAAGGTAAGATTTTCAAAAAATAATTTAGAAATTTAGGAATGTCTTTGTAGGAAATTCATTTTCCAAATCTGTGTCAAAAAATAAAAAAGAATTAACCATAAGGGAAAAACTTTGCAAGAATATCAATCATTGGTTTGAAATTAGAGCAGAAGATCAGCAATCTTTGTGAGGGTTTGAAAGAAAATATCACTCAGTTCAAGTCAGAATCAAAACCAAGGGCAAAGACGTTCCAGGAGGACTTAGGTTTCTGTGACAAAGACTTCTCTATTCTAGGGAGACCTTCACTTAAGTTATCTGACACCTTAGTTGTTATTTAATTTAATTTAATTATATTGGGGTTAGTTTTATCTCCAGATAGTCCCAAGAATAAAGACATTGAAGCAGTGACTGTGTAATGTTTAATCAGGAAAGACAAAAAGAAAAAAATATATATATATGATAAACAGATGTCTACAAAAATCCCTCTTCTACATAAGAGGCATAGCTGTCTGAAACAACTGTTACACACTTGAGGGCACCCAAAGTGGAAAGACCAGACAAAAAAGCAGAACTAGAAGAGGACATGACTGTGATAAATTACTTTCAAAACATATGTTTAATGCTCATCATCAAGGTTGAGCTACCAATTCATATACTGATTATAAAAGTCATTTTACCTTTAAATTGAAACATATAATAAACCCAATCTATTGACTAGTTTTACTCTGTATGTCACCCAAGAACACGTCAGATACCCTAGAGGACGCTTCCTGAGTCCCTTAAAATCCATCCATCAAGCTAACTGAGGGTATGAAAAAGCAGATGATCAATTTGAGAATACTTGAAATCAACAGTGGGAGTTTGCATCAGGAAGCTTTGTTAGGGAGTGAGAGTCCCAGGCATCTCCAGCAACTGGAAGTAGTGATGGCCATCAAACCAAAGGATAGTTCGATGTTCATGTGGACTAAAAAAGATTTCCTTTCTCCCTCTTCTGCAGATATCAATTGCAAAATAATAACAACAACAACAACAACAACAGAGAGAATGGGGTAAGTGCATTTGCTCTTATGTAAAGCACTAAATCTTCAAAGGGCCCGTTTTTCCAAAGACCTAAGATACATATGTGAAATGCGCTTCTAGGTGCTGAATGGGCTATACTTTTACCACTCTTTTTTTTTTTTACTACCATACTTTTAGTGTGTTCCATGGACAATCATTATCACCTGGGAGCTTGCTTGAAAGGCAGAATATCAGGCCTTAGATCAGAACTAATGAGTCAAAATCTGCATTTTAACAAGATGCCCACTGATTTTTACACACATTAAAGTTTGAGACACATTAGGCTGTAGCACTACAAGCCCATTGGTTTCTCTACAGTTATTATTTTCTCAGGTTTACCTGATTATTATATTCGCCTGGGAACATGTTAAAGCTGTCAAACCCCACTGAATGACTGAACCAGAATCTCCACATTTTTAAAAAGTGTCCCAGTTTATTATGATCCAAGTAAGTTTGGGAAATGGTTGCTTTAGGCAGTCGTGAAAGGGCTGATTGCACATTTGTACCCCATAAAAATTTAGTCGAACTACAATATATTTTTTGGTCTTCATTTACGTAAATTTTGAGTATATCTGGTTGTAACAAAATAAATAAATGCCAAATAGGAAGAAATAAGGAAATGGCAACATTGGTAAGATGGGCAATGAGAAGCATGACACCGACTGTGTGCGTGTATTTAGGTGCGTCCTTAAAGACTTGCTTACCTAAAGACACCTGTTCAAATCGGTGAACCAAATCCACCTGCAGATGCCTGGGTACCTTCAAAGCTGTTTCAGATATTAAAGGTTAAGACAGATTTCTTACTTTCAATCAATTGTATTGCCCTAATAAACACACAAGATTTTTGTTTGTTTGTTTGTGTTTTAGTCTGAATGTCTGTATCAGGTTGGGCTCCCTAGGAAACAGATTTTGAGTCTGAGATTTATGTGCAGGGCGTTCACTGGGGACACACTCTGATTCACCTATGTGGGGGAGAGAACATAGGATTAGGCACAGGGAAGAGGTGGATCTGATGCAGTCACAACAAAAGCCATTCCTGAAAAGGAACTCAGCTGAGAGCTGTCAGCCACCAGCACTTTGCAGTTGGAGAAATAAATGCCTCAGTCCTGAAGGAGAATCCAGGCAGCACCTCACAGCACCCATTACAACGGAAGCCACTACAATGGTAACTAAATTTTCCATTTTTAAATCTTCAAGAGGCTGTCAGAAATGCCTTATGTCTGTTTTTATCTCAGAATCTTACTTAAAGAATAGTGCAATTTTGTTTGTATTCTCTAGTTTCTCCTGCTGCTTGACAGCTTTTAAATAAATTCTTCCACATATTGATTGTTTGAGGAACTGCAAAGTACAGAACTTCTTTTAAAAAAAATCTACTTTATTATCAGATGAAGGTTTTGTTTTATATAGTCTGAAAAAAAATCCTCAGAGGTGTCAAGAATTAACTAGACTATTAACCAAAGTCCACATTATTTTCCTTAACTTAATTTTTTGTAAGATTATGATTCATGTCATAATTTTCTGAAGGTGCTCATGCTCCTGATTGGATTATTAATTTGTGTTTATTATAGAGATTATGGTATAATGTTTTATCTTAGTATTTTTATGCTTATGCTTTTAAATATGTATATAGCCAGTTTTTATGCTGTTTTCCTTTTTAACATAACTAAGGTTACGTGTTTTCTAAATTAAAAGTAATTACAGATGCTTTATCAAAAATAAAGCAATTGGCAGTTGTGTGAATAGACATCTTCTCCACAGTAATAAAATGCAGACTGGGTAACCTCTGAGTTTACGATTCTGACAATGTTTCTTCTACAGGAAAAAAATAATAATAAGTTTTATGTATAGAATATATTTGCAAACAAGGAAACATCTATCTTTAATTCCTAGTGGTATCTTTCTTCCTTTTTGTTCAGGAGATAAAGTTGATTGACCTTCCATTCCACAGCATATCCAGAAAGTAGATCTGAATTATATAAGCAGATTGTAGAATGATGAATATAATTGTTTTCGTTTTAACTCACTGTTTTCACAATGAAATAAGCAGTTTTCAACTGTGCACACAACTAATATGTATTAACTACCCTCTTTTTGCTAGATACCATGACAAGTGCCAGATCTAACAAAAACAAAAACAAAAACAAGAGTCCTGGTCCACCAGGGGTTCAAATTCTAGTGAACAAATTGTGTTGAGGTTCAATGATTAGGAAAATCAACAGAATTGAACAAATGTTCCATTTTCCATTTATTTCAGTTGTCAAGAAGCAGCTACTGTAGCAACTGTAACCTCAGAGAAATTTTTTTCAAAGAACAGATGAACAGTTCATTTAGATATGAATCAAAATATTCACCCAAAAGATAAATGTTTAAATCCACATTTAATTGTTTGAATAACAAAGAAGACAACTTATTTAATGATTTCTTTAATACGTAAGAAAATTATTTTACTTCTGGCCCTAACTTTATATTCAAACTGTTAGGGATCTGAGAGACAGACTAAAGAAAGGGGCCCTGGTCCCACACTCTCATCAAAGTTTACCACTGCCTGGCTTCTAGTGGATGTGAGTAAAGGAGAGACACTCAAACTTTTCCAGAGTCCATTGAGCTTGGAAAGAGTCAGTTGAGTCTGGATGGATTGTCTAGATTTCTAGGGGGTGTCTGCTGACATCCAATGCTGATGTTCAGTGGTGTGTGTGTGTGTGTGTGTGTGTGTGTGTGTGTATTTGAATTTGTACACTTGCACTCCATACAGGGGCTGACTGTGAGGCCCGGAGTGTGGTCGTGGCTTTTGCTTTCTGAGGAATTGGCAACATCCCGTCCAGGGCAGGTCCAGCTGAGCACACTTATCACTAACCATGAGCAGCTCTTTGCCCAGGGCAGAGGTAACCGGAGAAGGTGTGGTACAGGGATGTAGGCTTTGAGAACAAAAATATAAACCACATGATTCTAACACCCATTTCAGCTCCAAAGGACAGTGAATGAGTTCATCTCTTACTGAAAACTGAACTAAGAGAATTTTAGACTCTCATCTGTAACTCACATAGAATACTTGTTTATTCTACATGCCAGGTAAATCCTCTGCCCTCCCCAGGGTTCTGAAGTGTCCCCAGAAGAAGCTCACATTCCCCTTACCCCTTCTGCCTTTGTCACCTGTTCTGTCATCACTCCCACCAATAGATGCCTTAGGTTATTCCTATTATAAGATGGTTGATGACTTCTAGGAAGGGAGCTCTTCCCTAACCCAGCAATTCAAAAGGAGGTAAGTGTACCCTTTCAATTATGAGAAGATATTTGAGTGGTACACAGTCCTGTATATTTTAGGGGATCAATTTGTAGATATTCAAATGCCATATAAAATTTCTTCCAGAAAATTGATTTGCCTGAGAATGACCCTACCTTCAAAATAGCCCTTTTAGCCATTTTACAGAAGAAATACACATCTCTCAGTCATCCAAACTCTGAAGATGGTGCGTTGCCCTGAGATGTAAAAATCTTCTAGTGCTAGTCAAAGAGAAAATCAAAACAATGGGTCAGGGGCAGCTTCCTGTACGGATTAATCAAACTTCCTTTCTTTCACAGTCTTATTCATATTTCTGTTAAAAATGAAAAGTGGCTGACATTAAAAAGTCATTTGGCCAATATTGGAATGCCCCAAATTCAAATATAAGTTGTTTAGACTGATTATTTTAAATGTAACTGGAATGTTTTCCAAAACAATTAAAAATTCCTAGATAGCACTGAATAAAGTCAAAGATATTGAATATAAAAGTTTTACGTGCTTTCTTTCAGATTTAGTGTACTATATTTAGTGAGGTAATTAAAATCTATTTTATCAGGATATAGAGGTTTTATTCCAGTCATAGTCAAACCTCATCATATTTTATTTTCTCAAGTCTACAATCTTTTAACTTCCTGTTATTAAAAAATAATCTTATTTAAAGCTACAACTAAAGCTTTTACACGTCAACTTAGGAATATGCAAAGAGGAGCACATAAATTTAAATTTTATTCTATGAGCTACCTAAGTACAAAAGTATGAAGATAGTTTTTATTTGTCACAACTTTATTTCTTGGAGGCTTAGACCCAGGAGCTCCTGGGAGATTCCAAATAGTCCTTTTCTTGTTTGTTTTCCATCTAAATATCTGTGTTCTGTTGAATACAGGCAAGGCAGATGGTAGCCTTGTTATGTTCTGGGTTTGGCCTTGGTGTGTTTCTCTCAGCAGTGGTAATTAGTTTTCTACTATTCCTTGGTGTAGTGGTATCTAGAAGGCATTACTTTGCAGGGTTCTTTTCTAAGCAATTTAAGTTTACCCTAAGGAAGGGATTCTGTATGCGAGTATAAAGTGTCATACTCCAGCCCCTTTTGTTTCCACTGGCAATAAAGAGAGGATAGGTGCAGGCCAGCAGACCACATGCATGCTGGCTCAATCTGACCATTCTCAACTCCCCTCAATGCCCATGTACTGAAGGAGAGAAGTAATTAACCATCAGAGTTGCACCCTCAATTCTGCTCATATATCTACCCTCTAAGGGACAGAATTTGTGATATCATACAGTCAGTCTTTGGGAGAAGACTTTGACTCACTAAGTCTTTGTCACAAACAGGAAAAATTCATTTGCACTAGTTCTCCTCTCAAGATCATCCAGGAGGAATTTCTGAATACTAATTTTTGTACAGTAAGACAACACTAAATTTGGGTGTGCATTAATGCAAAATTAATTATAAATAGACATGGACTGGACTGAAGCTTAACTTTTTAGAAGCTTGTGTAAGAGCAAACACAGTATATGAGATTGCATTAGAACCCTTTTAAGAACATTTCTAGTATGGATTTTTCTGAGTATACAGTGGTAATAAGACACTGTTTGGGGACTTCCCTGGTGGCGCAGTGGTTAAGAATCCTCCTGCCAGTGCAGGGGACACGGGTTCGATCCCTGGTCCGGGAAGATCCCAGATGCCGCGGAGCAACTAAGCCCGTGCACCACAACTACTGAGCCTATGCTCTAGAGCCCGTGAGCCACAACTACTGAGCCCACGTGCCGCAACTACTGAAGCCCGTGTACCTAGAGCCCGTACTCCTCAACAAGAGAAGCCACGGCTATGAGAAGCCCACACACCGCAAGGAAGAGTAGGCCCCACTCGCCACAACTAGAAAAAGCCTGCATGCAGCAGCGAAGACCCAACACAGCCAAAAATTAATTAATTAATTAATTTAAAAAATTGTATTGAGAAGAAAAAGAAACGGTTTGTTTGTTTTTTAAAGACCCTGGAGAACCTTCCTTTGTAAGCATTTAGATTTTATCATATGCACTGAATGTAATTGTCTGTGGCCTCGTGGCCTTAGTTCCTAACAAAAATAAAATAAAATGAACAAACAAAATATTTTTAAATATTCTAAAATTAAAATTTTTATAACTTATCCTACTTACATATAAAATAAAATTGAAATATTAATGAGTAAAGACATTTGCAACCAATAATATTAAATAGCTTGCTTATTGCTTTTATGAGAAGCCAAATCACATAGTGAGTAAAAGCAAGGGGTTTGAAAATCATACCTCTTAGGTGCAAATCCTGATCCTACTAATTATCAGCTGAAAATATATAAAGATAGGAATAAATTTTAGGAAAACATATTGATGTATACCCCAAAATACACCTACTTTTTTTTTTTATATATATACTCAGAAAGTCTTTCTCTCCTTTGAGTACACAAGTGTCTCTAGCATGGCTCATTTTGTGGTGTTTTAATAACAGACACATTTACCTGGAAACAATCTTCTCCATTCCTCAGGCCCTGTTGCTTTCCTTCCCCAATTTAAGAATGGAGTTTTCTCCTAGTGATGCCATAATCCTTTTATATATTCATCTTGGTTTCCACAATATTCGTCAGAGATGCAGGTATATATCTGAGCCTCAAAAATTGAAAATGTTTTCATTGTTTTCTCAGGAGACTCCTTAACTCCCCCTTTAAACCAGCCAATGTCAATAGATTGAGAAAGAGGAAGAGCTGAAGGGCACAGGGTGTAAAAGGGGTAGTTTCTCGGCTCACAACCATAATCCTAGTCTACCCACAGCAAAGGAACTGAACAAATATTCCAAAGAAAGAAAAGTAATTGTTTCTGTATTATAGGGATGAAGCATTTTTATATTTCTCAAGCTTTCTGAAACACCTATATATTTTATAGTAATTTACTTTTTCTGAACAAGTTATTAAAAATTGGTATTTCCATTCCATCCTGTAACTTATGGCTGTCTCTGGGTCCCTCTTCTCCATTTTACTCCTCTTGATTATTTCTGATAAGAAGTGAGCAGATCAAAACTGTATATGAAAACTAGTACCTCACTCGTTTGAAGGTTCAAAAAGTTGCTAGGCATTTGCAGACTCCAACTCCCTTGGTTTGGGTAAAAACTCAGGGCTGTGAGCAGTAAAAATATTTTTAGAAAAAAGTTGCGTAGATAAATAGGCATCACTCCCATCTGCTGTAGCCCGTGTGACACTATTTCAGCAGGCAGTGACCTGCTGAAGGGCAGGAAATAGGTTTTAACCTGGAGGTCCTGGTGCTTAGCTCAGCTTCTTGGATAAAATACTAAGTGAATATAGGAGAAAATGAGAAACCTGCACGTTACAGTAGCAGAGGCATTTGAGAGCCTACTGTGTCCCAGGCACTGAGCCACACTCTATAAGGATTCATTTAATGCTCACCCAGCATAAGAGGCCACACCGTACAGGTTGTGGGATCTTAGTTCCCGGACCAGGGATCGAACCCAGGCCCTCAGCAGTGAGAGCGCCGATCCCGAACCATGGACTGCCAGGGAATTCCCTCAAATGACGGTACCGTCTTAAGCAAAGGTGATATCGCTTCTCTAGTGCTTCAATCAGCCTGGGAAGAGTCTGCTCATTATTGATATCCAAAATTTTGCAGGATGGCAGAGGTGGAAAACTCTGCACAACCACTTCTGAAACCAGTGGTTCTGTACTGAGTTATTAAAAATAATAAAAATTTACACAAGACAGAAAGAGTTATTCAAACAAGTTTAACACAGTGATAAGAGCCCCAGTCCAATTAACATTGTACCTGTTGGGCTGTCATAATACTTCCTTAAAAATGTGTTATAAAGAAGGAAAAATGAAAAAAGTTATAGTATATAATAAATGCCACTTAAAAAAAACAACTGTATCTGAGATGACCAAATATATGTATGTAATCTATTTGAGTAGGCTATCAAAAGGCTCCATATTTAGAGCCTGGTTAACTTTATTTTGGCAAAAACTTTTTTCTAATCCAAGCAACTGGTAAAACAATTTTTTCCTAAGGCCACACAACTGATATTTTAAAAGAAAAAATGGTTTATGTTTAATTGGTCATGAACTGAGTGATGTGATGAGAATTAATAAGAATAAAACCCCAAAGATAATATTACAAAAGCTTTACACAGTCTTCAGACAAATGGAGAACGAGAGAAAAGGGGGACAAGCATGGAGAAAAATGTTCCCTTTCCCAAAAGCTCTTTTTGAAAATTACTTGGAGACTTAGAGACCCTGTTGACTTTAATTAAGTGCTCATTAGATTGACAAGCTTTTTCAAAAAGTGATCCTGCTTGCCATGTGGGTTTTCATATGCTCTCCTGGCTTTCCCTCTAAATTACTTTAGAACCCTTTCAGAATAACTTGTTTATGCAAGGAAAATTACTCATAACCCTTTAAAGAATTCAGATAGATTTTTATGTCCTGTGGTTACTGCTTTATTATTTTTACACAGTTTTATAATTTTCACTGAAATCTCTTAACTCCTCCATGCAAAGTCAAAGTCTTCCTAAATAGGACTTAATTCCTCTGGTACCAGTGGGGAAATAACTTATAAGCTTTGAAATCTCAAGTGTCAGATGTCAACACAGACATAATTGAATAGGTAAAGTCCTGGAGGCTTGGCGATACCCAAATAAACAACCGAACAATCTTTCCAACCATTAATTTCAACAGGAACAAAATAAAAAGAGTTAACCTGGTTATATGTTACTGTGTGGGCATATTCATACCACCTTCTGACTGAATATTTTACTTTTTTTTTTTTTTTTTTAACTTGCATTACGCGGGCCTCTCACTGTCTTGGCCTCTCCCGTCGTGCAACACAGGGTCCGGACGCCCAGGCTCAGCACTCCGCAGCATGTGGGATCTTCCCAGACCGGGGCACGAACCCGTGTCCCCTGCATCGGCAGGCGGACTCTCAACCACTGCGCCACCAGGGAAGCCCTGAATATTTTACTTTTGAAATAGTGGCGAGAGATTTGTTTTAGGCTCAGTGTACCAAGGTACTAGAAAGCCTAACATTAAAGAAAGTGTTGATGGATTAATCAGCTCTAGGACATAATTCCTGGTCTGTCACAAAAATGACTACTTGAAGATAATATTACCTTAAAAATATTAATATTAGTTAACTATCATAGTTATTGTCTGTTTCCTGGATCTTCTTATCTTGTTTTAAGTTTCTCTTTATTCCTTATACTATTAAAAAATGGTGGAATCAATAATAAAACAGAGTATTACTTAAAAGCGTAGAATTTAGAAACCAGAAGGTGTATTGACAATTACCTATTTCATACTCATTTCTTTCAGATCTTTTGACTAATATCAATGTCAACATGTTATTGATGAAGCGTTTCAACAGACGAAAGTCATACCTGATTTCTTATTGCTTTATCATATCACTAGCGGCATAATGGTTTTACCTGGATATATGGTAACAATTGTTTTCAGTCTCGATAATTTGTCATCAGAATTTAGAATTATGAGACTCCTAGTAGAGATATGAAGAATTAAGTTGAAGTTAAAAAATGCTTAGGGGAATAAATATTCTAATAATTCTTAAAATACACCTAAAATGTTCTCTTCCATATCTGCTACTTATATTAATCTGATCAAAATTTCTCTAGCACATATGAAGCTATCTTTAGCACTTCAGCAAAATGATGCTAATAAAAATCGAATTAGATACCATTTCACACCAGCTAGAATGACTAAAACATAAAACACTGATAACACGAAAGGTTGGTAAGAATGTAGGACAAATAAAGCTTTCATATGTTATTGACAGGAGTGTGAAATGGTACAACCACTTAGGAAGCATATGTAGTTTCTCATACATGTATCTGCTCTATGAACCAGCAGTTCCATCTCTAGGTATTCACGAAGAGAAATGAAAGTAAAGTTCTCAAACAAATTTGTACAAGAGTGGTTTATAGCAGCTTTATTCATAATAGGTCCAAACTGGAACCAACAACAATTTCCATCAAGAGTGAAACAGATACACAGATTGGGGTGATTTCATGCAATTGAACACTACTTGGCAATAAAAAAAAATGGATTCCTTATATGAACGATAACATGAATGTATTTCAAGGATGTTATATCAAGTGAAGAGAGCCAAAGACAATATTACATTCTATACGATTACATTTATATGAAATTCAAGAACAAATACAGCTAATTTATGGTGCTAAAATCAGAATCATTGTCACTTAGCAGGCTGAGAGTTGACTGGAAGGGGCATGAGGAAATACCCTGAGGTGTTGGAAATGTTCTCTATTTTGACTGGAGTGGTGGCTATGTGGGTATACATATTTATCCACTAACCCACTGAACTGAATATACTTACGATCTGTAAAATTATTAGAATATGCATTCTACCTACATTTTTAAAATATTTAAAAAATAAAATAATTATTATATCAAATTTGGCTTCTCATTTATTAGAAATGAAACAAAAACTCTCCACATTCACTCTGCTGAGATATGCTTTTTAAAAGCAATCTCAAATAGATACTCTTATTTTTTACTAATAAAATATGTATAAATAGGCAGTTTTAAAGGAGAAATATGTAAGAATTTTAAACATCAGTACATGGAACCTTTTTTAAAATGATGCTATAATGCAGAGTTAAATTTCGGTCTACATTTTACCACTCAGTTCCAAAACCAAACAAGGCACAATATGTCATTTTAATATGGGTTTCAGCAATCATGCATCTTGTTATATAATTTAAAATTAATTTAATTGTGCATGGCACAAATTAATTTGTGAAGTGATTTAAAGTATCTTTACATATTATAATCATAATTGGTCTTTATATTTAAAACACTTCTTAAACTGACGTAAAATAAAATTATAAATGAAAAATTCGTTACTATATCCTACTCCAAATTAAGCCCATGACTTAAAAGTTTAATTGTTTGGATATATGTTCATATGAGACTAAACAATTTGGATAACTGTGGTTTATTTAGTAGATACAATCAATTTCTTTTTTGAGTTTGTTCATTTTCTCTGCTCAGTCCCCAAGACCTTGGATTTCCATCTCCTGAAAGGACCTTGGTGATTTAGTGAGCAATAATTCTGATAGTCTACAACTATGGTCAGAAAACTCAGCACTAGTTACCTAACTTTTCAGACTCCCAATTCCTCGTTCAAAACATTGAAATTTGATTGTCCTGAACTCATGAATCTGAGGCAGAGCTTCCAACCATAGGAAGTTAATAGCAAAGAATGGCTTTGTGTGATACCCCTCCCAATATTATTTTCACCTTGACAAAGGCTATCGTTGCCTTGGCCCCGGGCATGAAAATTTTTGAAAAGTTTTTGAAGGTATTTTTCTTGGTAGAAATTTTCAAAACATGACATATATAGCAATCTTCTACCTATTTCACAATATAAGAAATACCACTTATTACTTTAAATAAACATCAGCCATCAGATTTTCCTGTGATTCTCCAATGTCCCTGGTAGTTGTCACCACCGAGATAATCTTTCCGAAGCCCAGCAATCACCCACCCATGTTCCTGCTTGCTTAGTTTATTGTTGCCAACTCAAGTGAGGGCTTCTCAGCTTCCCAATTGACTTAGATGCTTAATGTGTAAGTCCTGAAGCTTGAACTGAGTCTGCACATGTGTGCATTTAGATTTCTCATGCAAAACTATAAGAATATCAGAAACTGAAAAAAATAAAATATCCAAACAAATATAAAACATCCAAATAAAATATCAAAATGTGAAACCATCAATAATGTGCTTTTCTACAATGAACTCACATTAGTTAAAGGCAGTGCATTCATATTTAATTCATAGTCAGTTTTTGCTCAAAATTTGCTACCAAATAACTGACTTGGCTTTTTGTTTATCTGAATTAGAATGTAGTTATTATTTGAGTTATTAGGTTTTACTGTTCAGTGCCTCTAGTCAGCTAGTGAGATGGCCAAAATAGCCAGGTCAACCATCATATGGCCCACTATGTTCAACACATAGCCATGGTCTGAAGGAAATGCCAAGCTTGTGTGTGTGCACATGTGTGCGTCCTTGTCTTAGGTACAAACTGTTAAAAGTTTGGATGAGATTTCCACACTGACAGCTACCACTGTATGGAATGGGAGAGAAGGTGGGTAATAGCTTCCACTAACGTGCCTGGTAGACAAAAAAGGGCCCGTTTTCCTTAATTCACTCAAACTCTGAACAGCAACTTAATTTTCTTTCAGTTTTCAGTTTGAGATGCACGGCAGGGATCTCCTCCCCAAGCAAAAGGCAATCTGAGGTGAGAAGAAGAGCATGCTGCCAGCACAGGTATAGGCCTGCATAGCAGAGCCGTGGTACGCAGAAAGAGGCTTTTCATTTTAACAGCTGTGAGAGCGAGGATGGAAGCATAATGAAGATGGCATAATTGAGGTGGGAGAGGGAAACATTAACCATGCATCCAAAGGAACACTGGGGGACTTATTTAATTTGGACTTCCTTGTTTGCTCAAGCATTAAAACCGGCTGAGGGAGTCAAGAAACTCCAAGAGGTTAGCACCTAAACCCTGACAAACCCCTAGATTCTGGAAAGTTGGTCTGCTGTTTTTTGTTTTTTAAATTATATGAAGCCAAGTTATTCTGTACTTTTCTGTTTTCTCATTTTCATAGGCATGTTAACTCTGGGATACAGACACCCCTGACAAGGATTTCAGTTATACATGGGTCTGATAATGCCCAAACATATCTGTTTTCTGATGCCTCTGTCTCTTTGCCACCAAAGAATTTCATGTCCCACACAGAAAAACACAAGCATGAAAACTTTGAAAATATAAAACACAAGGAAACTGAGGACATGAGAGAGGATGAAAGATAAAAGAAAATATACCAAGATCCAAAGAAAGCAAGACAAGCAGATGAGAGGCACGTGGTTCCAAAGGAGATTAAATTCAAAGAGACTATAAAATATTACTAAGAGATTTACAAATGATACACGAAGTGAAAATCACAGAAAGCTATATTTAACTGCTGAGACCAAATAATTTTTCATTCAGACAAAAGTCATGTGATCATGAATACTCCCATGACTGAAATTTTACTCATAAAACAAAATGAGATTTTAACACTATTTGTTAAATTCTTAGTAAAAAGAAATGCACATTAAAATATTTCTTTCTATCAGAGAATTATAGCTAATTATTTAGATTTTTAATGAATAGTTTTTATTAACCTGCCAAACCTCCAACAATTCATTAAAAAGAAAAAAATTCAAATGCACTGTGGACTTCATTTATGTTAGGGAACTCCTGAGGCATGGATAGGAATAAACAAAATAACTCTAAAGGAAAATCATATTTGTGTTCTCACCTACAGGAAGCTCAGGAAGAACTCACTGAGGTTAGGAAAGTCACTGTTTATTTTAGTTAGATTCTGACGTCTTTGACTCTACTGATCAATATTACCCCGAATAGGTTACTGTGGGATTGAGGCTTTGCTTGATTCAGTAAACCCCAAGTTTCTTAACCCTTCCATTTTTTTAAAAAAAATGTGAGCAAAATGCTTTAGAAAGAAGGCTTTATTATTATTTTTTTAATGTCTTGAGAGATTCTTCAACCAACACTTTAAAGGTACGTGGACACTTTTGAAATGCATCTTATTCTGGTCTAGCCATAGGCCAGAAAGAATTTAAAATCATTTGTTTAGTCCTAAAAATCAATGTAGAAAAAAATAT
Source organism: Delphinapterus leucas (assembly GCF_059928025.1). Lineage (NCBI taxonomy): Eukaryota > Metazoa > Chordata > Mammalia > Artiodactyla > Monodontidae > Delphinapterus > Delphinapterus leucas. The sequence goes on from NC_143136.1 coordinate 84,737,595, forward strand.
GGCACTCATGTAGGTAGTAATAAACAAACTATTTTATGCTACAAATTAGAAATTAATATTTAGAAATTAATATTTTAAATAAAAAACAGTACATGCATAATAACTGAAATCCTGCCCACCTAAAAATTTACTGATATTCCAATCTGCATGCATTCATTTATTTATTAATTCATTCAATCATCTTTTGAGCATGTATTATAGCAGCCCCTGCACTAAGCACCAGAAATATGTGTTTTTCATATTAGATCAAGTCCTAATATTCTTGGTATTTTATGATTCTCATAACTTTTATGATTAGCCTCATGAGCTTTAATACCTGAGGATTGAGGATGAGATGATTTTATTTAACACTTAAAGTAATGAACATGTAATTTTTATTTTAAATTACATAAATTAATCAAACTGTTAATTATAGTGTTAAGTATTTTTATTGTATACTAGTCCTGGGAATTTGGTAACTCATATCAGTTACATAGAATAACAGGCATATTAAGTCAGAGTATTATCTTCTAAATTATTATGTATTAAAACTGAATAACATAGTTGCTACAATTTGTGGAGTACTTACTCTATGTGCCAAAAATGCAGTTTTTTATATATATGTATATTTTATACATATTTTATATGTATATTTTATATACATTTGTATAACATTTCACATGCACATCTTTTGGCCAGTAGAGAAATCATGCTTAATATTCTGAGCATTCATAGTTGTTTTTGTTGTTATAGTGTGTTTATTTCATAGTCTGTAGATTGTATCATTCATTGACTCTAGAGAACACTTATCTGGAGAGTAAGGTGGCTCTCAATCATCAAAATTGATGGAAATGTCATTATATCACAGTTGGACATTTTACTTATATAAGCCTGAATTGAGTTTTTAATATTCAGAATTGGTTCATACATAAGGAAGCCCTGATCAGACGCCCCCTCTCCCACACACCAACCCATCAGTACAAATTGTCTCAATTGATATCCAATGGGTGGTACTTTCTGTTCAAACTCTCAATAATTTTTAAGTAATTGGGTTGTCTCATGTATTTCTATTACAAGCGATCACGCTCTGCCGTGTGTTGTATCTGATACTAAAGATTGGTATAATTAAGATGATTAGTTTTCTGAAATAAATCACATGGTGAAAATGACACATCTTATACTCTTAAAGAGAAGAGTACGAAATTATCTTAAATATATAAATCACAAGACATATTTCTTCTGGACCCAGTATGAACCATTGCCGTGTTTCTGTCCCTAAGTCTCAGAGTACTTTCCCAAGAGCTCTTCAGCTGTCTTCTCAAAGCATTTGTCACTTTTTGTGTTTGTTCTGTTTGTTTCATTACTGAGACCATAATCCCTCAAAGTCATCTTTGATTTTTTCGTCCTCCTTTTCTATCCTCTTGCCATGTTGCCAAATTTTTATTCTTGTTAGACATACTGCAGCCCTCATATTTCCTAATATCTCTTCCCCTATGTTCCGTTCAGTGTACACACTGCTATTTGAACACGACTCCTGAAGCTGCATTTAACTTCCCTGCAAGTTTAAAAGCCTTAGATAGGCAGTGAAGACCCTCTATGCTTTATCCCTTTCTACTTTTCTAATCTAAAATTTTACACAAACTATTCATTTATTCATGTCTTCATCCAACAAATACTGAGCATGTCTTATGCCAGGAGCTGCTTAAGGCATGGGTGACTGTAGCAAAATGCTCCGCCCTCAAAGGCATCTCAGTCTGGTGGAGACAGTTGGCACTGCGGAGTTTTCCAAGATGTCCTGCTCATATCAAACACACTCACCTCGGCCCCAGTCACTGAGACTCTTAGCTCACTGGCTCTTTCCTACCTCTTCTCCAACTGGCAACTGTGTTCTACTGCAGGGAACTAACTTTCTTGGGGAAGGTCCTACCCCATTTTAGGAAGATGCTTACAGCCAGTAGCCATCAGATGAGAAATACAAAGGGCTGCCCCAGCCACAACTTGGGACAACCCTGAAGGACCTGCCAGGCACCGGAGTTCCCTCTCAGAAGGATTGGGGCTTTGTTGAAACCATATTCAATGTGAGCATCTCACTCACCAATCCTGCCATCCTCACTTCCATACAGGTCTATTTCCAAAGAGCATTTCCTTTTTGGACACACTCTCCATCTTAGGATATGTATCCAGGGAACCTTGTCTAAGATATGAAGTGAGACCGATGATAACCAAGCACATAACATGCATAAGGTACATAATGTGGCGGATGATATTACTGGTTGCCGAATACTCCAGTGCCCTTCCCTGTGGTGTACAAGAATTATATTTCATTACCAGGTTGCTATCATGTTCATCTGGATTTCTTGCTTTGAACCCTATGAAATGTATGTAGAAGGAAGAGAGATGTGTCACTTTGAGGGAAAAGCTTTAACAGTAAGCTTGTGGTTTACCAATTTTTTCACTTCCCTCTGCCAAAACAACCAGCAGTGCTCCACATAGATGTTACTCATTACCCTGAGTCCCAGGGACAAGATTACGTAGAGCTGTGCCACAGCTGATCCCTATGGACTTGTTGTAAAAGACTGAGTGATGAGAGGCTCTCGTTGCCACAGCAGGGCTGGTCTCACCTTTTTGAAACAGCTGGTAATAGGTTTATCAAGTAGAGTAAAACAGGGAAGAGGAATAAGGAAGTAATGGAGTTTGTATGGCGGCCAGAGCCATTGATTTAAACAGGGTTGTCAGGGATGACCTAACTGACAAGGTCAAATGTGGGCAGAGTCCTAAACTAGGTAAGAGAGCAAGTCATGGAGAAGCCTGGATGAAGAATGTCCTGAACAGGGGGACTGCAATGTAAAGGTCCAGAGGCCACAGCCTGGTTGATGGGAAGAGGACTGTGTGGCTAGAATTCCAAGAGAAGTAGAGATTTGATAAAGATGAACTGGAGCAAGAACAGACTCCAGATCATGCAGAGCCTTACTGGTCATTAAAAAGTCTTTAGCTTTTTCTCTGAGTGAGAAGGGAAGACTTTGGGGTTGGAAGCCAGTAGAGAGACTGAGGAAAATTTGGATTCTGGGTATGTTTTGAAGTTAGAATGGACAGGTTGGATGTGGGTTATATGAGAAAGAAAGTCAAGTTGACTCCTTTTTTTTTTTGACCTGAGCCACTGGAAGGAAAGACTGGCCATTTCCTGAGAGACCAACATTGCTGAAGAGAATTTTACAAACCCTGTGCTGAGGCATTATGCCAAGACCCAGATAGGCTGTGGTTCCAGCCTTTGCCTGTGGGGTTGCTAGGGTGCCAGGGTAAAGTTGTTTCCCTATGCTCATTTACCATTCATGTTATCTTCTTTGATGAAGGGTCTGTTCAAATCTTTTGCCCACTTTTAAAATGGGGCTGTTTGACTTATTGATTTATAAAAGTCCTTTATATAATCTATATATATAAATCTTCTGTTGATATTATGTTTTTCAAATAATTTTGAAAATTCTGAAAATTTCAAATTCACTCAGTGGCTTATCCTTACATTCCTAATGGTGTCTTGTGGAAAATTAAAGTTTAAAATTTTGATGAGGTCTAGTTTATCAAAATTTTCTTAGTGTTCTTGGTGACAGCATATCTAAGAAATCTTTGCCTAGTAAAGGTCACAAAGATTTCCTCCTCTGTTTTCTTGTAGAATCTAGAAGTTTTATAGTTTTAGATCTTACATATAGGTTTATGATACATTTTGAATTAATTGTTGTGTGTAACATAAGAGTGAAGGTTTATTTTTTTCCCACACAGATATCCATCCAGTTGTGTCAGCACTGTTACTGACCCTTTCGAGTTGGGCTCCAGCAAGGGTCCCTCTGCTTGGGGTTGTAAGGAGACCAAGTGCGGTTCAGAAGCAAAGGAAAGCTTAATTGTTTCATCAAAGAATGGAGAGGTGCAAGCTCGTCCTTTAGAGTCCGTGCTTTTCCCGAAAGGCTATGGGTGGGGCTGCTTTATAGGGTTCTTGTCAGCGGGAGGGGGGCATAATTCTCCCGAGGCAGGCGGAGTTCTCGCAAGTTCAGGTCAGTCAAGCTGCGCTGCTCACGCTCCAGATGGCAGTGCCCTGCAGCCGCCATCTTGAATTGGGTGTAGTGCACAGATTATGCACACGGTCCCAAGCTGGGGTGTTGGCGCTTTCGTTTTGTATCAGGACCTCTCTTCTGAGGTGTCGGGTGTGAGGCCTCTGCCCGTGGCCCCCTATGAGCAAGTGAAACTAGATTAAGGACAAAAGAAGAGGTGAGACCTTAGTAGATTCCATCATATTTTTCCCCCAGGACCCCAGTGGGCTTTGCCAATGACAGGGCCACTTGCTGAAAAGATTCTCCTTTCCCGTTGAATTACCCTGGAAACTGCTGAAAACCAATTGGCCATATATATGTGGAACTAATTCTATACTCTCTTATATTCCATGGATCTGTATGCTCATCTTTATGCCAGTACCACACTGTCTGGATCACTGTAGCTTTATACTAAATCTTGAAATCAGGCAGGATAAGTTCTTGAATTTTAGTTTATTTAAAAAACAATTTTGGTCATTCTAGATTCTCTGCCATTAGTGTTATGCTTCCTTCAGAAATTTTTCTTGATAGCTTTCCTTTTTTTTCCCCTAAGTTCTGGAGATATTAATTTTCCCCTACAGTTTGTGTAGAATTACTTTGTGAAATCATCTGGGCCTAGTGCATTTTTGGAGGGTAGTTGTTGCTCTTGGACAGTTTCCTGGAAACGTATCTGTTTCAGCCACATTTTTACACTATCATTTGAATTTAGCTAGCCTGCTTTGTGAACATATGTATAGAGAAGAGGGGAAAGGCAATGGAGAAATAATAATATGAATGAGAATAAAGAGCGGATAAGAGAAAGCATTTCAGAATTAACTGAAATAAGGGAGGACTAGGTAATTCACAACAAAGAACCCATTGGTAGTTCTAGGAACCTGGCTTATAGTCTAAATACAAAGACTTTATGCTTCATTTTAAAAGATATCTCTTTTTCTCCTATTTTCAAATTTTGCCTAATACAAACTTTCAAATTAATCAGCTTCAAGATACCCAGACATTCCATCAGTGTCAAAAAATTAATAACAAAAATCGACAAAAGGAAGTGATTTCTCACATAAAGAACACTTAGTTAAAATTATGTATTATGCCAATACATCAAGATCAGCAGCTAAAAGTCTAATTTTTAGCTTGTTTACATGCAATGAATAGGAAAAACACTTGTCCAGTACTCCAGAGCCTTTCCTCTCTCTGCTAGCACCCTGTGAATTTGGAGAAATTCCTTGGTGTCCCTGAGTCTCAATGTCCCCGAATAAACAAGAGTTGCATTGAGTGATCTACTTCAGTTTCTCGATGGTCACTAAATCAGATTCCTTGGTTTCAGTTCTGTAGAGTCTAGTGTGTTACATTTTATCATTACATGTGTAATGTTTATCAATGTGTTTATCACTGATATATTTTAATGAAACTTCTATGAAATTATTTGAGATTAGAAGAATGTGCCTCCTGCCAATTATAGATTTCTTGCTGAATCTGCCCATAACAGTTCTATCCCCGTGTAAGGACAATACAGACATTACCAGCTGAGGCTTCCTTCCTCTGCAAATCATCTTCTGCTCTTGCACTTGAATCCCCTTATTCTAACTTGCCTGACTTAGGAACAAGCATGATTCTCATTTTTTGTTTTCAGTTATTTCTTTCCATTTGTACATCTTAGACTGAAAGATTTAGCATCCCTTTGTTTCCTCAGTCTACTTTATATGTGGGCCATTTAAAATGAACTGACGTCACCTCTAGTGTGTGCTTTTACTTATGCCCCCTTGTTCCATATGGCACAGTTATTGCCACAGTCAGTCCATGTCCCTGTCTCCAAGTGCTATATTCAAAGAGAATTTGCCATCATCCAACTTATCTTATGCCAGATTGTTTATTAGAAAAAAAATAAAAATTTGTCCTGATAAAACTGCTTTGTATATTGCATACAGCATAAAATTTTATTCAATTTTTTACTTCCATAAAAGAGAATACTTCATAAAGTTGTAAAACAAACTATGAGGTTATGGCTTAAGTTTTAAAGAGAAATAATTTCTTAAATCAAAGAAGCAAGAGTCTTATGATTGGTTAGAGCAGAAAAAAGTCAACAGATTTATTGGAAAATATCTCTAATCCTAGATTTCAAAATGTAGCCAGATGGGAATCTGAGCATCTTTGGAATCTGTGATGACTCATGTAGGGCACTTGTGCATGATTCAGTCTTGACATGGTGCCAAAACAACTGGTCACATCAATCAAAAAAAATTAGTTGAGAGGTTCTCTCATGCCATGTAGACAAAGGCCCAATTGGTTGTATTTTTCATTGTTCTACTAAATACATTGGTAGCATGTTCACATGGTGGTAATTTGGCTGTGTTTCTGATGAATGTGTTGCTGTGTGTGTGATATCTATGACCTAAGGCTCAATTCTTTGATGAAGCCTTTCCACAGAAGCTCTGAGGACTCCTAGGTATTCACACTTTGTGCCCCTTGGAACTCTAAGATTGTTGTATATTCCTCTAGAAAGCTATGGTTCAACAAATCATGAGATCACATAGCACAAAGAGGCCCCTGAGAGAGACTTTGGTCCAGCAGTTGATTGTGTATATTTATTTCCCAGAGTCACTTCTGTTTATATCCATATATTTATATTTATGCTATTGTCCCATTATATCAGAAGGTTTTTAAGGACTTGTCCTCTATCTTTCTTTCTTTCAACTCCCCACAGTCCAATAGAGTACTCTAAAATAGTGTTGGACTACTTTCTCAGAGCAGTCTGTGAAAAATTCCTATCATGCCAGATAACTAGGAAGAATTTACAAGGGTAGAAACAACCTGGTCCTCTCCTCTCCAATAAATATATATCCAAAGTACAGGTCACTTCACAAGCCATGAGACATGTTTTTAAATGTCTCAAGATGTTCTAGTTTTGCTTTCAACACAGGTTTCACAATTATTACTGGCTAATTCAGCTAGTTACAAAAAATGTGCTTGTTCAAATAGTAATAGAGGCATGGTTGGGAGCTCATGGCTTGACTACTTTAGGACAACAATTAAAGCTAAATCTTAAGTGGCAGAAGGGCTGGCACCAGATCTGTCTTGCTGAATACCATATCCCCAACACCTGACACATGGAAAGTATTCAGGTAATATTGATTAAATAATTATAAAAGTGAAAGAGAAAATGAAAATAAATTTACTATTATTTCTTCCGCTAGAGTTAATTACTCGATTTATTTAAAAAAATAGGAATATTGGCCTACTTTAAAAAATAGAAGCCATTGATTCTTTTTCTTTTCTTAACTTTTAGATGTGATTTATAATTGACTTTCAAGGTTTCTTTAAATTCCTATTTTATTTCAAAAATAATCTTAAATAATTATCATTGCTCCTAAGAAAAGGTTTTATTTATTACACAGTAAGACACTGAATTAGTGACTATTCTTCCCCTCACTGAATGTTGTTTACTTTTCATGGATTAAATAATCTATAATAATAGAGTTGCTCTAATTTCATAATGATATAAACAATATTGTATATGTGTTTAAAAAGATTCATTTTAATTTATTTAGAGTTTGCCAAAATATCAAAAATCCACCAAAAAAAGAAAAAGAAAATAATGCTAGTCAAAGCAGTTCAAGATGCCAGCCAAATTAAATACTTAATTTAAAAGTAACATATTCTTTTTTAATATAGTATGCTTCTCTGATTAAATCAAAATAATGTTCAAATCAGCATTTCAGATAAAGAAATATGCCTGATAAAGACTAAAGATGCTGTCTTAATATTTTTCAGAAGCATTTTTTTTCCTCTGGTCAATGCCTTCTTAAGGATAAAGAAAAATTCTAACCTATAAAGGATTTTTTTATGATTGTCTGGAAATCACCAGCTTGTTGAACTCACCTTTACTGGACAGATGGCAGGTGCCAAACTGATCTCAGCCAATATAATCTGTCAAAACAATCTGCCATGAGCAGGTGTCAGATAATTATCTAAATGAACAGATATGTAAAGTAATAAACAAGCTAGAAATAGTTACTAAACAGGGTACTTAAGCACCTAAACTTCCAACCTAACCTTAAGTTATACATATGATAAAAAATTAGCTAGCGCTTAGAACAAAGTATAAGTATGAACAGCAGTTTCCATTTTCTTTACGAATTTTTGCTTTGTGAAAAAAAGTTTTAAGATTTTCATTCACGCAGAACTCTGCTTACATCTTTGTGACGTGTCAATAAAATAGAAAACTTTTTTGTTTGCCAAGTATTTTTAATGCCGTATCTTAAGTCAAATCAACAAAAAGATGTTTGTTATATTCAAAGTTATTATTGTAAAACATATATATAAACATGAAAAACATTAAATACATATAACTATACAATCAAATAATCAAAAATATATAACCAGATACACAAAAATCTTTAATTTCTTAAGTGAAGATTTCTACAAATTATGAGTGATATGCATATATCTTGAATTATATTTGCAAAAATAAAATAACCTGGTTTACTTTAGTTAAAAGCTAACAGTTGCTCACTATGTATTTGGGAAATTACTATTTGCCTACATAGTTAGAGACTAAGATTACTAGTCTTTTAATAGAGGATTTTTTTCCTGACCTGATCAGTCATCTTGATTTTGGTTAAGTTTACCTTAATAACTTATCTTGCCACCAGCAAGTCTTATGAGTAGCGGGGGAGCTGGTTAGGTGGCTCTTCATGGAGAGAAGCCACTGTTTAAAAATTTTCTCTATTTAGGACATGTTATTTTTTTGTCTCTGTAGAAACACTCGCTGTGACATCTTGCTTATGTAAATATCAGCAATGTTAGGCAGCCAATCCGAGGTGGGAAAGATGTGTTATAAAAGAAAGATGTGTTATAAAAGTGACTACATCCTAATACTTCTCACAGAGCTGGTCCTTCGGAAGTGGCTACATTTACATAGTAGCAAAAGCCCTGAGAGAAAGTGTTTCATGGACCTCTGACCCCATCTTCCTGATTATTTGCAATGACTGAGTTCTGAATGAGCACTGCCAAAAGGCAGTGGTTCTCAAACATTTGGCCTCAGGATCCATTTACACTCAAGAATATCAACACGCCCTAAAGAGCTTTTGATTAGATGAATGATATCTCTCAACGTTTATCATATTTCTTATAAAACTGGAGACATTTTAAAAGTATTAATTTACTAATCAATTTAAAATAATAATGTGATACTGGTTAACCTAAATTGCATATTTTATTAAAAACTATATTTTTCAAAATAAAGAAAATTGAGGTAGGTGACATCCTTTACATTTTGCAAATATCTTTAATATCTGACAAAAGACAGATGAATTCTCACCTCTGCTTCTGCATTCAATCTGTTAAGATGTGTTATTTCAGTTGAAGTATATGGAGAAAACTAAGACTTTCACAGATAGGTAGTTGGAAAATAGGAGTAATTTAAAAGTTTGTAAACATAATTTTTGATATATTTGGATAAACCAAAACTCAACAAGTGGTGCTTTCTTAAAAATGAATTGCAATATCGAATCTAAAACAGCATCAATAAATTTATTGTACTCTCTTACTTACATTAATAGCAGTTGTTCTATCATGCATTTTGAGTGAATATTTTTACCTATGATTTAGTAACATCCTGCATTGGTCATTTGGAAAATATTGATTCACTGAGTCAGGTAGATCCCCCAGATGTACACTGGAAAGTTCTGCTATAATTTTGTGAGAATGAAAGTTAAAAAATGAAGTAATATCTTAGTATTATTACAAAAAGTAGTTTTGGACTCATAGACACCCCTGAAAGGATCTCAGGGTACCCAGACACTACCCCAGACCAGGCTTTTAGAATCACTGCCATGAAGGAAAGTATAGTATGACTTAGAGACCCACCCTTAATATTGGGGATCAGATCAGTGGCAATAACAAGTACATGGATAATAACAACCACTGAAGGAAGTGAGTATGCAAAACCCCAGTGAAAGGGCAAGTAAGCCTTCTGATCCTCAGGAATGTGGATCAAATGTTGTCTGATCTGGTTTTTAAAGTTCAACCAGAAAACTGGAGTTTTATAAGAAATATCCTGATTTTTAAATGTTGTCCGCTGTGTGGGCTAACAGTCAATGAGCCAAGCAGAATCCCCCTATGGATTTGAACCGTAAGTTAGTCAGGGACACATAGTGGAGAGCACTGTCTTTGCTTGTACATGGCTGAAGCCAGAAGTTATCTATGGGAACCATGACTGGGCAGGAGAAGACAGCTAAGACATATAAAATTCCATAAACTTGGTACACCAAATCTGGGTTTCTTAGATGTTCTTAACTACAGGAATCATGAGGAAGTGGAATCAACCTCCCTGGGTCTGAAAAGCCATCACTACAACAATGGACAAGGGTACTACAAATTGTGTTGGCCCAGTTTTCAATAGGGATGTGTATGTGGTAGTTAAAATAAGCATAGCAGAGAATTAGGCTTCATGGGCAGACAGATCAGTACAAATCCAAGACACGGACTGGTTGTAAAATCAGCATTTTCCTCTTCTAAACTTAGACGATAAGTCCTCTAGAGGAAACCCCCAACTCTATAAATTGGTCCCCAACACATTCATTGATCTTGATCTTAGCTGATCTCTCAGCAATTTCAAGACTCTTTACTTGTTCTTAGTCTTGGTCAACTTCTTCTATTTTCCTGAGCAGATATTCCAGAGCTTCCTATCTTTCCTCAGCCCTTTAGTCAACAGTCTCTCCATAGCTCTCAGAGTGATGCATCTGATAAATTTGAGGCTATCATATGTGAACTACCTGAAATTTATGCACCCCGCCACTTATAAACGTGTTTGTATTTCTGTATTGTTGGAGGTCGCTCCTGAAATGGTTCCTAATAATGCCTGCCTCGTGGCATTCAAGTCCTTGCGATACCCCCTCCTCTGGTGTGTGGGATGGACTTAATGATTTGCCTCTAAGGAAAGGAATATGGCAAAAGTGATGAAACGTCTCTTCTTAGATTATAGAAAGCTGAGAATTCACTCTCTCTCTTCTCTCTCTCCCTCCCTCCCCACACCTTCCCCTCTTTATTTGGTTTGCTCACTCTGATGAAGAAAATTGCCATGTTGTAATCTGTCATATAGAGAAGCCCATGGGGCAAGGAACTAGGAACTAAGGGGAACCTCTGGCCAGCCAGCAAGATATTGAAGTCCTTAGTCCAAGAGCTCACAAGGAACTAAATCCTGACAACAGTCATGTGACTGAGCTTGAAAGCTCCCCTTTCCCCAGTGGAGCCCTGATGGCGGTAGCCCCAGCCCAAACCTTGACTGTAGTCAGGAGGAGAACCTGAAGCAGAGGACCCAGCTGAGACACACGTGGATTCTACTGTACAAAAACTGAGAAATAATCAATATTGTTATTTCAAGCCATTACGTTTGGGGACAATTTGTTATGGAGCAAGTGATTACTAATACATAAATCATTCTTTTCTCTAGGCTGAAAGGATCAAGTGCTCAAGATCAACCTCTCTACCTAATCTCTTGATTTTATGCCTTCCAGACTTTGGTCTATCAGTTTTCCTTTTTTCCTTCTTTACCCTACATTTCTCCATCCTCTCTCTTACTAAAATGAATTTTGTGTTCTCACTGACAGATGCCTCACTGTTCTACTTTTTCATCTTAGCTAAACTTTGTAAAAATTTATTCTACTTTTGCTGAATCTAATTCCTCTCTCAAGTATTCCAACAGCCATTATAAACTGACTTCCACCCCCATCTGAATTTTCACTGGCAAATCCCATCACAGACATTCATATTGTCACATCTAATGAGTGATTTTCAGTATCCCAGATTATAACATTTCTGCCCTTAAAAATCTATTGAGTGAATAAATATTCTCTCTATTTTGAAAGTACTGAACCCTTCAATTTTCATGAAGCACTTAAATACTGGCTCTCTTTCTACCATGCTGAAGGTCCTTTCTTAGTTTATTTCATAGTTTCTCTTCTATTTCAGTGTTTCTAAACTGGAAGGGATTTGTCCTGCAGGAGACATCTGACAAGGTGTGGAGGCATTTTGGTCCCAACCAGAGGAGGCACGGAGTGCTACTGGAGTCAGTGGGTAGAGGCCAGGGATGCTGACAAACATGCTGCCTTGCATAGGACAGCCTCACCATAAAAACATTATTCAGCACAAGATGTCAGTCATGCTGAGGTTGAGGAACTCGCCTCTGATATCTAAAACTGTTTTTTTGCCCAAGATTTTGTCCTTCATCCACTTCTTTTACCTGGGAAATCTCATCTGCTCTTATGGTTTCAATTACTGTTTTTATTCTGAAGATTTTTAAATTTACTGTTCTGATACTGACTTCTGATATTTTGAATCAAACTGTGAACTAGATACATTTAATTGGGTGTTTCATGGCAGGGCAGGAATAAGGATGCAGATGTAGAGAATGGACTTAAGGACACAGTGGGGGAAGGGGAAGCTGGGACAAAGTGAGAGAGTGGCATGGACATATATACACTACCAAATGTAAAATAGATAGCTAGTGGGAAGCAGCCGCATAGCACAGGGAGATCAGCTCGGTGCTTTGCGATGACCTAGAGGGGTGGGATAGGGAGGGTGGGAGGGAGGCTCAAGAGGGAGGGGATACGGGGATATATGTATACATATAGCTGATTCACTTTGTTGTACAGCAGAAACTAACACACCATTGTAAAGCAATTATACTCCAATAAAGCAGTTTTAAAAAATAAAATAAATATAATTGGGTGTTTCATAAGCTGAACTAAATTAACGTGTCCAAAACAGTGGATGGATTTATCTTCCCCATCAGAAATCTTCTCCAATAACCCTACCTCTATCACCATCATCACCATATGACTGCCAACCCCAAGTCTGAGACTCTCTACCTCCCACATCTGATCCCCAAGTCCTGGACAGTGACCTCATATGACTTTCTATGTTCCAAATTCCTTGCTCACCTCACTAATGCCTATTTGTCCTTTAAGTCTCAGATGAGGTGTCATCTCCTCAAGGGACCCTTCCCTGGCCTGAGGCAGTGCCCCCCCGCATGTGAATCCTCTAAACTCCCCTAGATCCAGGATCTGCTCTAGTACAACACTGACCATACTGTGTTGAAAGGATTTATTTATGTTTTTGTGTCATCTGCTAGAATTTAAGTTCCTCTAAGTAGAAGGCCATATCTTACTTTTTGGTGTGTATCTCCAGATATCTAGTATAAGGCATGAGAATGAAGATAATAATATTAGCAGCCAGTATTATTTGAGAAGTTATTGTATGTCAAGCACTGTACCAATTTTTTGCTTAATTCTTCTAACAAAGCTTTAAGATAGGTACTATTATTATATCCACTTTAAAATAAGTTAAACAAAGCAATGGAGAAGTTAAATAACTTGCCTAAGTCACATTGCAAGCAAATAAAAGATTGGGATTTAAAAATCATATTTCTAGCTCCAGAACTCACCTTCTTAACCACAATACTACCCTGATTCCCCTAGGATTATACCTGCTGTTCTCCTACTCTAGTCGTGATCTAAATTACTTTACTATTAATAAAATTAATGAAATGTTATTAGAATTAATAAAGTTATATGTGTTATTTTAATATCTCAAATAAATATATCCTTATACATTAATATATAACAATATATTGTTATTAATATAAATAAAATATATCCACTTTAATACTTTTGGAAGCACAAAAGGTACAAGACTAAAATATTTTTAGAAAGCAATGTAAAAGATGCTCAGATCAGTGTATCAAATGTTCCCTTGGTCTAAGTTTGTGGAACTGAGGTGGAAGGGTTTACGAATTCAGACAAATTAGTGATAGTTCAGTGAAAACTGCAGAAGGATTTGCAGATTCGGACTTTAGATTTTGCTAGTAGACGTACAGAACGTAAGTGCTCTAAGAGCACCCTAGCTCTTGCTGAAGTCGGTGGGGGAGGGTGGGGCATGGGAGGCAGAACCAAGACCAGCAGCAGCGTTCAGGGATGGGGATAAGAGGCGTACAAATGTCCTGGCTGTGTCTCAAAGGAAATGATCAAAACCACTCTGTGTTAGGTCTCAGGAAGGACTGTGTTGGATCCATTTCAACTTTTGCAATGCCACTTTTCAAGGGTGACTTTTTACCACCTTAGAATAAATAATAAATGCTGATTCTCTGATTAAGTGGCATTCAAAAAATCAGTTCCCTATTGTTTGGTGAAAAGCGTTTGGAGACAGGAGGAAGAATCGGTTCAGGTTATTTGAGCTACTGCTGCACACCTGTTTCCTTATAATCTGGAGCAGAAGTGCTGGCCCATTAAAGAAACATTTTCCATGACCTCTTTAACCTCTTTTTAAATAATTAGGACAAACTGTAAGGATTTGTTTCCTCCCTTACAATTTGCTCCTGTTTGTTTACTGGTTCTCTAGTGTGTAGGAAGTTTAATAAGTAACTGATGCTCACAGAACACACTGGGCACTAACACCTGGGGACATTCATAGCCAAAACCAGACTTGAAATAACTCAATGAATGCCTGCTTCCTACTCACGGACCGGACGGAGGACCTTTAGGCTTAGAAATCTGGACAGACTGTCCCCGGAAGCTGTAGAGACCAAGCCCCTGGTTGCAAATCCATGACGAGCAATGGTGTAGGATGGTTCATCATTTTTTCTTACTTCTCCTTGGTTATTAAGTAAAATCCCTGAATAAAGGTAATGTAAAAAGGAAAGAAATATTGGCTACAGTCCTAAACAGATTGGGTTCCTCCCTCTATGATTCTGAACGTCTCAATTGCTGACTGTGTTAAATCAGGGAAAATAATATCCATTTTACAAAAGATTTAATGAATATTAAATATAATGTATGCACAGTGACCATCACATGTTGTGTCCTCTTCAAATGAAAACTATTTAATTCCTTGACACAACAGTATTTTCAGATAAAGTTGAAAAATCTCAAAGTGAAAATGTGTCCTTAACTGTAGAAGAGAACTTTTATTATCAGTATGTATAGTTAAGATATTCTTACAAAGATATATTAATAGGGTGCTAGATATATCATAGATGCTTTATAATGGCTTATGACCGACAAATATATAAAAAATGAAGAAGAATCTGGACCCTGCATTTCGCCTTGGAGTCCCTTTTGCATTATTTAGGGGTCAGAAGAGAGGCTACCAGGACACAAGATGCTCTGGGCCTTCTCTGATCTGGGTTTTCTCAGGACTAAAATTTTTGTGGCATGGAAAACACATTCTTTCTGGACTCATAGTCCTTTTTTATTTTTTTAAAAAAAATTACTGTAGTCCTTTTGATGATTATAAAAATAATGCATTTGTTGCAGAAAATTTGGATATGTAGAGGGTATGATGAATAAAATAAACATCACCTTCACTCCCAACCAACTGGAGAAAAATATTGTAAAATCTGCCTTTTTTAATATTTTCTTACTTCATGTGGATATGTATATATTTGTATCTATATGCTATCTATATACCTATTTATTGTTTATCCATCCACACATATGCGTAATTACATTACATTTACGTATTATCTGCATATATGTATACATTTTAAAGAATTTGATAATTTTACACTTAAAAATAAGCCACGAGAATTCCCTATACATAATATTAAATACATCTTTAACCTATCACTGAATATTTTTATAGTATTTCATAGCCTAGATTTTCTAGCTTATTCCTGACTGTTTAATTTGGAAATGTTCTACTTTTTAATGCTATAATTTATGCTGTGATTAATATCTATATGAAAACATCTCTATGCATATCTCCAAAATAAGTATAATTACTGGGTCAGAAGATAGAATCTTTTAAGAATCACTTAGTTGATAGAGATGTGATGCTTAGCAAACATACCACAGCTTATTATTTACCCTTTATTTTAATATAAAAAAAGCGTTACATGTATGTTGTCAAATATATGTTTTTTCCTTTAGAGTTCTGCTTCTGTTTTACATTTAAAATAATCCCCCCATTCTGAGTTTATACTTATTTTATAGTTTTATAATTTGATTTACTTTATAGGATTTAATTTTCCACAAAATTTCTCAATATACCTGGCAATGACTTTGGTATCGATGGGAGACAGTAATGCAATTTTTCTTGCATCAAAGACCTAAATAATTTCCCCAACACCAATGATGGACAAGATTCTTCTTTCCTCATTAAGCATTCACCTTTATCATTTACTAACTTATTATATTAGAACCTCTTTCTTCTCATTGCATTTTTTTCTATTAATCTACTGTACTATGGAGTTATCTTTTCCATTATTAATTTTTTGTTCACTTGTACCCACCTTGCTGCACAGAGTGATCTGATGACCAGCAGCCTCACCATCGTGGGAGCTTGTTAGAAGTGCAGAATGAGGAGGAGCTTCAAGATGGCGGAAGAGTAAGACGCGGAGGTTACCTTCCTCCCCACAGATAACAACAGAAATACATCTACAGGTGGAACAACTCCTACAGAACACCCACTGAACGCTGGCAGAAGACCTCAGACCTCCCAAAAGGCAAGAAACCCCCCCACGTACCTGGGTAGGGCAAAAGGAAAAACAGAGACCAAAGAGTAGGGACGGGACCTGCACCTGTGGGAGGGAGCTGTGAATGAGGAAATGTTTCCATACACTAGAAGCCCCTTCGCGGGCGGAGACTGCGGGTGGCGGAGTGGGGGACCTTCGGAGCTGCGGAGGAGAGCGCAGCCACAGGGGTGCGGAGGGCAAAGCGGGGAGATTCCCACACAGAGGATCGGTGCCGACCACCACTCACCAGCCCGAGAGGCTTGTCTGCTCACCCGCCGGGGCGGGCGGGGCTGGGAGCTGAGGCTCGGGCTTCGGTCAGGACTGGGGTTGGCGGCGTGAACACAGGCTGAAGGGGTTAGTGCGCCACGGCTAGCCAGGAGGGAGTCCGGGAAAAGGTCTGGAGCTGCCAAAGAGGCAGGAGACTTTTTCTTGCCTCATTGTTTCCTGGTACGCGAGGAGAGGGGATTAAGAGCGCCGCTTAAAGGAGCTCCAGAGACGGGCGCGAGCCGCGGCTATCAGCGCGGACCCCAGAGACGGGCATGAGACGCTAAGGCTGCTGCTGCCGCCACCAAGAAGCCTGTGTGCGAACACAGGTCACTATCCACACCGCCCCTCCCGGGAGCCTGTGCAGCCCGCCACTGCCAGGGTCCCGGGATCCAGGGACAACTTCCCCGGGAGAACACACGCGTGCCTCAGGCTGGTGCAACGCCTCGGTGGCCTCTGCCGCCGCAGGCTCGCCCCGCATTCCGTGCCCCTCCCTCCCCCCGCCTGAGTGAGCCAGAGTCCCCAAAGCAGCTGCTCCTTTAACCCCGTCCTGTCTGAGCAAAGAACAGATGCCTTCAGGCGACCTACACGCAGAGGTGGGTCCAAATCCAAAGCTGAACCCCGGGAGCTCAGCGAACAAAGAAGGGAAAGGGAAATTTCTCCCAGCAGCCTCAGGAGCAGCAGATTAAATCTCCACAATCAACTTGATATACACTGCATCTGTGGAATACCTGAATAGACAACGAATCATCCCAAATCGAGGAGATGGACTTTGGGAGCAACGATATATATTTTTTCCCCTTTTTCTCTTTTTGTGTGTATGTGTATGCTTCTGTGTGTGATTTTATCTGTATAGCTTTGCTTTTACCATTTGTCCTAGGGTTCTGTCTGTCCGTTTTTTTTTTTTTAATTACTTAAAAAAACTTTTTCTTAATAATTATTTTTTATTTTAATAACTTTTATTTTACTTTATTTTATTTTATCTTTTTCTTTCTTTTTTTTCTCCATTTTATTCTGAGCTGTGTGGAGCACAGGCTCTTGTTGCTCTAGCCAGGCATCAGGGCTGTGCCACTGAGGTGGGAGAGCCAAGTTCAGGACACTGGTCCACAAGGGACCTCCCAGCACCACATAATTTCAAACGGCGAAAATCTCCCAGATATCTCCATCTCAACGCCAAGACCCAGCTCCACTCAACAACCAGCAAGCTACAGTGCTGGACACCCTATGCCAAACGACTAGCAAGACAGGAACACAACCCCACCCATTAGCACTGAGGCTGCCTAAAGTCATAATAAGGCCACAGACACCCGAAAACACACCACCAGACGAGGACCTGCCCACCAGAAACACAAGATCCAGCCTCATCCACCAGAACACAGGCACTAGTCCCCTCCACCAGGAAGCCTACACAACCCACTGAACCAACCTTAGCCACTGGGGACAGACACCAAAAAACAACAGGAACTATGAACCTGCAGCCTGCGAAAAGGACACCCTTTTGCTTAACACAGTAAGTTAAGCAAAGTGAGAAGACAGAGAAACACACAGCAGATGAAGGAGCAAGGTAAAAACCCACCAGACCAAACAAATGAAGAAGAAATAGGCAGTCTACCTGAAAAAGAATTCAGAGTAATGAGAGTAAAGATGATCCAAAATCTTGGAAATAGAATGGAGAAAATACAAGAAACGTTTAACAAGGACCCCGAAGAACTAAACAGCAAACAAACAGTGATGAAAAACACAATAAATGAAATTTAAAATTCTCTAGAAGGGATCAATAGCAGAATAGCTGAGACAGAAGAACGGATAAGTGACCTGGAAGATAAAATACTGGAAAGAACTACTGCAGAGCAGAATAAAGAAAAAAGAATGAAAAGAATTGAGGACAGTCTCAGAGACCTCTAGGACAACATTAAACACACCAACATTCGAATTATAGGGGTCTCAGAAGAGGAAGAGAAAAAGAAAGGGACTGAGAAAACATTTGAAGAGATTATAGTGAAAACTTCCCTAGTATGGGAAAGGAAATAGTTAATCAAGTCCAGGAAGCACAGAGAGTCCCATACAGGATAAATCCAAGGAGAAACATGCCAAGACACATATTAATCAAACTAGCAAAAATTAAGTACAAAGAACAAATATTAAAAGCAGCAAGGGAAAAACAGCAAATAACACATAAGGGACTTCCCATAAGGTTAACAGCTGATCTTTCAGCATAAACTCTGCAAGCCAGAAGGGACTGGCAGGACATATTTAAAGTGATGAAGGATAAAAACCTACAACCAAAATTACCCAGCAAGGATCTCATTCAGATGTGATGGAGAAATTAAAACCTTTACAGACAAGCAAAAGCTAAGAGAGTTCAGCACCACGAAACCAGCTTTACAACAAATGCTAAAGGAACTTCTCTAGGCAAGAAACACAAGAGAAGGAAAAGACCTACAGTAACGAACCCAAAACAATTAAGAAAATGGTAATAGGAACATATATATCAATAATTACCTAAAATGTAAATGGATTAAATGCTCCAACCAAAAGACATAGATTGGCTGAATGGACACAAAGGCAAGACCCGTATATATGTTGTCTACAAGAGACCCAATTCAGAGCTAGGGACACATACAGACTGAAAGTGAGGGGACGGAAAAAGATATTCCATGCAAATGGAAACCAAAAGAAAGCTGGAGTAGCAATTCTCATATCAGACAAAATAGACTTTAAAACAAAGACTATTACAAGAGACAAAGAAGGACACTATAGAATGATCAAGGGATCAATCCACGAAGAAGATATAACAATTGTAAATATTTATGCACCCAACAGAGGAGAACCTCAATACATAAGGCAAATACTAACAGCCATAAAAGGGGAAATCGACAGTAACACAATCATAGTAGGGGACTTTAACACCCCACTTTCACCAATGGACAGATCATGCAAAATGAAAATAAATAAGGAAACACAAGCTTTAAATGATACATTAAACAAGATGTACTTAATTGATATTTATAGGGCATTCCATCCAAAAACAACAGAATACACATTCTTCTCAAGTGCTCATGGAACGTTCTCCAGGATAGATCATATCTTGGGTCACAAATCAAGCCTTGGTAAATTTAAGAAAATTGAAATCATATCAAGTATCTTTTCCGACCACAATGCTATCAGACTAGATATCGATTACAGGAAAAAGTCTGTAAGAAATACAAACACATGGAAGCTAAACAACACACTACTTAATAAGCAAGAGATCACTGAAGAAATCAAAGAGGAAAAATACCTAGAAACAAATGACAATGAAAACACGACAACACAAAACCTGTGGGATGCAGCAAAAGCAGTTCTAAGAGGGAAGTTTATAGCAATACAATCCTACCTTAAGAAACAAGAAACATCTCAAATAAACAACCTAACCTTGCACCTAAAGTAGTTAGAGAAAAGAGAACAAAAAACCCCAAAGATAGCAGAAGGAAAGAAATCATAAAGATCAGATCAGAAATAAATGATAAAGAAATGAAGGAAACAATAGTAAAGATCAATAAAACTAAAAGCTGGTTCTTTGAGAAGATAAACAAAATTGATAAACCATTAGCCGGACTTATCAAGAAAAAAAGGAAGACTCAAATCAATAGAATTAGAAATGAAAAAGAAGTAACAACTGACACTGCAGAAATACAAAGGATCATGAAAGATTACTACAAGCAACTATATGCCAATAAAATGGACAACCTGGAAGAAATGGACAAATTCTTAGAAATACACAACCTTCCGAGACTGAACCAGGAAGAAATAGAAAATATGAACAGACCAATCACAAGTACTGAAATTGAAACTGTGATTAAAAATCTTCCAACAAACAAAAGCCCAGGACCACATGGCTTCACAGGCGAATTCTATCAAACATTTAGAGAAGAGCTAACACCGATCCTTCTCAAACTCTTCCAAAATATAGCAGAGGGAGGAACACTCCCAAACTCATTCTACAAGACCACCATCACTCTGATACCAAAACCAGACAAAGATGTCACAAAGAAAGAAAACTACAGGCCAATATCACTGCTGAACATACATGCAAAAATCCTCAACAAAATACTAGCAAACAGAATCCAACTGCACATTAAAAGGATCATACACTATGATCAAGTGGGGTTTATCCCAGGAATGCAAGGCTTCTTCAATATATGCAAATCAATCAACGTGATACACCATATTAACAAATTGAAGGAGAAATACCATATGATCATCTCAATAGATGCAGAGAAAGCTTTTGACAAAATTCAACACCCATTTATGATTAAAACCCTCCAGAAAGTAGGCATAGAGGGAACTTTCCTCAACATATTAAAGGCCATATATGACAGACCCACTGCCAAAATCATCCTCAATGGTGAAAAACTGAAACCATTTCCACTAAGATCAGGAACAAGACAAGGTTGCCCACTCTCACCACTATTATTCAAGATAGCTTTGGAAGTTGTAGCCACAGCAATCAGAGAAGAAAAAGAAGTAAAAGGAATCCAAACTGGAAAAGAAGTAAAGCTGTCACTGTTTGCAGATGACATGATACTATACATAGAGAATCCAAAAGATGCTACCAGAAAACGACTAGAGCTAATCAATGAATTTGGTAAAGTAGCAGGATACAAAATTAATGCACAGAAATCTCTTGCATTCCTATACACTAATGATGAAAAATCTGAAAGAGAAATTAAGAAAACACTCCCATTTACCATTGCAACAAAATGAATAAAATACCTAGGAATAAACCTACCTAAGGAAACAAAAGACCTGTATGCAGAAAATTATAAAAGACACTGATGAAAGAAATTAAAGATGATACAAATAGATGGAGAGATATACCATGTTCCTGGATTGGAAGAATCAACATTGTGAAAATGACTCTACTACCCAAAGCAATCTACAGATTCAATGCAATCCCTATCAAACTACCTCTGGTATTTTTCACAGAACTAGAACAAAAAATTTCACAATTTGTGTGGAAACACAAAAGACCCCAAATAGCCAAAGCAATCTTGAGAAAGAAAAACAGAGCTGGAGGAATCAGGCTCCCTGACTTCAGACTATACTACAAAGCTACAGTAATCAAGACAGTATGGTACTGGCACAGAAACAGAAATATAGATCAATGGAACAGGATAGAAACCCACGCACATATGGTCACCTTATCTTTGATAAAGGAGGGAAGAATATACAGTGGAGAAAAGATAGCCTCTTCAATAAGTGGTGCTTGGAAAACTGGACAGCTACATGTACAAGAATGAAATTAGAACACTCGCTAACACCATACACAGAAATAAACTCAAAATGGATTAAAGACCTAAATGTAAGGCCAGACACCATCAAACTCTTAGAGGAAAACATAGGCAGAACACTCTATGACATAAATCACAGCAAGATCGTTTTTGACCCACCTCCTAGAGAAATGGAAATAAAAACAAAAATAAACCATGGGACCTAGTGAAACTTAAAAGCTTTTGCACAGCAAAGGAAACCATAAACAAGACCAAGACAACCCTCAGAATGGGAGAAAATATTTGCAAATGAAGCAACTGACAAAGGATTAATCTCTAAAATATATAAGCAGCTCATGCAGCTCAATATTAAAAAAACAAACAACCCAATCCAAAAATGGGCAGAAGACCTAAATAGATATTTCTCCAAAGAAGATATACAGATTGTCAAAAGACACATGAAAGAATGCTCAACATCATTAATTAGAGAAATGCAAATCAAAACTACAATGAGATATCATCTCACACCAGTCAGAATGGCCATCATCAAAAAATCTAGAAACAATAAATGCTGGAGAGGGTGTGGAAAAAAGGGAACCCTCTTGCACTGTTGGTGAGAATGTAAATTGATACAGCCACTATGGAGAACAGTATGGACGTTCCTTAAAAAACTACAAATAGAACTTACCATGTGACCCAGCAATCCCACTACTGAGCATATACCCTGAGAAAACCATAATTCAAAAAGAGTCATGTACGAAAATGTTCATTGCAGCTCTGTTTACAATAGCCAGGACATGGAAGCAACCTAAGTGTCCATCAACAGATGAATGGGTAAAGAAGATGTAGCACATATATACAATGGAATATTACTCAGCCATAAAAAGAAATGAAGCTGAGTTAGTTGTAGAGAGGTGGATGGACCTAGGGACTGTCATACAGAGTGAAGTAAGTCAGAAAGAGAAAAACAAATACCGTATGCTAACACATATATATGGAATCTAAAAAGGAAAAAAAAAAAGGTCATGAAGAACCTAGGGGCAAGACGGGAATAAAGCCACAGACCTACTGGAGAATGGACTTGCGGACACAGGAAGGGGGAAGAGTAAGCTGGGACAAAGTGAGAGAGTGGCATGGACATATATACACTGCCAAATGTAAAACTGATAGCTAGTGGGAAGCAGCCGCATAGCACAGGGAGAGAGCTCGGTGCTTTGTGACCACCTAGAGTGGTGGGATAGGGAGGGTGGGAGGGAAGGAGATGCAAGAGGGAAGAGGTATAGGAACATATGTATATGTATAACTGATTCACTTTGTTATAAAGCAGAAACTAACACACCATTGTAAAGCAATTATACTCCAATAAAGATGTTAAAAAAAAAAGGGAAATCACATCTGAGTGAAACCCTCTTAATATAAATAGTTATTTTCTTTTTCTTTCATGGTATTGAATGTACAAATTATCTTATATGTACATTATAGTTTTATATGCACAAAATATTTCATTATAAAATAATGGTGCACAATTTATCCTTATTTCTTAGTGGTTAGTCTTTGAGTGTATCTCCTTTACCTTTGATGTGATTATTTTCAGATGTCATAATTAAAATATTTCAGAGTAATTTTTATATTTCTATATTTTTATCAGAATAAGAGTTGAAACTTAATTAAATAATTTTTAGTAATCAATTGGAATAATTATTTTTGATCTATTATATGATTTAGATTCCAAGTTAATACATCATATTTGCAATACTTTTTGGGGTACATTAGTCTCTTGATGCACTGTTGGATTTATTTACTAGCATTTTATTTTGAATACTCACAAATCTCTTGGATTCATAGTTTCCTTTTATGTGCCATCTTTGTGATATTTTGAAATCAGTTGTATACTTGCTTCATGAAGTGAATTAAATGGCTTTACATCTTTAAAAAAAAAAAGAAATGCAGAATCACAGACCTACTTAGTCAGAATCTCTTCATTAGTCATATGCACATTTAAGTTCGAGGGGAATTGGTCCATAAGTTTCTTTTGGCCATTGAGAGAATTCTTGTTTTGCTGGCTGAATGAGAGGAGAGTATGCTGAGGTCAGGAGGACCTGCTTAGCTAAATTTCCTCGTTGGTTTACTGCATTTTGAGAAAGGCACTTAAAAAATGCCTCTCCACATCTCTGCTGTCATTCCAGAAAATCCTCTTGTACCATAAGACCACTTTTTACAATAAAACTTTGACCTCTATGAGGCTTCTCTTCTGTTTCCTTCACTAAGTCAACTCAAACAAAAAAGAATAAAAGAAAACCATAATTCAAGAAATCAAAAATGTTCCAACCCAGGTACTTAATTTTATAAAATGTCAGCTATGATAAAATAAAATAAAATAAAATAAAATAAAATAAAATAAAATAAAATAAAATAATAAAATAAATAGGAAATTTCAATCCAGTTTATGAACTCAAAGTTGCTTAGGACCCTGCAGAATTTAAGTTTCTCAGTGAACCATTTTGTTTGTTACTATTGAAATGTAAGCATTAAAGCAATGTAAAACTAACTAAACCTTTACAAAAAAAGAAAGAAAAAAGGCTCCCTTCTTGTCTTACCAACACTGCTATTATCACATAGTGTGTTTCACATGATAAGCTATTCATTAAAGCATCACCTACTGTTTTTTTCCTCCTCAGAACCAGCTAGAACATGATCTGTCTCTGCATGAAGACATTGGACCTCTGACCTTTTCTGTAGCTATTCCAGGCAAGTATAATAAACAGAGTTCACTAGGTTTCTGTAAATCTCTGATTATGCTTACTGTGGAATCCAAGTGTTCATCTCAGGCAGAAAAATTAAGGTTGATTTTCAAATATTATGTACAAACTCTAGCTACTAAGCATTCCATAATGAGCACTTTGACAATTTAAAGCAAATTTTGGTTCCCACTAGGCAAGGATGACATGCTCTGCAGTCAAAGAAAGATGGTATGTTGTTAATGGAGAATATTCACCAAGAATTTAAGATAAATCCAGAGAGCTCTCCTCATTGTAATTTTGGGGAAAAAACCCGACTGCACTTCATTACTGGGACTTTGTCAGTGTTAAACTCTCCTTTTCTGGTTTTCAAATCGTACCTTATTGAAGAAGGCTAATGAATCACCACCCAGTATCAGGAGGTGGTTGTCCAGGGACATGACAATTGTGGGAAAATGGTTACCTTCCACAGGAACATAACTGACAGAACAGTTCAGCACACCCAACTATTGCCACAGATTAATGCAAGGTTTGATAAAAATGAGGAATGAACTTTTATTTTTACCCAAGCCCAAAATCGAATCAGAATTGCACTGATCACATATGTCAAAGAAGCAAGTTGTTACCAACTCATGATAAGCAAATTATTCACTTTGTTTAATTATGAAGCAATACACCTATTCTAGAAAAGTTTAGAGATATAGAGAAGCATAAAGAAGATATAAAAATCATCATTATTCCTATCACACAGAGATAACCATGATTAATTATGGCCTGTATTATTTGAGAATATATACACACATATACACAGATAAATAAATATATATGACATGAAAATGTATGATAAATAAAAGACTATATACAGTTATAGTATGTATACATATATGCATGTATATATTAATTTATTTGTCCATGTGAGGTTTAAACATGTCTTATGTGTGGATGTATGTATGTGTGTATACAAGCATATATATGTGTATTTATGTGTATATATATATTCTCTGTATGACTGTGTGTATATATAATTTTTGTAAATTGTTTTTTAAAGTTATATACCACAAATAGACACACACACACACACGCACACACACAGAGACACACTTTTCCATGTCAAAAGATCAATATCACTTCAAGTGATATTCCATTCTATGAATTTTACTATCATTGGTTTCACTATTGTTGGACATTTAGGTTGTTTCTAAGTTTTTTATTATCATAGATAACGTTGTAATGAAAATCATTTGTATAACTGATTACCTCCTTAAAAATAATGGAATTATTGGGTCAAGGAATATGTTTTTTTCTGCCTTATGAAGTATATTACTACATTATCCTCCCGAAAGTTTGTATTAATTTACCTTACTCCTGGCAGTTTATTAGAGTAAATGTTTTATCTTAAACCGAAATAGATGTTATCATTAAAAATTGTTAATTTGATAAACCAAAAACCAATATATTCTTAACAAAGAAATTTGAACTTTTTTTCATATGCTTTCTTCTACTCTTCTATTATTGTATTTATTTTGTCGTTATTTAGTTATGAGTTTTCTTCATACATTAAAGAAATTACGATACATTACACATGTAATAAACACTTCTCCATTTTGTCATTTGTCTTTCATTTTGTGGTAGGACTTCTGTGTTGTGTTTTGCAAATCTGAAAAACAAACTTTATATGGTCAAATATATCAATCTATTAATTTGTGCATCCCTTTTTTATTCTGGTACTGGTTCTTCACTATGATAACTATTGTTATCTTTTAGTATATTCCAATAGTTTGTAGTGAGATTCCCCCATTCATTTTCTTTCATTTTCAGAATTTCATAGCTTTTATTACCTGATTAGTTTTCAAATAATATTTAGAACATTTTCCCAAATGGACACAAAGTGTTTCTAATTTGAATTGAATTACATTAAATTAGGATGATTTGATAGCATGGTCTTCCTATGCAAAACCATAGACTTCTCTTCCATTTATTTAATTTTCAATCTCTCAATAAAAGTACATAGTTTTCTTCATATGGGCCTTGCACCTTTTTTTTTTTTAAATTAATTTATTTTTGGCTGTGTTGGGTCTTTTTTGCTGCGCGGGCTTTCTTTCGTTGCTGTGAGCAGGGGCTACTCTTCGTTGCGGTGCATGGGCTTCTCATTGCGGTGGCTTCTCTTGTTGCGGAGCGTGGGCTCTAGGCATGTGGGCTTCAGTAGTTGTGGCACATGGGCTCAGTAGTTGTGCTCCCCGGCATGTGGGATCTTCCCGGACCAGGGCACGAATCTGGGCCCCCTGCACTTGCAGGCAGATTCTTAACCCCTGCGCCACCAGGGAAGTCTGGGCCATGCACACTTAGTTTTTATCCCTAGGTATTTTATATACTTATGTTAACTAATATTAATTGGTTTCTTTTTTTATTTGAAATACAGGATGACTATTTTTGAAAATAAATTTTTTAATATGTCACATACAAAAGTCTCATTTTTAGGTATTATTGTTTAATGCTTGATTTACCTAGGTTTTCTAGTGACACTATAAGTGTAATTTTCAAGGGATTTATAATTAGACATGCCAAAAATATAACTCTTAAGATCCCATGCAACCTAATGAAAGAGTATTTAACCTAATTAGTTTCTGATAAATTCAAACATGTCAGTGCTTTCTCTTTATCTAGGCTTAAACTCACCCAACTCATGTTTTGCCCCTTCCTTCACTATACTGTTGAGAGAGTCCTATATGACATCAAGTAAAGGGGTAGCCCCTATTCTGAGACATCTGTTCTCTGCTTACACCTTTTGAAACAACCATTCCCCATTCATTGGTGCTCTGGTTATTGCTTAAATGTTCCATGTTCCCTCTGTCTTTAATCATATGGTGTGTGCTGCAAATCTGTGTGTACATTCCAACATGATAAATTTGGGATGCCTTTGGTCTCCCTGTCTCTCTCTCTTGCTCTTTCCCTCCCACCCCACTTAACCTCACCCCACCCTTCCCTCAATTTCTGTACCTGCACAGGGACATGGAAAAGGATGCCCTATTCTCTGTGGCTGACCGTCATCAGACACTTTTATCTCCGGTACCCCACCCAGCCATCCACGCTGATACCCTGATACTTTTGTCTCATGGGGCAAATCTGTAAGGCCAGTGCCATCATGTACAATTGGACAAGTTTTATTTCATAATCAATGTCTATAGATTTGTATTTAGGGAGCATTAATTGAATTGTATGAAATGATTTATGATCATGAAAATGACTATAAAATAATTTTTCAAATAAAATGTGATTTTAAAAAAAGTTTCTTATTATGGAGAACTAGCTTTTAAAGACTATGTTCTGAAAGACTGGTAGTTAATTTTTGTTCAAATACTCAAAAATGTGATTACTGATATTTTATTTAGACTCACTAACAACATAAACATTTATTTTACTTTTGGCTGTAAAGACAAGATCTTATAGATCAGAAGGGTATTAACATCCCCCTCCCCAACTTTTTTTGTAGAAGTGAATAATCTTTTCATTTGTAAATCACCATGTTAGGTGCTAATCAATTACTATGAGTATTAATAATCATGAGAACACTTAATAAACTGTAATAGTAAAAACAGCTGACGCCCTATTCTTGAGCACTTAGATGGATATACACTGCTACATGCTTTCTATAGTTGACTTAATATTTGTTGCAAACTTATGGATTTGTTTGTATTATATGCAGTGAACAAACTCTGACACAGAAAAGTTAAGGAGTTTGCCAAAGGCACACACTTTGAGAAAGGCAGAACATGGATTTATCATCATAATAAGTCATTGTCTCTGCCCTGAGATTTTTCAACTAATCAAGCACAGCCTCTGGAATAAGACTGGTTAGGTTCAAGTCCCAACTCTGCTACTTCCTAATTGTGTGATCTCTAACAAGTTACTTAACCTCTCTCTGCCTCAGTTTTACCTTCTTTAAAATGCAAGTAATAGTTTCAACTCCCAGGTTTGACTGAGGATTAAATTAGTTAACACATATGAAGTACTTACTGGTGCATAGTTAGCATTCAGTAAATGTTAGCTATTGAAAATCCAATTATATAACTGAACATATAACTATATAACAATTACACAAATTACTATTATTAGCATATAATTACATTTATTGATATTGCTACTAGTTCAACAATTTCATTATACTAGTTTCAGTCGTTTTCCCCATGTGATGAAATATTTACTGATACTTTCTCTTACAATTCATTTTAATTCTGTAAGATAGATGTTAATCATGGCACACATAGAAGTCACAACAGGGTCCAGCTGTATGCTAGGAGCGTGAAGAATTTTTAAATAGAGCTTTACAGTTTACGACGCACTTTCACATCATTGCAGCCATTTACCTATATATTCCCACAAGAAAATGTTGCAGTAAAATGCTTCATGAATGTGTTCATTTAAAGCGAAAATGTGCTTGAGACTTTGGGGCTTGAGAATTGCCTTTTATTTATTGGTCCAATAAAAAATATCATATTATCTACTTCATCTACTTTTTCTGCAAGGTACAATATTGTTATGAATATATTCTGCATACATTTATGGATTTTATCTTTATCAAATTCAATTTAAATAGCAATTTAATCCAAGAAATCTGGTTCAAATGGGAAAAAATAACATGTGATCTTTTTATATTTCTAAAAATATGCTTTATTTTATTTAGAAATGGTATTGTGGCAATTTTTAAATCTATGCTATTTCTTTGAGACAATTCTGTCTAGGTTTTGGTACAGGTACTTTAAAGAATTTACTAAGATGTTTTCTTTGTTTACATCTCACTATTTCTAATAGCTTCTTATTTCTTATGTCTAAATGATCCATTTTTCTTACTGTCAAGTGCTGGTCCAGTTTCAACTTTGATGTTGTTTTAGTCGATGCAAATAGTCTTATCATTAAATAATCTGGATTAAGCTCCTCATTTCTGCTTAAGGAGTAACTCTTAATATGATTAAAATACTAAGTCACTCTTTTGGTGGGGTGCTAATTATAATTGATACATAAAATTTTGTTCTTATCTCTGCAGCTGCACTGAGCCCTCATTATATGATAGGAGTTTTAAGGTGACGACATGAGATTCAGTCAAGTTTTGTCAAGGGTGGTCAGGACCTAATTAAGGGCGGAGTTTCCGATTCAGATGCCAACAGGTGCTAGTCAGCAAACTTAAATTTGAATGAAGTCTGTTTGTTACAAGACCAATAGGGGGTGAGGAAGATCTCAGGGATCAGGAGAATGAATACGAAATTGGAAGGACAGCTGCTATGAAGCCCACCTACTTGCTGCCACGTAGCAATGTGTGTTCACTGTTACCAGCTCTTAAGAATTTTTTTTCCTAGAAATTTAGATATTTTAAAACGTGAAATCTCTGAATTTTTAAATGTTTGTAATCAATTCAATATTTTTTGAGTTACTGTGGTTTACAAATGTGCCATTGTTGTGCCCATATCTGGCACAGAGGCATCTAGTAAGTAAATTTTGTTTGGAGGCAATCTCATTTATAAGGTAGAGTTACAGCATAGGGTCTAGCAAAAGTTCCATGTGTTTATAACTGAAAACCTCCTCTGCTTACAGGTTCTCCTCCCCTTACATCAAATAGCACCAAATTCTCTGAAGATTTCATACAGGAAAATAAATGTATTTTTAAAACTGTGTGTTTATGATTTCAAACTTATTTTCTTTTATGACTCCCTCTAAACACAATTTCCTAATGAGAACCAGTACCCTTAAAGATTTTTCTTGCTATGTGTGTGTCTTCTTATCCATATTAAACATTTTATTTAGTTCAGAAAATAAGGCAACAGTCCTTTTTACCGGCTTTACCTCTTACTGTTTTCAGATGTATACCCAGATCAGAGACAAATTAAAAGACTTTAGGTTGAAAATGCAACATGCCAGACACATAATCAAGGACTTCACTCAGACATATGTCAGCCATAGTGAGAAGTCCGCAAACAACTAGACCACAGGTTCAAAACTAGAGTTGTTCACAGCTCTTTCAACTAGTACACAAAAGTTTAGCTTGCAATTACCATACATAACATCCTAAGGATGGGTCTAGTGACAAAGCCACAGGGCAGCCTGGGTGACTTTCAGATTACTATATTTTCTTTTAGACCTTACAGGCCTAGAGTCCTGAGTGAATTTGCTTTGGCAGTTTAGCTCATTTGTCTCCCACTCTTTTCCTATCAATTCTCCAGCTTTTGAAAACATCCTCTCACCCTTTCTGCACCTCCTTTTTCTGGCTTTCTTTCTGGTCTGGGTTTTGCTTAGGTTATTTCATCACTATGTAGTAACATAATTTTTTTCAAAGCCTAAACTCTCCCTTATTTGAGAAAAGCTTTCAGTATGTTGTTAGCTCACTGTTTTGTATGCCATAAAAAAATGACTGATACTGTGGGAACATTCCAATCATTATTGCTGTTACCAGATTTTCCATAGTTATTCAATATCTTAAGCTTGAAATTATTCATTTTCCCTCGGTGTACATTTTTTGGACTGAAGTAAAAAGATTTTACATAAATATTTACTTTGTCCATTAAATTAGTGGTCATTTGTAAAGGAAATAAAGCCAATGAAAGCCTAGCTTTCCATTTCTCACAACACAACTAATATTTGAGATTTTCTTTCTCATTTTAGACAATTAATAAAGCCTTGTATTCATCTAGCACTTTCAAAGATATTCCTCGCCATGACCTTACTTATATTCCCCAACTATTGTAGGCAGAACAAGAAATATCACCACCACTCTTCTGAAAGGAAACTGAGGAACAATGGATGGGAGGCACTGCATTAGAAGAAACCGTGAATGTTGCCAGATGAACAGGTAACCAGCCACATACATGCTTAAGGTATCTGGATGCTAAAACAACCTGGGAAAAATTCACAAATCCCATTGAATGGGGTGGCAGTAGCAACTTAACGGTGGTAATAGCTTCATGATACTGAATTTATTTTTAGTTACTAGGCCAGAGATGATTCTCTACTAACTTCTCAGGTCTGTTTCATTATCCTTTAGAATTAGCATGCTCCCCCTTTTCCCTCTTAGACACCGTGGTTCACTCTTCCCAAAAGGGAACAGCCATACTTTTACCTTATATTTCTTATTTTCTTTTTTTGATTAAGAGTTATGTCTACCATATTCAATTCAAAGTCCTCCATTTTCTACCAGATATGTAAAGACATTTGGCACCACCATATGTTCCCATTTCAGTTCGTTTGTTTGCTCATGTAACCGTTCATAAAATTTCCTATAGATAATTATAAGACAGGAATGATTTGAGTCACAGGAATAAAAAATATGAGTAATACCCATTCCATAACTTTAAAAGTTACCAATTCTAGGGATTCAGACATGTCAGTAGTAGATTACAATACAAAGTTAGCCAATACTTGATTGCAATACAAAGTCAGCATCCTAAAAAATGTTAACCAGGTGCAATGGGAATAAAGGAAGGAGAATTATCTGTGCCTTGAAAAAAAAATGACAAAAGTTTTACAAAGCAGTGAATTCCCTTAGGGTTTTCTAGGATGAATAGGGGCTAGAAGCCTGAGAGAAAGACCTTTCTGACAAAGAGAACCACATGGCAAAAGAATATGTTTGAAAGAACATGCCCTACCTGGGTAATGATGAGAATGGACTAGGGCATAAGGAAGTGAGGTGCAAACTAAGGCTGGAATTTAATGTCATGCTAAGACATTTACAGTTTCTCCTAAGGACAATGGGTAGCCTTTGGAGGCTACTAAGAAAAAAGAGAGGAATGAGCAATTTTGTGCTATGGAGTATAGGTAACTTGTGGCAGCATAAAGGATAAAAGGAGAAAGCAACCAAGGATGCCACTTAGGAAGATGTTGTAAGAGGTCACACCAGTCCTTCACAGCTTGAATTACAAGGTCAATCAGTGTAATTATTCCCTTGCTTACAATCCCAACTCCTTGGCCTCTCTTGCTGCTTTATTGTACTCTCTGACAAATCACAACAGGTCAATACAACTCTCTCCCTGCTCTATGCCTGCCCATGGCTGGAGGAAAACACAAACCTGCAACTTATTCTTGCCTTAAATTCTAAACAAGATCCTTAATGTTGTCAGACACACATGCTATGCTTTTCTCATCTCACTCTCCTAGTTTATTGCATCCTTGTCTCTACCCCGAACTCCAGCACTTGCCCCAAATCCTATGTCCAGGGGATTACCAGACTTCCCACTCCATTGAGAAAGCTGAAGCAGTGAGAAGAGAATTCTCACAAACTCTGAATACCACATCTACCCACCTACCAGCAACTGAAACCATCTAGCTCTGTTACTAATAATTTATGTGTGTGATATAGATTCATATGTAGAAAGATAAGAGAAATCTGGGTATGGATGGATCTAGACAGAGCTCATAGTTATAGATATAACTGGTGTTCCTAACTAAAGTCAACTCCTCCATTTGTATACTAGATCCAGTTCTTTCCCACTCCAACATATACCATCAATTTTTTCCTACAAACATCATTTTATCCCTCTACATAGTTCCATTATCCTATAAACATGCTGTTATTTTTTTCCATCTTAATCTCTCTAAACCCTATTTCCCTTTTCAGTTATTAATCTAAACCTGTGCTCCTCTTTATAGGAAATTTCCTATAAGTGTTCAAACTTTCTCTCACCAGTTTCTCTATGCCCATCCTCTCTGAAGCCCATTAGAAACACCATAAACACTGCTTTGTCAAGGTCATGAATTATCTCCATATTGCCATTTGCATTGCCTAGTTCTCAGTTTCTAGCATGGTTGATCTGAAAGC
Organism: Delphinapterus leucas; assembly: GCF_059928025.1. Classification (NCBI taxonomy): domain Eukaryota; kingdom Metazoa; phylum Chordata; class Mammalia; order Artiodactyla; family Monodontidae; genus Delphinapterus; species Delphinapterus leucas. The sequence goes on from NC_143136.1 coordinate 84,771,212, forward strand.
ACTTTCCCCACTCACCTTCCAGACACCCACTCCCTTGATTTTCCTCCGACTTCACTATTTCCTTCTTCCCGGAGTCTCTTACTAGTTTTTCTCCCTCTCTTCACCTTCATAATGCTTGCCAAAGGACTTGCTCATAGAATTGATTCTCTTTTTGGCCTATACTCACTCCCTTGAAGACCTCATTCAGGCTCGTGGCTTTAAATATCACCTGTAAGTGGATGTTCCTTCTAAAACAGTCCTTCTAAAATTGAGATTCTACATTTCAGAGATTTAATTCCAGTCTTCTGCACCTACAGACATTTATATAAATAAAAGTTGGAGGCAGTTTGACATGAATATAAACTCAAATGCCTATTAATGATCTAAATACTTACTAAGTAACCCTTCTTAAACCAGATTTTCACATCAAAGCTATTATCCTATGTTTTTCTCTCCTCTGGATTCTAGTCAAAAGGAGAGAGAGGTAGGAAAAATAAAAGGTTAACTTCCATGAAGAGAAAACAATTTCTTTCATATGATCTTTTTTCTCCCTTCCCAAAAAAGACTTCTACAGGAAATGGAGTCAGAGTTCCACAGAAACCAACTTAGAAGAAAAAGAACCATTCTCATAAGATACTCATCTGCTGACAATCAGGAAAAAAAAAAAAAAATAGAATTAATTGATTGGTTGAGAATTCTTTGGTGAAACATTTATAAAGCATGAGAAATTTGCATAGTTGCTATTTAAACAGGCTAGATAATAACACTTTCTAAGAAAATAAATGGGGAAGAAAAAGCCTTTTTAACCGTGCGGCTGCATATATTTATATAATCTCCAAACTGCAAATCAACTATGAATTACTCATTATTTCAGTATCTATATATTCCGACAGATATTTGCTATTGCCAAGATGTCTTTTTCATATAGTTGAAGTTCAACTGTATTTGTATTTCATGCAGTTTTGTTGTCCACATTGATACCCATTGAAAAGTGATGACTATTTAGAAATTTTAAAGAATTTTTTTCTAATTTGGCTGACCAAGTTAACAGATGTCTCATATAAGACTTTTTATACTAATTCTTCCTGATGTTAGCAACATTTCAAGATAAAGACAAAATTACCCTCTGCCACCTCTCAGCTTGACAGAGCTGCTAATCCCTTTTTACTCAGTTTCTACATTTGAGGATTTTTAGATCTTCATAACCTACTCTGTTTCCTTGTTGGGAAATGCCTGATCTGTTGTCAATTTTAAGTAACTAAGTCATAAATTTTTGACTTGATCCACACTTTAATGGAGAAGAGTCAAACAGTTCGAAACTTAAGCTGCTGACCTTGGTATTAAGTGTAATTTCCAATAAATTAACTCTGGGCATGTGTATGAAGAGAGAGAGGCTTCTCGATTTAGGTGTTGTACTCCCAGTCTGTAGACGGTAAGACATAATAAGGTCTTTTTGCCCCCTTTTTATTCCCATTTATTCCCATTTTCTGCTCGCCTTGTATTAATTTCACTAATACAACAAATATAAGATTTATATAACAAAGTTACCATTTCTTTGGGGATATTTACCAACAGCTGACATCAAGGCCTCACAATAGGAAAGAGGTGAAAATTGTTTGCTAAAATGAAATATTAGGGCTATAAAACATTTTAATTATACACACTTAAGAATTCCTACTCAGAATTATCTGAAGGCTCCTGCCTCTCTTGAATCCAAGTCTGCTCAGCTTTCATAGGATTCCTTCATTCCTTTAAGGTCATGTTTCAACAATAACAAACTAAAAGATAAGCTGTTAACTACTTGAACAACGAAGTTTTAATTTGGACATAGTGCCAAGTTACTAATTTCTCACCCTTATCCCCACTTAATTGACTGACAGAGCCTAAATGGACTAGTGGATCCAATCTCAATTAAACATTACTTGGGGTAGGAAAGTAATGCCCATGTTTTCAATATAGCAAGGCAATAATGTAGGAAATTATTCTGGCCTAATCTTGCAGTTTTCAACCATGGAACTCAAAGAGGACCCAGGCTTCCATGCTAGAGAAATAATTAGCTTCTTGGAAGGTTGTCTATGATTGTTTCAGAAGTTTTGAACAAAACCAAACAAGATAAAACAAAATGCAAACAAACACTAGATGATTAGTAAATACAAGCAAACCCATAAAGCAATGTCCCCAGGGTTAGGAAGCAAAGGTGTAAGCAAATCCTAGAAGAGGTGTTCCAGTGGATCTGGCCATGTCAAGGCCCTCTGTTAAGACATTCTCAGTACAGGTTCCTGTGGGATTCCACCCTGACCAGCGTGGGATTTTGCCCAGACTTAAACTTTGACCTCAACCATTTTGATAGAAACTTCTTCATGGAGGGGGGAATTAAATTTACTAAGATTAGGAAAGATGAAGAAGCTGACCTGAAATTAAAGGGAGTGGAGCATAGTTGACAGCAGAGCCTCTGGAGTTGGACTGCTGGGTTAAGACATCCAATTTTTCTGAAGAGTAAATGAGATCTAGTCTATAAAGCATATATCACAGTGCCTGGCATATACTACACCATCAATAAATATTATTAGTATCATTATTATTGAGCCAAGACTAAACGAATATTTGAGCTTTAATTCTATGACAATCAAATCTATCCTTTAACCATGGGCATAGAAATGTTAAATAAGACAGTTTTGACCTCAAAAAAAGACAAGAGTAAACACACAATTACTATGCAACAAGTTAATTGCTATGCTAGAGGTTAGCACAGAATCTTCTGGGAGCATAAGGGTATAGGGGATTTTTTCCTGGAAAAAATAATTATGCCCCAAATACAGTATTACATTCTGTGAATAGACATCAAATATGTGGCTCTGCCCCTTAAGGACATGGTAGAGTTTAGGTCAACTGAAGTCTCAACTCAGGCTTTGTAGTTTCAAGGTCACTGGTGTTTGCATAAAATGTGACTAAATCACACTCACCCCCTTTAGTTCTTCCAATCTCCCTCCAGTCATTGATTTCGTTGTTTGCCTTTAAATCCTAACAGTCTTAAAACAGTCCTATGGAGAAAAAAATTTTTTTAATCAGTAATTTAAATAAAAGTAGTTATATGAACTCCACATTTCTCAAAAGAATCTCCTTCATGGACACATGAATTATAGTTAAAATGTGACCCCAGTAGCATCTGGAAGGAAATTCCAGTGTGGCATATAATTTACTCTCTGGCTCTAAGATTATTTTCTCTATATTTCTGATATCTTTAATATATTAACTGTAATTAAATTCTTATGAATGTGGAGTAGGTAAAAACACCTTGGTGCCTCTCAAAACTTCATTTGATGAGTAATGTGAAAAATACATCCCCTCAACACCTGCTGAGTTCCAACTATAAAATAAAACTGGTAGTAGCAATTTTAGATTAGCATTCAACAATTACCTTACATTTATTAGTTCTTTTAAATGTTTTATTAGAATTGAAACAACCAATATTTGCTCATGTTTCATTAAATCCCATTTTCAATGTTCGGCTCAAACCTAGTGATAAAGGAGGGTCCTTTGAGCTTAGTGGTAATATCATCTAAGCCTGAAAATAACAGAAAAGACTTCAGAGTCAACATCTCTTTGGTCTAAGGTAACAAGAATACCTGAATAATTACTCAAAATTATAATACTAATAAAACATGAATAAAGAACCACTTACAGTTCATCCGGTATGAATTATTTTAAGCATGTCTAATAAAAGAAAGCTTTAAAAGAGCATTAGCAGAATTTATTTAATTGCAATGTGTGCAGGGCAGTGTTATATTATGTACCTGTGGCTTTTCAGAATCACACACAGTCTTGTGTTTAATGTGTATAATCAAACAAGAAAATAATAAAACTGGAAACTATTCTTCAATGGTAAATTTTTGCCCACTGAGCTGTCAATTGTGGATGGATTCATGATTGATCAGAATAATACACAATGACACAGTGTAATTCTTTAGTGTGATGTTGTAAAATGGAGTATTGCTTCTGTTATTTTATCCAGTTTGCTTTTATATGACAGGGTTTATTGTGCGTTATGTTGTAGCTCATTCCTCTGTTCACAATGCCTACTGATGTGTAATTATGACTTGTCTGAACTGTAAGAAGAAGCAGAAAGTGAAAGGAAATCTGCAAGCACACTTGATTTATGAGTCCTGATACTATATTACAGTCCTAATCTGCCTGCTTAACTTAGCTTCGGGCTAACTTACTGTATAACATGCTTATGATTAGCACTGTAGCAAGTTGTGGAAGATTTACTCTGAAGGAGCTACTAGACTTTTTTTTTTTTTAATGATTTAGCCATTATTTCAGTTACAGGTAAGGCAATAAATTATTTCTTTTATAAAGACCTCGTGTCAAGGAATAACCATTATGAAGGCATTTTTATGTGGTAAGAAAGATCAGTGTGGGGAATGTTTTTTCTGCGTTAAATATCTTAAAGTTATTGGTTATGTTTTATGATAAAACCAGGCATATTCCTTTTCTTCTTGTTTTTTCATATACAGTAGCTTTTGCCTGGTGCTATAATTGCACTATGAGAATATCTATTTTGATCCAGGGCATCTGATTTTTTTTGCAAAAGTAGCCAAAAATAGAAATACTGTGGATGAGCAAATGAAAGCAAACCCATAAAGTAATGACCTCAGTGTCAGCAAGGAAAGATGTAAGCAAATTTGCCTTTTTTAATCACCATTCGCAAAGATAGATACAGCTGGAGTTAAGCATCACAGTACCGTTGTTGAATCCTAGCATATTCAATTCACATGCTTTTAGTAAATTAAAGTTATAAATTACCCTTTGTTTCCTCAGCCAATTTAAATCACCAATAAGAAAAATACTCTTCTCCAAAGCTTATTTGTGACCAGGTTTTGTTAAATATCTAGCAGAAAAAAAAACTTGAAAAATCATCTGTAGCTCATACTTCGGTATGAAATAAACAGCTCTGATTGAGCATAAGGACATGCAAGCATCTCTGAGTCATTACAGAAATATCTCTAAACAATATCCATGAGATGGCTATTCCAGAATTTTACAAAATCCTGTCATTTATATCATCTTATTTTTAATTGTCTTTTGTTCAGCTTGGATTCTATTTCCCTATTTTCTATTCCTCCTGAATATTGCTTCTATAATCAGCAAAGCATGGGTTTTAAGATCCAATGAACTGAAATATAAATTATTAACTGATTACTTCATGATAAAAAACAAAGTTCCAAAAGAGTAGCATAGAATTGAACTCGTGGTGGACAACAGAAGGGCTGTGATTGTGAACACAAGTATCCTTAAGCTTATACAACTTTGGAAAAGTTAGTCAGAACAATGATCTTTTGTAATGAACAATACACCCTATTAAATTCTGGATTTGCAAGAAATGCTTTGCAATATTTTTGGTCATTCCATGCTGAATAATTAGTTCATTTTCTGGTTCTTGGCACAAAATGTCAGCCTTATTTTGGACTTCTTGAGGTGAATTCATACTAAGAACCCTTCAAGTGCCATAATATCATTTAGTACATTTGTGACTGAAGAGGGGGATTTTTCTCATTTGGGCGTCATTGCAGATAGCATCTGCCAGAATGTGCAGGTGATATTTACTGAACTAAAGGTCTAACTAGTGGGAGATAGCCCTAAATATGTACTTCCTCTACCAATTATCAAATTAAACTTGATTCTTAGCCATTCGAATGAATTGTAGCTGGAAACCAAAGCGGTTTAGATGCACTTTGGATTCAAGTCGACTTCTTTTAATTTGGTACTTGTGACCTGTTTCTTTAATGGTTTAACTATCAGTGGAAAATGAGAGATGGAGCTGCATTCTATTAGAATGAGCCCATAAACCATGTAAAGTTCTCGCTACACCAAATATTTCAAGGCTGGAATAGCTCACCCTCAGAATAGACAACAAATCTCCTCTATGCCACCATCCTAATCAGTAAGAACATCATTCTCTTGAATGGATGGGTCTAAAAGAGTAGTTATCAGTTTTCTGATGATAAAAATCATGAACTAAAAATAAAAGTAAAATTACCCTGGGTAGGAACTGTTGGTTAGCATATTTTCAATGACAATCTCTCCTCTATTACATCCGAAGAAACTACACATAGTCTCAAGTGACCATATATTTAACTACAACTCAAGGCATACCTTATTAATTCACCTGAAATGGTGATATATTTATTTAAAACTCTGAAACATATATTTTACCGCCTTTCACGAGCTAAGGTCTCTTACCAATTATAGTCTCTGTACTCAAGAGCTTGGGTCTGATTCTCCAGTCTTCACTCAGTCAAACTTCCCATGGCCATCAGTGCTTAGCACAATCAGGTTGTCATAACACTGCTTAGGAGGCTGTCCTTGGTGAAAACTCATACAGTGTGCACATTTGCAATAGTCCTTATACCAGTAGGCAAAAACAACTTCATGAAGTGAAAAATTTTATAATTTACCCAAGTTTTTCTTCCAGAGAATAATTAAAATAACCCTAGTTTTCTTCTAGTCAGATTTCTAAACAGACGAATTTGAATTAACAAGAAGATAGCAAGGCATCTTTGGCTGATAATCACATTATACAGTAATAAATGAATCACCAACCTTAGAAAAGTCATCTTACCCAGCTGCTTCACTAGCAAGCATTGCTATTTTCTCTCCAAAAGAGCCTTGGACCAGATATCAGAAAATCTGGATTCAGTTCCCTTCTCCATTACATATTTCTGAATCTTTGACATGTCATTTAACATTTATTTATCTTTTACTATGTATTAATAATTGCCTTAAACACAGGATTTAGTGAAAATTAAAAGCAAAAAAGTAGAATTTTATAAACTGAGATCCATATATATATAAACATATCCATATATATTATATATGTAAATAAGTTATATATGTGTGTATTATCACCATCATCACCATGATCATCTTATTATCATCTCATTGGACTTTCCATCTCAAATTGCTTCCCTTAAATGATGTTGCCATCACAGCAGCCACTCAGTTTCCCAGACCCTAACCTAATCTTCTCTGGTCACACCATGTACACAGTAATCTTAACTTACAGGCTTCAGGGCCTCTCACTAAACCCCTGAAGTGCAATTCCTCTCCAACATACCTAATTTTCTCTTACTCCTGTATGGAAACAAGCTATCATATCTGGAAGAGTTTCTTCTCCAACATTCTTACTCAACTCCTTTGGAGGGGAATTTAAAATCTATATCCTCTGAGAAATCTTTCGCAATTAATAGAGATTTGTTATGCCATTTGCATCATCCCGTGCCTCCTAATCAAGTCTAAGCCCTGTGTATAAACAACGATAGCAGTGCAGCTTGTGAATCCAATATTATTTTTGTTCCTTCCTACTGAATTTGTTATTTGATGTGCATTATAGTCATGCCTGCATTTTTGTTAACTCTCAAAGACTAAATAAAGAACTAGGACTAGCCACACTCAGGGAGCATGTCATATTACAGTGGAACTGTGCCTTTCCAGTAGATGCTGGCTTTCCTTTTCCTGATAATCACTCAGTGGAAAGCCACATTTACTAGAAATATTTAGATAATTTGTATTGACCATTTACTTGGGTTAACTTCTGCAAATTTAAAAAAAATTAATGAGTTCTTGACATCAGAAACCTATAATTTAAGCAATAACTTGTACAGGTGGAAATCTTTATAAAACTATATTCAGTAGGCTTTGAAATTTTATTTTTCAATGAACAATGAAAAGTAACATATTACCAACTGAAGACTTAAATTTTAGCAACACAAAGTAAAACTCAGGCTATTTCAGGAAGATGAATAAAATAAAATAAGTTTAGTCATACAACACGAGCACTTACTATACATAATGGAATACATATGTGTATATATATATATATATATATATATATTTTTTTTTTTTTCCTGTACACGGGCCTCTCACTGTTGTGGCCTCTCCCGTTGCGGAGCACAGGCTCCGGCCGCGCAGGCTCAGCGGCCATGGCTCACGGGCCCAGCCGCTCCGCAGCATGTGGGATCTTCCCGGACTGGGGCACGAACCCGTATCTCCTGCATCGGCAGGTGGACTCTCAACCACTGTGCCACCAGGGAAGCCCGGAATACATATATTATTGTTTTATACAGAAGTAAAAGAATCATGGCCCTAAACTCGGGAAGAATATAACATTTATAGTGAAGGCTGTCCTTGTCATATGGTTTTTATTAAGGATGGTGATCATTATCATCAGTGTCTATCTGAAAGTAATACTGTGCTAAGTACCTACCTTAGTGGCTTGCAACAAATAGACATTCATATACCTGTCATTCTCTGGCTATTTCTATGCATCCAAGCATCTTACCTGTCTCTTGGACTCCCCTTGCTGTCAAAAAAATAAAAAAGGATATGCAATTACAATCTGAAAAGGAAAGAAAAAATACTTTTTGGCAGTGTTGTTGTTTTTTTTTTAACTGTTTATTCCCAAATAATTGTGTCTTCATGCTGGTTACCATCTTATGCCTGAACTGGAAGAAAAATCTTTGCTAGATGGGTGTGTATGTGTGTGTGTGTATGTGTGTGTGTGATAAAAATTCTTTGAAGATAGGAATTGGGTCCTACTCAGTTATAAATCAACAAGGCCAAACAAAGGCAGTGTACATAGCAGGCACATAAAAGATTTATTGAATAAATGAAGTAATTTAATTAATCTTAAATTTTCTTTCTATTCTATATTATGCTGACTCTGTTCCACACTAACAGCATGAGAAATGAATGGCTGATAAAACTTTTTATCAGTTCCATACTAATGGTGCTAAATGCTTCGTGGTTCCTCTATATATAGGACATGCTTCAAAGATAAAAATTACAAATGAATGTCTTATGTGTACCCATTTTTATTTCTTTAAAGAAATTTATGAATCAAAAACTCTTCAGAAAGGATTTAAAGTAAACTAGAAATCCATATACTTTACAAAATAATATGCATACCCACTTATATTTATGGATAAAGGTGTGATGGCCATGTGAAAGCCCTAATTTAATTACACATCTTTTATCATATGTCTCAGCATTATCTTTAACCGAAAAGGGCACGTTTCTCAATAGCATCTCTTTGATTGATTGGTTTCAATAATAAGCGTGCTGAAAGAATCTTTATCTGTTATGCCATCCAAAATCTTCCCAAAGTCTCCCTTGATCAAAATATAATGGTGCTTAAATATGTTAGGCAACATGTACTCTACCTATTTGCATTATGTCAAATGAACTGGATCATTCCAATATGGTGCCGCATGTGCATGGAAGCCTGTAGCATTTTATAACAGGTGTTGAGGAAATGTACTTGACAGAGATATTAACAGTAAGGTCATATGTAAGCATAAACACTGAAAATATCAAGAAAAGTATATAGCCATTAGTGGCACAAGAAAGAAAAAAAACAATGTATAGGAGGAATCAGCTGTGGTCTCCCCCAAAACAAATACAACAACACACACACACACACACACACACACACACACACACACACATATTTTAAAGACGTTTATTTTGCCTCACAATACTCATTCTCTCTCTTATTCGTTCTCAAATACGGAGAAAGAGAGGGAGGTCTGAGACAGAGGGAGGTCATTACATGGCAAAAATAAAACCTACAAAGACAAAGGATATATATGAAGCCACACAAAATAACTGTTCTCTTAATGTTGTCAGCATGCATTTAACCTCCATCAGAATATTTAAAACATCTGATTGGTATTTTGGTTATTGATATGTAAGTCTCCCTCACTAGATAATATACGTCCTCTATTTCTTAATTCTTTGTAACACCTAAAATAATGCTATTAAACACAGTATGTGTTCAGTAAATATGTTTTCCACCTAAATCTACTAATTTAAGAATTTAATACTTAAATTTTAATTTAAGTATTAAATCTTAAATACTAAGATTTAATACTAATCTTAGTATTAAAATGTAATACTAAGTTTAGTCAGTCTACTGAAAAAAACCCCAATTGTCTAATGGTTTATAGATGATTTAGTAAGGAAAATTTCAGAAGAAAGATCTTAAATGTGATGTAAGTTTTGTTGACAGTTAGCCTAGAATACCAATATGACAATTATATTAGTATAGAACTAGTCATAAATTCTAACATTTATGTCCTAAAACTTTTGTCTTTACATAAGATTTTAAATATATAGTCATAAAATACAAATAAAAAGTTTGGAATTTTAAAAAAGTATCTTAGATCTATTAAGTGCAAATGAATTTTAAAATGTACTTACAAGGTATAACAACACAATGTCTCAAAATCATGATATCTATGTATACATAAAAGCCTTTTCAGTCGTTTTAAATAAACTTCAGGAATGTTTTCCAATTCTCAGCGAGGCAAGCATTCCAATTTTCTGCAATATTAGCAGGGGTAACTAATGATGCCTAATTTTTGCCTGTAGTATTTCCTTCAATCTGCTTGTGCACTTTCAGTTTCTCTGGCAGCAGAAGCATTTGTAAATTTTCTGGTCACTAAGCACTCAAGTACAATTGTAAGTGATCAGCTTGCAATTGGCCAGCAAGGAGAAAATATAGAAAAAAGAATGCTTGCACATATTTATAAATAAATGTCCATAAAAATCTTGAAAGCTCTATGTGCATGAAATGTTTGTTCTGTCTACTACCTTATTTTATCTAAAAAAGCTAGATGTTTATCGGAGAGAATATATTTCTTTAGTTTAGAAAAATAAAATCACATATTTTGAAGGAGCTTTATTATATTCTATGTTTGAGAAACATCTTACTCTCAATGATTGCCCCATTTCCCATTTATATTTATTTATTTTTGATAAAAGGTGCTATTTAAATTACAGTAAAATACAAAATGGTATCTTCTCATTATCTACCTTACAAGTCAAATATTTCAAATAATACACATCATAGATTAAAATGATCTTTCCAAACCTTGATATTTTTGTAATATATTTATCAACACAGCAGAGATGATATGAAAGTGCAGTTTTAATGAGAATACGTCCAACATTTAGAACTTCAAGAAATTAAACGTTTACACAGAGAATATTTAATAGAAGTAAAACTGTGCCACATTTTAAACTCAAGAAAAGCTGATACGGATTCATTTTAAACATCATAGTCACACCAAATTAAATCATTGCCCAGAACCTTCACAGTACCTTTTGGTTAGGCTGCACAGGGAAAGGTTCAATTCCACCAAGACAGCCTTGTCACAGGGCAACTTTAGAGATATCATTCGTAGAAACAAGCTTCCCAGAGAGTGGCTGTCATCATTCCCTGCACTGCGTACCCAGTGCCGAAAAAAGTAGTAAAACATGCAGACTCAGGAACCTCAAAATGAAGGATCCCCTAAGATAGTCAAAGAGCTCGTGCTGTGAATGAATGAATGAGTGAATGAGAGATGTTGTTTCTGGATAATTCACAGATCAGCTTTTATCCAGACTCCTTAACACTTCAAAGATGACATTCCATGTGCATGCTTAGCTCATGTGTGTGTTTGTCACTTGCATTTGAATCTTGTTCAACTGATAAATCGTGAGGGTGCATTATTCAGCTGAGAGGATCTCTAAACACATAGGGCTTTGGTGAAACTAAGGTGCCAAATTAGCTTTAAAAATATCTTACATTATCGCTTAATTTTATGTTTTCATTGAAGCCCAGTCGTGCTGGCTGCCATTCAATAGGCTACAGAAATCTGATAGATGATGAATACAGGGATATTACAAATGAATGAAAACTTGCCAACTAAAAGGAAACACGCTGGTTATTTTTACCTAAACAGAGTACAAATGTCCTTTTTAGCTTCCTGTTACTAAAAATCACACACCCTGATTCACAAACTCTTCTTTCATATTTTCAGGATATTTTAAATGATAATCTTAATGTGACAGAGACAAAACAGAGCCTCAGAGAGCACAGAATGTCCTTGGTGTTATTTAGAAAGAGGGTCTTCACTAGGCAGCAGAGAGACCCCTCTGGGAGCACAACTAGGCCAGCAGAAGGTGCCTTTAGAAGAAAATACATGTGCCACTTTCCTGAGTCAGGGGCTGTCCTGCTCCAAGATCTGGCAGGTGGAGCATGGTCTAGTATGGATTTCAAACCTCCTTTGCTCCCTCTGCCTGGAGAATTTTCTGCCACACAAAAGCTGCACAACTGTAAAAGGTGGTCCTAAATAAAAATAATTAACATCTTTGCAACTGCTTGCCAATTTCTGTCTTCTAATAATAATCTTTGTGGTGCCTAGTTCTGAGTCCTGAAAGAAAATTGGAAAGGTTAAATTGATTAACATTAGAAAGACAAGGTAAATCCAGGGAAAAAAGAGAAAGGGAAAAAATTTATCTTGAAGGAAAGGGCCCAAAGATATAAAAAGAGTGTGAAGGAAGAGAAAGGGGAGTAAGATGGAAAAACCATTGAGTCTCATCCAGAAGCACATGACGTCATCAAAGTGGGATAATTTGCCAAGGACTATGTGCAGAGGTGTGGTTGGAGCGTAGGGAAACCACAAGGAATCGATACAAGAATGCAGTGCTAACAGCCTCAGGGATGCTGTTTGCCCCTGGACCTGAGGGGAAGAAGAAGAGTTCAGAGTCCAGGACCTCAGGCTGCTTGAAGAAGGGGAGAAACTTCTGTCAATGGATCAGCCTTAGTGTTTATTCAAGGTGACCTTACAGGGAGGGAGCCAGGAAAGACAAAAATAACCTCACTCCCCTCCTGCCCACTGGTCACCTGAGATGCCTTCTCATTGGCCCAACCCAACAAAAGCCAGAGAACAAGGGATTCCCACCCGTTAGCCTTGTAAGTTAAGAGCAGGCTGGAGTAAGGCTGAAGTGGACAAATGTCTCATGGGTCTAAAGCTTGTTTGTTTGTTTATTTTTTTTGTAAGAGGGATGAAAGGTGGAGGGAGAATGGGGGCATTGCCATCCTGTGAGACATTGTGAGGAACTAAATGAAGAGACTTTTTAGGATCTATCACTGTCAGGTGTATGATTCTTCCCTTAGTTATCTACTGCTGCCTAACAAATTACCTCAAAACACAGCAGCTTAAAACAGCAGATGTTTAACTTTTTTCTCTTTCACTCTTTTTGTAATTGAAGTATAGTTGCTGTAAAATATTATATGTTAATAGGTGTGCAATATAGTGATGCACAATTTTTAAAGGTTATACTCCATTTATAGTTATTATAAAATACTGACTATATTGTATGTTGTACAGTATATCCTCGTAGCTTATTTTATACCTAGTATTTTATACCTTTAAATCTGCTACCCCTATACTGCCCCTCCCCCCTTCCCTTTCCTCACTGGTACCACAAGTTTGTTCTCAATATCTGTGAGTCAGCTTCTTTTTTGTTATATTCATTAGTTTGTTGTGTTTTTTAGATTCTACATGTAAGTGATATCATACAGTATTTTCTTTTTTCTCTCTAACTTATTTCACTTAGCATAATGCCCTCCAAGTCCATCCATGTTGCTGCAAATGGCAAAGTTTCATTCTTTTTTTATGGCTGAGTAGTATTCTGTTGTGTGTGTATATATATATATATATATATATATATATATATATATATCTCACATCTTCTTTACCCATGCATCTGTTGATGGACACTTAGGTTGCTTCCATATCTTGGCTATTGTAAATAATGTAACAGTAGATGTTTATTATCTTACAGTTTCTATGGTCACAAATCCTGCTTGGCTTATCTGGGTGCCTCTGTTCAGTGTCTCTCACAAGGCTGCACTGAAGCATGGGCATGTGCTTCCGTCACCCCAAGACTTGACAAGGTTGGGGGGCATCTTCTGTCTAGCTCACTCAGGTGGCTGTGGGCAGACCTCTGAAGATCCATTTCTAAGATGACTCACGTAGCCATTCATGGGACTTAGGCTCTTGCTGGCTGTTGGCTGGAGACATCAATTTTTGATGTATGGAAGTTTCTAGAGGGCTACTCACAACATAGCAGCAGCTGGTGTCCCTCAGAGCGAGGGCTAAGAGAAAGGGACAGAGGGAGACAGCAAGAAACAGACAGATCAGGTCTTTTTGTAAGCTAATTTCATAGGTGACATTCCATTAGTTTTTTATGGAATTTTTTATTGAGATAATTGTAGTCACGTGCAGTTGTAAGAAATTATATAGAAAGATCCCATGGGCCCTTTGTCCAGTTTCCCCCAGTGGTAACATCTTGCAAAACTACAGTAAAATATCACATCCTGGATATTGACATTGACATAATCCATAAATCTTACTCAGATTTCTCCAGTTTCACTTGTATTTTGTTGCATATGTAGTTAATTCCAGACAATTTTATCACATGTGTACGTTTGTGTAACCACCACCATAGCAAGATACTGAACAGTTTCATCCACACAATTATTTCTCATTTTGCTCTTTTATAATCATACCCACTTCTTTCTCCCCATTCTACTCTGCCCCTAACTCCTGGCACCCACTAATCTCTTCTCCATTTCTGTAATTGTGTCATTTCAAAATTATTATATAAATGGAAGATTCAGTATGCAGCCTTTTGGGACTGACTTTTTTCACTCAATAAAATTCTCTGGAGATTCATCAAGCAGTATGTATCAATAGTTTGTTCCTGTTTCTTGCTGACTTGTATTCCAGGGAAGGTGTGTAACACTGTTTGTTTAATTATCAACCTTTTGAAGGACATGTAGGCTAATGTCAGATTTTTACTATTATGAATAAAGCTGCTACAAACGTTTGTGTACATGTTTTTGTGTGATAATAAGTTCTTATTTCTCTGGGATGCATGCCTAGTGGTGCAATTTCTGGTTAATTGCATGCTTAGTCTTATAAGAAATATCCCAACATTTTTGCAATATTCTTTTTGTTAGAAGTGAGTTGCTAGATCTACCCACACTCAGAGGGAATTTATAACAAAAATGCATGCATAGCAGGAGGCACGGATCAGTGGGGGTCATTTTAGAGGTTGCCTAATACCTATCCTTGCTACCCCTTCAAGGTGTTTGAAGTTGTGTCTGTGTTTCTCTCAGATATGAAACCTTTTTATAAAATAGCCTTAAGGTGAAATCAAGCAGACCCAGATCGATTCAGGTTTGTGAAAATGCTTTGGGGAATTCTCCAATATTTCTGAATTTGATACTTCAGCTTACTCTTCTGCCTTTTGATTAGCAAAAGACTTAATTTGGGTCTATTTAAATATGGGATAGGTCTGTGCCTGGCTAAAAAGATCACACACATTAAATTGCTATGAAAGCTTCAAGATGAGAGCTGGGCTTTGGGCAGAGACAAACTTACTTCCCTTTCTTAATCTGACTCCTCTTCCAACCTACACCAAGTCTTTCTGTCCATGTTAGCAATTTGAATCACACCATCGCTCTGCAGCTGCCATCTGCCCCAGGCAGCATCTTCTGTCCCACCCTGGTCATCCTGGAGAGGACTTGAAACAGCGATTCCACACTTGTCTCCCACACCAATTTCTCTGATGATTTGGAGAACTTAAGTGCATAAGCACGGAGTGACGGTAAGGGCTTTTTTGTGCCTAATTCTGAATAAGGAAGATTAGTAAAAATTGAGTCAAATTGTTGTCACTCATAATGTGTACAACATAAATATTAATCTAAATATCACAATCAAAAATGTCCAAACAATATTATGCAATTGAGCCCAACATCTTAATAATATTCTTAACTTTTTAAAAGAGATACATTAAGAATGAATTTAGAAACAAATATTAACCTTAAATGTGAACATTCTATTCCAAACGAAGATGTGACTGGAAATAGTTATTTCTGTCTGTTAATTTCTCTCTTGCTTAACATCACTATTGGTAAGTTCTCTTCAACCCTCATCATTCCCCACTCTGTTCCTCACAGTGAAGGTCCACTGCTAAATCTTCCATAGAATGCATCCTATAGCACATCCTATTCATTGATCTAATCCATCTTACTTTTATCACACTCTGATTTTTTATTTTTATTTTATATTGGAGTATAGTTGATTAACAATGTTGTGCTAGTTTCAGGTATCACACCTTGCTTTTGACTCCTGTTTCTCTGCTGATTAGCCTCAAAGTCACCTTATATTCAGACCATGGCCTCAGACATCAATGTAGTAAAAAATAGTGGAGTGGACGTAACTCGAAATAAGGCAGGGCAGGTAATCACAGCAAGTCCTGGGAAGTTAGAAAAAAGTCAGACAGGTACAATCCCATTTACAGTTCAGACATCATGATTTTTATTTTCTCTAATCTACCATCCTTTTATGCTGCTAGGTCTTTATATACATGTTTCCTTCTGCTTAAATATTCTTCTGCCCATGTTCACTTTGCTAATTCTTTTCTGGTCACTATTCAAACATCCTTTCATGAGAAGCCATTCCTTGATCATCCAGACCAGGTTAGATACCTGGACATACACTTCCATAGCTCTTTGTCATGGCCGTTTGCAACATAAATCATCATTCTGAGCTCATGTCTAATGCCAGCTGCCCCACTAGCTTGTAAATCCCGGGGAGATAGGTAAAATATTGTTTTATTTACTACTGTATCTCTACATTCAGCACAGTTACTGAATCATATTGAGTATTCAATAAATAAATTTTAGGTGGTTAATCGTGTCTGAGTTATTCAGTGATAAAAGCCAATGAATTTCTCATAAAACAGGCAGAACTCCAAGCAAGAACCCTGTCAGGATGAGTAGATCTAAGAATGAGTAGCAGGAATCCAGTCACAAGCACTAAGATTCAAAAACATGTCTCTAAACACTAAGAAAATTGCACCAGGGAGAGGAAGATCTCTGTCACAGAGGGACCATGGCACTGGGTACCCCTGTGCAATGTACAAGGGTACATTGTGTGTGTCAAGTTCCTAAAAAATGGAATGTAAGACATGAACTTAATTTCAAATAGTCTTAAGCCTAGTTACAGGAACTGCATATTCCAAACAAAAATAAGATTTGTTTGATGCTGAGACATCATATTTTTTTCCACCTATGAACCAGATTTATTCCAGAGACCAAGCCAGTTTTGTGACTGAAGTTGAGAGGTTAGTGAGATAACTCTGGGGATTGAAAGATTGTGTGCAAAGGCATCTAAGCTCACCACGATCTTTCCTATTATAATCAATCATTCTTCCAGCCCCTCTTATTGCACAAAGAGATAACTAAGGAATAGCTTCTTGGAGAATCTCAAAACTTACCCTCCCTTGGGATTCAATGTCTACAATTCACTTTTCACTATATCTCCAAAATTTTTCAGTTATGTGTGCATCATACATAAGCTTTAATGCTTTCTTTTTCATCTGAGAGTATAAATGTTCATCAAAGTTATTTTTTTTTAGCTTGTCAATCTCTCAGATAGGTGTATACAACCACCCATACATGAGACAGTGGTGCTAGATGAATTATGCAATTGTGTACGAAGGATAGCTTACTGGAGATGTTAAAGATAATGTGAAACAAATACTATTTTCCTACCTTTCGGGAGAAGGGTGCCCATTATAACTGGTACGAAGCATCTAAGCATTCCATGGAAGCCTCATTGACATTCCCCAACTAAACTACTTTAACTTCAAAGTTTTCTTGTTGTTAGAATCAACTACATTACCTTGATACATTTCATTTCCTTTTCCAAAGCATCTTAAGTTAAAAGAACAAAAAGAGGAAGTGAATTTCTATCTACCTGACTAGACCAATAGAGACTAGATAGAAGTTCAATAAAACCATTATAGTTTTTGTAATAAGATTAAATCAACTCTTGATTTAAGTACACAAGGCACTTTTTGCCAAATTATATTAGGCCCTTGGCAATTGCCACCATATTAAGGGAAACGTTATTATTGAAGGCTATTTTCCCATATTACAAACGCTACACTTTGATGAACCCTAAGTGCTGCAAAATATCTCAATGGATGTCTTCGAGAAATGAGTCACTTTTCTGATGGTAGGATAGTTGGTTATCAATTTTCCTGTAAGTTTTATACATGGTTGCTAATTTTCCAAACTGCAACGCTGATAAATTAACCCTATTCTAGCTACAATAATATCCTAAATATCAGGCAGGCCCTTTTCCCTCAGAGTCCTCCATTAGCTGGGCATTACTCTGTTTTTCAAGCATTGTATCTATGCTCTATGGAATCTAGATTTTTCCCCTAAATAAGAAAAATTTAATATTTATTACTATTTATTTAATAATAAATCTTCTTGTATATGGAACATATATATTTTATCTACTAGTGTCTGTTCTTATTTCTATAAATAGAATCATTGTACTTTAAAATTGTGAACCATTACATTCACATCATCTGATATATGATAAGTAAAAAATAAAATCCAGGTTCATTGAAAACTTCATGTATATCAATAGCATTATGACTTTAATGAGGTAGTATTATATTTTTTAAAAACCTTACTTTTATTTCTGGGGAAAAATAATACTAAGTTATTATTTGTATTGAATAGTTACTTCGCTTTTTATTACCTGTTAATTACAATTTGCATATAGAATCAAACTTTTCAATGACAAAAATGTCTAATTTTAAAAGGAAAGATTTTGAAAAATTGGCTATCATAAAAATTTTATTTTTGATCAAATGTATATTTTCTCTATGTACCAATACCTCAAAATATTAATTAATCAATTAATATTAATTAATTGAACTGAAAACATATGCTGGTATGAATGATGTTTAAAGCAATACTATATTTTTAATGTTTCAGTTATTTTAATTAGTGTTCTGTGTTAGAAATTTAGGGCACCAATTTGTGAGGATAATCTTCATTTGTAAGAGAGAACACTGAACGCAGATAATCATGGAGCTGGGAACAGCTATGATTGTTGGCATACTTTGAGAGTCCAGAGCTTTCCGATGAATATTGCACTGCTCTGTAACCTGGTAATTTTTTCTCTGTGTCAGGAATCTCATCTTGGTGACTGGGCTTATGTAGCTCCTTCTTGAAGTAGGCATCAATGCAATGTTTGGGTATTTTCATTTCAATTTTGGTGGAGGGGGCAATGACAAATTTCTTTTGTGTTCAGCATAGAGAAACTAACCAGAGATTCAATTACAAGTAGCAAGCTGCTTCAGGAAAGCCACATTTTTGCCTCTGCGGTGACCAGTAGAGTTGATCTGTAAATGACACTATCTCTAGGTTTTCTCACATGGTAACAAAAGGGCTTTTTTCAGTGGCTCAACAGCTTTTCAGTCACCTCTTCAGTAGGCTAATAACTAGATATATTGCCAAGTTTGAACACTTGGGTGCCACCATTCTTCTTACCAGCAACTGGCTTGTGACAGTAGCAAGAACCATCTCCTTTTGCCTCTCAATGTTGGATTTAACTGCCGAACTTTTCCTCTTGCACATGGCTTTCCTTGGATGGGGAATGCCTGCAGATCCCTCTGACTAAGACAGAATTTCAGCTGTAGTGGGTTTCCCTTTCTTGGGCATTTTTGCCCTGTGGTTTTCCTTCTTAACCTTGCCACTGACATCACCCTTCCTTTGCTTTTTCCTCCTTAATGTCTGGGTTTCCAGCTTTATTTTACCACCATCTTGCATGACAGGAGAGCACAATACAATTTTTAAGAGTCTTTTTCATCTTACAATTCTAAATAATTAGAATTTTAAATAGTAATATTGATACAATAGTTTCCATCTAGTTTTATTTTTCTTAGTAAAAAATAGAAGTTAAACATATTTCATTTGGTGAAATCTTGACTCTTAGATCCATTCACTTTATATTATGTTACTGCTACGCAATCAATCTCACATTTCCCCATATGGCTATACCTATACATATGACAAAGTCCAATGTAAGGAAAGGAAATAGTGAAAAAAAGGGGGGGCGGTGGGAGAGTCTAAAAACTACAACCAGAGATTTTTCATCACCTTTAGTTAATGCTAATGCATTTCTTACAATTCAAATCATTAAAATTCCTAACAGTGTTTTCTGGAACCAACAGTTGTGAGCGTACTGTCAGCACTGCAAGCAAACATTCAATGTGAGTTTCTATTTTAATAGAAATCTTGATATGCTCTGTATCATAAACATGCTACATAAAATAAATGGGATTTTCTAGAGTTCCTTTTTTCTCTCTATAATAAACAGGAGTACCAATGAATGATGGAGTTGAATACCCTGCTATTTATTTCTATGTTGCAGAAAACATAGAAAGGGCATCAAAAATAACTAGTGTTTATAGCACTTGGAAAGCTTGTGATGGAATTACACATTATAAAATTAGCTAATTGACAAAGTTGTTATAACACTGAGTTTGCATTTTATATTTTTTAAGTACAAACACAAAAATGAAACTACATATATGAGATAGTCATGAGAATGGTATTTATACCTGCTATTTAATATAACTGAATGTCTTTTTTCTCCACATGTGGTATTTTTAATGTTCTTTACTAGTATATATTCATAAGGTTTCAGGTACAGAACTATATAATTAGTATTTTAGCTAACTGAGAAATATTGCACAGGTACTTTATTAATCATTTTAAGCAAACCGAGGATAAGACATTTGTCATTCATTGTTGTATTGATATGTATACTAAACCTTCACACACATATGTGAATAAATAACTGCTTTTCAAAGAATTAAATACTAAAAAATTCTTAACACCAAAAATATAAAAAATAAAGGTTGGTATCTACCTTATGATTCAGAAGATTCTACTAAATTTCAACTTTAGGCAAATACATGATATCATGGGAAAGGCATTTCAAAAAATTCTTGTTATCAACTCGTTTATATGGTATTTGCTTCTTTCTTGAGACTCTAGGATTCAAAAATTATTCCAGTTTTAATTTAGTTTAAGAGTCATGAGGGAAAGGGCAGTCATTTTTATTTTGGATTCCCAGTTCTGTAAACTTTACCTCTAATGCAATCCAAAAAATCCTCAAAGATGTCATCTGGTTCATTTATTGATAAGGCTTGTAAGGTACAGAGGCCTGTAACCCATAGATCCTGAAGAAAGACAACATGGCACAATGAAAAGAGCTGGGACCTTTAAGCATAGGTGCAAATCTTTGCCCTGACACTTATTAGGCATGTGAATCTGTGCAGGTTAGTCAACCATAAAGGTGCCAAATCAGCCTCATCCCTGACCCATTTTGTTCCGGATGGTTATACAGAATGATAGAATGTGTGCAAACATCTCCACTTAGTGCTAAGCTCATTGTTGTCAAGCCCAAGTCTCATTCATTTTTCCATAAGCCATATTTCTTACTTAAGGGATGTGTGGATATTATAGAAAAGATGAAGTAGAATTCACCGGTTGTAAAAGGAGATCACTGTAGAAAAATGACAATGAAGAAAGGTCAGTAGATAATACCTAGACTACTTCATGAAGAGCAAACAACTCAGAAGTGTGGGCTAGTGGTGCTAGCTTTATAGTTTCCCTGGGCCAAATGAATCACACCCTCATGAGATAGATTTCTCCTGGGAAACATTTTTAGTGACACATCATGCTCTACCTTAAATTTATTCTGTTAAAAAAGAAATCTCATATCTAACACATCTAGTTTAAGGTTTGAGCTCTGCAGCATATATTTTAAACAGAGAAAGCAATTCTCCAAAGTCCTAACACAGTTTTCATCATTAAAAAGGCACATCTTCAGGGCTTCCCTGGTGGCGCAGTGGTTGAGAGTCCATCTGCCGATGCAGGGGACACGGGTTCGTGCCCCGGTCCGGGAAGATCCCACGTGCCTCGGAGCGGCTGGGCCCGTGAGCCATGGCCGCTGAGCCTGCGGGTCCGGAGCCTGTGCTCCGCAACGGGAGAGGCCACAACAGTGAGAGACCCGCGTATGGCAAAAAAAAAAAAAAAAAAGGCACATCTTCAGTAAAATTACAATAATGGTAGCAGTAGCCTTACCTGTTCTCTGCCAGGTAAACACCAATAATATTCTAAAAGCAATCTCTTAAAGATAGTTCTAATCTTGCTGACTTACATGACAAATATTTCTTTGAATGGAATTACAGTTTGGGGAATAGAGGCAGAATGAAGGAAAAAAATCCGCTCTAATATACTTATACAGACCTGAATCTCAGAAACAGTGGCTGACTGTGGCAAAAGTTGGACTCAAGAGTATTGCTGTGTGCTTTCTTTTTTCCAAATGCTGCAAATAAGGCAAATGGCTTTCATACAGCAGAGCCAAAACTACAGAGTAAAATACAGCAGAGACCAAAAATTTATGTTAAGTTCTTCATTCCATTCGTTGGGAAGTTGAAGCAGTAGTCAAAAAGACATTCTAGGATTTGTTCATCTTCTTATATGTGAGCTTAGTCTAGAAGTTAAGTCTAATCACAATTAAATTGGTGTAGACTTTCTATCTTGAAAATAATCTAGCAAGATGAAAGCAATAAAAATACACACTGGGTTTGCAGTTGGATTCTGCCCATGATAGAGTTATAAGACAGAGTTATATATTTAAGCCATTAATAACATGAGCTATCAATAAGAAAGTCACTGTATTGAACTCAAAGCATTATCATATTTGGCAGAAATGTTTTCTTAAATCTTAGGTGCATTATTTTTCAGGTCATTTCGTCCCTTTTAGAAAACTACAATTTATCACCACCATGTTTAACAATCGAGTGAATTGTCACATTTCTAAATAATGTACATATTTGAGGCATCATGCTGTCATTTTGATAAAGTCATTTTACTTGGGAAAAGAGTTACTATTTTTCATTCATCACAGTTTCCTTCCGAGGGTCATTTCAGTTTCTTTTAATTGTACTTAAGTGTTTCTGCCCCTTTCCCCTTGGTGTTTGTTAGTTGCTTTTAATGTGATTTCAGAATTGTAAATGGCTCAACATATTGGTAAGTGAATTTTTGAGGTTTTTTTTTTTTTCCCCCATCTAGATCAGTGAATTAAACAGGGTGAAAGTAGAGAGTGGCATTTCTTCCTAACAGGTTTTCATTAAAGGAGGTAGTGAGTTAAGGCAAATTTTTCCTGAGAGCATAGTTTATAGAATATGCATTTCATCAATACTATTAACTTATTTTTGCTTTAACTAATGTTTTCTTAAGATCCATGTAGGTTTTTCCAGCATGATGCTTTTACTACTATTATTTGCACTGCTATTAGGATCAGGGAAAGCTAGCTAAAGATTTCCATTACCATTTTATGGGTGGTAAACTCAAATGTTAACAGGGGCTAGGAAGGTATGTAAGGGGCAAAAATGGCTCACTGTCAAAGAATAAGAAATAATAGGGACTGAGAGAAGAAGTCTCATCCAAAGGGATCAGCTGTTACTCAGTCTTGACCTATAAGAGTCACCCATCAGGTCGACCAGAATATGTCTCTGGGCCAACTTCAGCCTGCAGGCTATCAATCTGTAACCGTTGTTTTAGAGATCAATTTGTTGAGGGTTAAGTAACATAAACCAAACTAGGCTGGTGTTTGTGGGGAGGTCGAAGCTTAGGAAGATGAACTCTCGCATCGATGGCTGGCTTCATGGGTGCACAATCTGGGTCGTTGGAGGAAGCCCCACATTTAGAGGGCCCACGCTTGGTTCAGTTGTCTGTTGTGTGGTCTTGAAATTCTTATTACTTTTGAACAAGGGGCACCCCAGATTCATTTAAAACAGGGTGCAGTAGATTACACGGTTGGTCCTGATCTTGTTCAAGGAAATACTTGAAGCACTTTTCTCCTGAATGAGTGACTATACCTCTCTGCAAACTTCATTGACTATTGGGGAGTGTTAGAAATGGAGGGATTACTGTGCTATTGTCAATCTGCTCAACTTATTTCTTTTGTGGATTTGAATATACTGGTTGCCTTCTCCCCATTACTCTCTGTATTCTGTATTACTTACCTGCAAAAAGAAGGCAAGTCGTCTGATTCATCACAGAAAGAGACTAAGGTAGAAAATCAGTAGTTCTAGCTTTAAAATTACTTGATTGGCTAAAAGATTTAAGGATTTCCCAAAGATAGACCAGCGGCTTCCTTTCTTTCTTTGAATTAAATATAAAAAAATTGAAAAGATTAAAAAAATATTTTAACCCCAATGATATTGACAAACATGGTTTTCACCCCTCTTAGTTGTTTCTTATTTGTATGTGGAATATATTATCACTTAAATTTGTCATTAGAATTGGCCATTACTAGTGATTTACACCTAATATCTGATTTTAGAGTCAGTCATCTCTCTGAAACAGAGTCAAGTACAGCACAGACTTCTCTGGTGTTCACTAAAAAGCCATCTAACCTTTTTGTAGATCCCTAGACACCTGTAATCCACCAATTTCCAGCTCATAGAAAAAAAAGGTATGAGCATTTAACTTTGAATCTTGGGAGCAGAACTCTTAGCTGGATTAATTTATTTTTCTTACCCATCAATGTTTTAGATTTATATCCACTTTCCTGTTATATTTGATGCCAACCCACATTCCTCTGTTGTGGTGCAGGTATGACTAAGTACTGTCTCGTTCCACTGAATCGAGCTTCATTTGTCTTGGGTTCTACAGGCTGGCTGCATACATGACAGCACACAGTGACAGTAATTTGCACTGATCTGCCCCCACTGCTAGTCCTGCTGCTACAAATAGCAATTGATTATTATGCTGTAGTGTTATTGACTGTCACTATGAACACAAGATTTATTTCATTTTTAAAGTAACTTGCTGCAGATTTGTTTAGTATAAAAGCAAAACAAGGAAATATTCATTTCTAAGAATTATTTGCAGTCACAAATGTAACTTTAAATCCTGGTCATGAAACATTTACTTTAAATCATAGTAAACAAAAACTTTATTGTGGTATTTATTTTAGTGTAATGTAAATAAATAATTTCCAAAAGCCATGAGAAAATCAGTATAAAACTGAAATATTTTTCCTATCCCCAATTTCAGAAGAGATACACACAGAAAATGACTAGATACCTTTTCATCTTTTGTTTTTTTCCTTATCGGTAAATGCTTTCTCTGTTCAAAAAAAAGTTGGAATCCTATTTCATACACATTTATTTCTTGACCTATCTGCTATTCTGAAGGTCTCAGTTCTTCCAGGACCCTATAGTATCTCACCGTTTTTACTCTTCTTTCCCCACAAACTGACCAGAAAAGGTTCTTGTGTTTAGAACTACAATTATGCAGATTTGTGAAGTTAATATTTATTGAGTGCATTGGTGACCGATATATCTTAATTTGTAAATGTGTGCCTTCCTAAACTGCACATTAAACTTTCTCTATTCTTTGAAGCACATTATTAGGTAGCAAAACTGATTTCTTTTATTATGCTGTGCCATCATGAATCTTAGTCTTAACTACACCCGCAAGTATACTATTTCTGTCTGAAACTAAAAATTTGAGTTGTATGTAACACAAAGTTTAGAAAACAAAAATAGAAAGAGAACTACAGAAAACCTCAAAGACCTAACCATCTAGTGCCTCTCTGCTCTCTGAAGGACACTCTGGGGCAAGTACAGTTCATGATTGAATGGGCCTGTGAGAACTTCAACATTCCTGAGTGGAACAACCAATGGATGGGTTCTTATAGTTTGGGATAATAGAAGAGTTTTAGAGATCCTGTCTTGCCATTTAATTTGAATTCCTTTGGTACTTTTCTCCCAAGTATTTTATTTTATTAAAAAATAAATAGAAATCCTTTTATCTGATCAGAGGTAACTGGAAAGAAATACTTAAATTCAATATCTTTTTGAAAGGTAATCTATTCCCAGGTCTGAACTATACTGTTACTGGGGTGGCTTAGCTATTTGTGGTTAGAAAGTGATTTCACCTTCTATTTTGAGATTCCCCAGCATCCATAAATCTGCCAAATGCAATTTTAAAAGCATATTTGTGCTAAAATTGCTGTTATTGCTAGATAATTTAACTTTTCTCTGTACTAACAAAGGAAGAAAAGTACGTAGAGGAATTACAGAACAGAAACAGGGATAGTCAGTCCTATGCTTTGTTTCAGATTTGGTTTAGATTTTAACATTTTTCCACATTAGACAGTACTCAAAACCTGTTTATGGGACTTCCCTGGTGGTGCAGTGGTTAAGCATCCACCTGCCAATGCAGCGGACATGGGTTCGAGCCCTGGTCCAGGAAGATCCCACATGCTGTGGAGCAACTAAGCCCGTGCGCCACAACTACTGAGCCTGTGCTCTGGAGCTCGCGAGCCACAACTACTAAAGCCCACGTGCCTAGAGCCCATGCTCCACAACAAGAGGAACCACGGCAATGAGAAGCCCACGCACTGCAACAAAGAGTAGCCCCTGCTAGCCTCAACTAGAGAAAGCCTGTGCACAGCAACGAAGACCCAACACAGCCAAAAATAAAATAAATAAATAATTAAACAAACAAACAAAAAGAAAGAAATATCTTCTAAAAAAAAAAAAACCTGATTAGAAGTACGTAGATGTAAACCATAAATGGGTAGTACGAATTGTGTATTTTGGGTAAACTAAGGCTGTCAGATATTAGTAAAGGGAATTTCCACCAATATTTTAATAATTAGAACTCTCATTGGTTGAAGGAAAGTGGACAGTTTTTCCAAGGCAGCCACTGAGGCAACGGAAGTCTAGAATAGTTATCTTTCAAAAGTTTTATATATATATATATATATATATACACATATATATGTATATGTGTGTGTGTATATACATATATATATATATATATATTCATGTGTGAAAAGCAAATGACAGTTACTATTCATTTCACAGCCATGACATAATTCAAATTAATGCTAAACAGCTATGTATTTATCAATTAACATTATTTTCCCATCCCTCTCTGACTCCCTGTATTGTTGTAATTCCATCAAATAGTCATTTGCTTTTTTATGGTAATAATCCCGTCACATTCTTTCCTTTCATCTGTACCCTTGTGTGCTATTTGTGTTCTGCTAAATCCCTCTTATAGAGGCCTATGTGTTCCAAGAGCTTGATGAATAATTGGAAATGTTTTATCCCTGAGCTTCAAAAAAGTGCTAGAAATAATTATAAGCAAACATCTTCTGTAGTGTCCTGTATCAATCCAATCCCTGCTTTATGCTGTTTGTAGTTTGATAGAGAAGGAAACAGCGAGATCTTGGTTACCAGCTCTTGCAGCATAAAGGGGACAGATGTTTCAGTTTCCATCTTTTTTTCTTCTGTCTTCTCTGTTCTTTCTGGCAGCTTGGGCTGTTCACTACAATACGTTCCACAGTTAGTCAAGCCTGTAATTTCACAAGGTACAGTTAATTATTGATCAATCAAAATGAAATTCATAATCCTTTTGGCAACTTGTGCTGTACTTGAACTTCTCTCATGCCCATAAAATAGCTTAATGGTCTACAGTATAATGAATATGAAGGATATGAACTAATGTTCAAAGAAGCAGGCAAATCCTACCTTTCTTGCTTGTGCCAATTCAGGATTATTCTTCACCACGTACTACATACTGCTAAGTTTTCTTCAGCAAATCAGCTAAAGATTCAAGCCTTCCGCCATCCCCATCCTGACCTCAGATGGAGAGCTTTCATATCTTCTCCAAGAATTTGATTCCATTTAAGATATTTACTTAATGTTTGAAGTATATTTTCTACTCTTTAGTTTTTTCTACATACACCAATTTAGTCAGATAATAAGGTAGCTCTCATGAGCCATACAGTTGTTTTCAGTACCACAATGTACTGTTTCCTCTGAACAGGCAGTTTACCTACATTAAAAATGAGGTACTTCATGTGTCAAAGAATAATGACTCCCCTCCTTCTCTTAGTGAAAATACAGATTAAAGGGGAAAAAATCCCCAAACCCTGGTAGCTTACATATGATGTATATGCAGAAGGATATTACAGCTGATTTCTAGCCACCTATTCATTCAAAACTTATTGAGAGCCTCCTATGTGCAAAAGGTCTTGCTCTGAGGGATACACAGAGAGTAAGATGGAGACTGGCCTATGAGAGTCTGGGAACTAAGCATTGTCATAGTACCTAATGACAAAGTCTTCAGTGGAAGGATTTTGGCTCTAGGGTGTAGAGGAGCTGAGGAGAAAAATATAATTTTTTAGTACATGGGTAACCAAGCTCATACATTTGCTATCAGAATGGTATCTTCCTCTAAGAAACGCATTCATGCTACAACCCAGACAACCTTCAGTCCATCTGGGCATTGTGTGCTTAGTGCCCCACCAACCACTGTGTTTGCAGTACTGGCTTGCTACCTACCAAGATGAGCTTCCTTTCTACAGGCTTTGTATGATGTGAGGCTGGGTCGGTGAATGAAGATGACTGCTGTACCCACAGCTAATAGGTTCCTTTAACTTCCCAACTTTGTTTCCATCTGGGTAGTTCAGTTCTAGGGCTATCCCTTGTTTCCCATGAGATTTCAGTGTGCAGTTTTGCCTTGTTACAAACACTATTAAGCAAACAGAAACCCAAAAGATTTAAGAGAACCTGAGTAACATTCTAATCCTCATAGACAAGAGAGGCTAGTCCAGATATTCACTAAAGTGACCACACTTCTAGATGAAAGTGTGTAGAGCCATAGAAAGATGTAAAGACATAATGCTTCAAATAGAAAGACCGTTTGTGATTGGGGGAATCAGGGAAGGTTTTCATATTCCATGGCCAGTTGAGCTGGACCTCATAGGACAGGTCGTTTTCATCCAATGCAGATTGACTGGGGATAAGCAGTTGGTAAGCAAGATGGAAGGAACCCTTGAACAAAGGTCAGTGACAGGAAATATAGCCATGTTATTTAGTGTTTATTTGCTTTGATTTTATGTCTACCAGGCAACACCAACCTGTTCTTAAGGTTGTTGATGCACTTGATAAGTACACAAATTAAGTGAGTTTGAGACCGAACATTTCCAAGTGGTAAAACAGTTCACTTTCAGAGTGTTTCTCAGTTATTTTCTACAAGGTGCCATATCCTTTCCACTCAGAACTGGATCCTTCATGTCCTGTCCCTGCCTCTGCTTCCCATGGACCTGTGAGGGTGTTGCTGCCCCAGAGACACCCACTGAGATGTTGAGGGGGAATGCACAGCCTCTCTCTTCACCACACAACCTAAATGAAGAGCAGGCTCTCCCCTGGAATCGTCACAAAACAACAGAAGTTAATTTGCCAGTCTTCCCAACTTTTCTCCTGGTTTGAAGATAACGATAGGGAAGAACAGCAGGATAACACTGCTTCCTTTGTGGTTGCCCTCACAGCTGTACCTTACATTCATCCTTGGGGATCTTTACATGGCATGAGTTTGCCCAGATCCCAGTCTTTCTCAAGGTCACAGAACAGCCCAGCACCTCAACCAGGAGACTTCTAGTGTATCTTAACCTTGGCATCTGGATGAGCTTCCAGAGACCCGATTGCCTCTCCAACAGTCTAGGACAAAACTTCAGTTTGATCTCAGCCTAGGATGCCTGAAATGCTCCTAGAGATACTCTTTATCTGCTGACAGAGGCATTTGCTCCCAGCGAGAAAATCAGGTTACAATGTCAATGTCCAACCTGAAACAGATTTACTATGAGCTAAGGAAACCTAAGATTTTAAGGCATCTTTCAAGACTTCCTACGTGATTTTATGCTTGTGGTTTTGTATCTTTTTTTCTTAAAGAATCCCCCCTCACAAATGGTATGAGTTTCAGGCACCACAAAACCTAGATCTGACTCTCCTTCCAATACTAGAGTTTTAGAGTTTTTCATCTGAAGTTACATCACCCGTGAGACCTTCCCAGTCCCAGGCTAGAGCAAGCTCCCAACTCTCACCCAACCCTTTTCCATGTCCCACCTCCATCCTGTGGTGAGACTCTTTTCTCATATCCTTTATCCTGTAGAGTTGACCCTCCATATCTGTGGATGCAGAACCTGCAGACACGGAGGTCCAACTATACTACATCCTTTTATATAAAGGACTTGAGCATCCATGGATTTTGGTCCCCATGGAGGATCCCAGAACCAATCCCCTGCAGATACCAGGGACGACTGTACTGTTTTCAGTTTGTTATTACCTACAGGATGTGATCAACAAGAACATAGACACAGACACACCATACACACATCTCCAGGATCTCGTTGATGTATAGCAAACTGTTTAAATGCACAGAGAAAATATTCTTTGGAAATAAATATTTATTGTTTTGGCAAGGTTGGTGAAAAGGGAAGTAACCTGATCAGAACAAAGTTTTAGCAAAATTAACCACAGCATACGTCATGTCAGGAGGGCAGATCAAGAACATATGCCCCAATTTTTTTTTCAGCCCAGATCCCTCTGGGCCCTTAAGAACAAGTTTCCATGACTTGGGGGTCACTGAAACTCTTTACATGATATAGCAGCAGCATCTTCACTGATGACTTCAGCCCTAGGCTGTAGAAGGATGA
Source organism: Delphinapterus leucas (assembly GCF_059928025.1). Lineage (NCBI taxonomy): Eukaryota > Metazoa > Chordata > Mammalia > Artiodactyla > Monodontidae > Delphinapterus > Delphinapterus leucas. Next base: position 84,801,493 of record NC_143136.1, read on the forward strand.
GTGCTCTGAATCCGAATTCAGATTCTGGAAAATAAAAGCTGAACTTGGGGAACTTCTTCCCTCTCATGAATTGCAGTGGACATCTTTCCCCCAAGATTCCACACCCTGATGAACTGAAAAGCAGAACACACACTCTTTTCCTAATGTGTACTACTTAGATTTTCAATGGACTCATCAAAGCTCCTAGGGCTGTTCTGAAAGTGTCTGGGTCTCTCTGTCCCAAATCCCTAGTGAAACTGGCCTCCAAGAAGTATTTGAAGTCTGCATACCATGGAGATCTGCCTTCAGTTAGAAGTACCCGGTGTTGTGGAAAGACCTTGAGCTCTAGACTTGACACATCTGCCTTTGACTGAGGGTGACTAAACTCTTGGCCTCTGTCTCCTCATCTCCAACCCTCCTCACAGCATTGTTAGGGAGATTAACTGAAACGTTATACCTAAAACACTTGATACTCAGTAAATACTCACTAAATGGTGGCTACTTCTATTAAGTTCTAGAACAATTTGGGAAAGGTCATGCCTGAGAATCTTTGCTTTAGTTCAACTGAGTTATAATTTTCTTGCTTGGGGTTCCCTGATTATAAATGTAAAAAAGTTTAAATGAGTATGTATGTGAAAATTACTGTGTTACAAACTGATTTTTACCTGATATATCATATCATTTCTCTCTAAATGTAGAAAAAGTCTCTACTCTATATAATATATTGACCAGAATCTGGAAAAAGCTCTTTAGTAATAATTAATTTTAAAATCTGTATTAAATATATTTGTGCACATGCTTATAAAAATCACAATTCAAAACATTAAATATGTATATAAATATATACTTTCTCTCTCTTCAGAGGCAACCACACACTTTAACCATTTCATAAGAGTGAGAGAGTCATCACAGAAGATAGCAAAATGTACAGCACTACGTTTTCAGCATCTTAATATTTCCTGACATTGAGAACATTATACAGAAATGTAAGTAGAAATGACAGTCTGATACTTGTAACTTTAGAAATGAGATACAGAAAATACAATTATTATCAGAGAACAGGATGGTATTTTGGGGAGGAGTTGCGTTTCCCTCCAACTCGTCCCACATAAAATTTGTCATTTCACAATGAAAACTTGTTGCTCTAATACAGGGGTCTACAGACTTTTTCTGCAAAGGACCAGGTAGCAAATGTTTAGGTTTTGCTGGCCAGATGGTCTCTGCTACACAACAAAGCTGCCAGATTTGGCTCAGGGTCTTTAGTTTGCCAAGCACTTTTCTAAAGTAACATATGACAAAAAGGAAGAACACAAAGCAAGGATAAAAGAACCTGAAGGAGGAGATGATAAAGTTACAGACAGAGAGGTATTGCAAAAAAAGAGGACAGTGGTAGTACAGAATGGAGTTCATGCTCTTTATCCATTCATTCCTATCACTCTATGGCAGAAGACTTCCATCTCAGGGTATAACGCTGGGTATATTGGTGCCAGGTAACTTGCTTTATTAGGAATTTACATTTTACGGGATAGAATATATTATTTCCAAACCCCAGGGTTTTGATACTTAAAATAGTCTGAAGTTATTCACATTGCCTCATCTACTCCTAGGAGTTTCAGTTCAACCCTGACTACCAAGATCCCAGCAACTGACCTCTGAGAAAATTCCATGTTTCAGAGGAGAGATAAATAAGCATTTTATCCCAGCCCCTTTCCCAGTCAGCATAATGACACCACCACAAACTCCATGAACCTAGCATAAAGAGACACATTTGCTGCTTAATGCTACTTAGTTTGTGTCATTTAAATCTGGAGCCTGAGCTTTGTGAATTCATGATGGAACAACTTTGGCAAATAGAAAAGTAAACTTTGCTTCAGTGGAAGATTAGTCCGGAGGCCCAGTGGACATTTCACAGCAATAAAATCCATGCAAAATGAATTTGGGCAAGAATAATCTGTCTAAGATATCAATTTGCCCAAAAAATATATTTATAGACTATTATTACATCTAGGGGAAAAAAGCACTAGATTGAAAGTGTAAAATTTCATTGATAAAAATGATCCATTCTCAAATGTCAACCAACATTAACAGGGAGAATTTGACACTTTTAAATAAAAAATGATGCATAAATTACACAAGAAATCTATGGAGACACCTTCAGTTCTTATTTTCTCCTCTATCCTGCTCTAAAACATGCAATAAATCTTTTTCAATTGGAGAGGTTTAATCTGTGTGTATAAGGAGACTTAAGAGGCACTGCCTTTTCTTCCTGGGCGCCTGTGTGCAGGGCTTTTTTCAGATATTGATTTTGAAAGTGATACCACACCAGAAGGTACATTGATATGGTGTCGGGTAAAAGAAAACGGCCAAGAATACTTGCAGTCTAATCAAACCTCTGTCCAAGCCCCACACTCTGATGAAATCCAATCAATAGAGACAATTAAATGACACATACAGAGTCACCAATATTAAATACACTCCATTTCTTGTACAAGAGCTTGATGACACAAAGTGGACAAGATAAAACTTGACTCTGCAGGTTTATTTACAGGGTCTATGCTATATATAAATGTGAGTATGAAATTTTGACTCAGTCACTATTTGCCTTACAAATTAAGGTGCCAACTGGGCATCTACAAACCACCTGTGTTGGATAGACTATGAAGGGCAGCAAATCATAGAGGGTATGATTCGACAATAATCATTTGGAGGAGACTAGTATTTATTTTAACATCTGGTATTTGGTTTTATGATGGAAGAGACACAGGAGACAAGGAAATAATAAGACTAACAATAAAAATAGGTATGATTTATTGAGAGTTTGCTATGAGCCAGCCAATATGCTAATTGCTTTACAATTATTATCTCATCTACAAGTATCATCTCACTATATTTTCGGGGTTGAGGAAACTAAGATTAAGATGCGTTCAGTGGTATAGAAGTGGGAGAGATGCAAATTGAACTCAGCATTGCCTGACTCCAAAGGCAGGCTATCCAACAGCATGACCCAAATCCGTTGCTAATTGTGACTATGATCTTGGAAAACCTATCTGTGTCTGTTTCACTGTAGTCTTCTTCTGTAAAGTGAGAGTCTTGAACTAACTAATCTAAAGTGTCTCTCTTGATCTAAATGTCTAAGAATTGGTGGTTGCACCATGCCTGACTGCTAGGTATCTATAAATTGTGAATAATATCACCTAATCAAAATTGCTCATTTATTGCTCATTGTTAAGAAAGGGTATGTTTTCAAGGGTCGCAAATTTTTTGCTCCTTATTTTAAGAGGGATGACACACTAAGAAAATAAGAAAAAACATTTGGAGACAAGGCTTAGTTCACTGGATTCAGTAGTATGTTTGAACTTTCTGCCAGGGGAACCCTTTAGTGGCTTGGTATGGTGGAGATTACGGGAGAAGCTGGCTAGTTCCAACTACCAAGTACTTCTCCTTAGACTCAGGCAGTGGGCCTCAGCATTTTTTCTCATCAGATTATATCGCTTTTGAAAAACAAAATGATTGTGCATTCAATTTAATCAAGCTCTGAAAAGTAAATTAAATATATACACGTTATCATTTTAAAATATTTTACAAAACACGTATATGGCTTACCATGTGCCAGATACTATTTGAAATGCTTTATAAATATTAATGTATTTCTCACTCATAACAACCCATGGGGTAGGTACTTTTACATTACCCCCATTTGTTTGGTTTTTTTTTTTTTTTTTGGCCGCATCGCGAGGCTTTTAAAATCTTAGTTCCCCCACCAGGGATTAAACCCCACCAGACATTGAACCTGGGCCCTCGGCAGTGAAAGCTCAGAGTCCTAACTACTGGATCGCCAGGGAATTCCCAACATTATCCCCATTTTGTAGATGCAGAAATTAAGACAGGGAGAAGTCAGTAGCCCATCTAAAGGCATCCAGGTGAATGGACGTACAGAACCAGGATTTGAACTGAGGCATCTGACTCTAGAGAACTTGCCCATAGCCATTAGGCTCAGCTGTTCCTGCTGTGCTTAGGAAGAAGTTTTATAAAGAAGGTAAACATTTTTAAAGGTGTTTACAAGAAGTAAAATAAAAAGCCTTTTGTGCTATTGAAAGGTATGGTAGAAAGGCAGTAAACCTATAGAAAGTATTTCCCTTGAAGAAGGTCAGACTAAATTCACTCTAGAGAAAGGACAGAAACAGATATGGCCACAAATTCAATTCACGCAAATCCCCAGACAGCTGACAGGCAATTATGAGTTTTGACTACTTTTACCACTACTGACATTTTTGACACATAAGCGAGTATCGGGAAGTATTTCACCAGAATTCAAAATATCAGGCAAAACTTCTGGACAGTGGCTTCTTTAAGAAAAATCTTATTCGCTGATCATTCTCAGAGTAATATATTTTTTATGTTTTTAAGAGCAAGAATAAGAATGAAAAATATCTGCTTGCTTAACTTAGTAACCTGATTCTATCAATAGTTAATTCCTGCCCTTCGCCTAAGAGGCATCATGGCCACCAGCCTCACCTATGTCATAGTTACTTTTTTGTCTGCCCTTTTTTTTGGTCTCTTTTCCCCCGGAAGGTAATCTCACTGATTTCCTTTGTCTAGTTATGCAAAATAGCAAATGTCAAAGCTTGGAAACTGGTAATTTGGCAATTTTAGACAATCACCTCATAACCACGTTTTAGTACACCTTTGAAGCAGGAGAAGTTCAAAGGCTTTGAAAAGACAACTTTTGCTTTGCCTGTTACTATGAGTCATTTGAAGTAATTGGTCTTGTCTGATGTACGTTTTGAACTGAGGAAGTAGAGCTTTATTACCACAATCAGATACAGGTTTTTAGCCGAGGAAGTGGAGTTTTCCTCACAGATGTAGATGCATGCTTGATAAGACAGAAAACAGACAGATGTGCCTCTATGCACAAGGGAAGAGGTGTGGAGAAGGAACCAAATAAAACAGTTGAGAAAATTCCATGAAGCTACGGTAAAGTGCTTTTGGAAGCCGTCCCGGTTAGGAAATTTCTCACAAGCAAGCAACTCATAATTTAGACACAGACTTTAGACTTTAATTTTGATACCTACCCAAACCTACCTATTATCCTCATTATGTTAAAAGTGGGTCAGTGATTTGCACATAAGTAAACTGGGTAAAGGAAAATCATCTTCTTAAAAGAATATTAACTAATCTTTTTACTTCTCTTTTACAAATATGGCTCCTAAAGTCAGCTTTGCTTCATTAGGTTTTTTTACAGTGAAGACTGATGTTTCAGAAGCTATCTCATGAAAAATAAATGGCAAAATGTTCAACTCCAGAGAATATACCCATTTATGTTAATTTCTTTTGGCACCTTCCTTCAATAACATTTGTTAATGGTTTTCCATGTGTGTAGATGTGTGTAAATAAAGGAAGAAGACCAAAATTAAAACAAAACAAACAAAAAAAAAAACTGAAGCAAATATACATACACACAAACATTTCAAACAGAAAGAAAAGAAAGTTTAGTTATCTTTTTAAATATTTCTCATAAAACATTAGGTCAACAAACATTTATTGAATGCTTACAGTGGGTCAGACACTGGGCCAGAAAATAGAATACCTAGATTATCACAATCCCTTTCTCAAGGAGTTTACAATCTAGCAGGCAAAAGGAAAAAATGGCATGTACAATAATAATCAAAAGCCATCAAAGGGAAGCATGCACAGGAGAGAGCAGACTATGGCTTCCTGAAAAAAGTTAGTTAACTACTTGGATCTTAATGAAGTCAGTGCCGCGGCGTGGACTTTCCAGGAAAAGGAAATAGTCTATGCTAAGGTACGGAAACATGAAAGGGTAAAATCTATTTCCAAACCACCCACACTTAGTGTAGCTGGAATTTGGGAGGGAATCAATGAGAGGATGGGGACTTCCCTGGTGGTGCAGTGGTTAAGAATCCGCCTGCCAATGCAGGGGACATGGGTTCGAGCCCTTGTCTGGGAAGATCCCATATGCAGCGGAGCCCATGCGCAACAACTACTGAGCCTGCGCTCTAGAGCCCGCGAGCCACAACTACTGAGCCTGCGTACCACAACTACTGCAGCCCACGCACCTAGAGCCCAAGCTCTGCAACAAGAGAAGCCACCACAATGAGAAGCCCGTGCACCGCAAGGAAGAGTAGCCTCCACTCGCCACAACTAGAGAAAGCCTGTGCAGCAACGAAGACCCAATGCAACCAAAAATAAATAAATAAATTTATTTTTTTTAAAAAAAAAGAGAGGATGAAGAGTGAAAGGGGAGGGAAAATTGGTATGAAAGGAGGTGGACACAACTGGAATCACAGAGGTGAATAAGGTGACATCTTAGGACAAGTGAGAGACAGCAGAATTTGAGCAAGATGAATAGGAATGGTCACAGAATTGATGAGACACACTAGAGTGATTTTTCAAACATTCAGTGATAGAATAGAAAGTGAAATGTATGGAAGAGAAGAAGAAGAGGAAAGAGTCCTAGAAGACGCCCCCCCGTTTCAAAAACATTTGTCATTTTGTTTATGTACATTCATTAAGTCCTTATTTGGTTAAGATCTGCCCACTTCTCCCCAGATTGACAGCTCTTCAATTTATCTCCTGGTTCATCAAACTCTCTGGCAACTCAGTATTAGTTGAGCAACTGATTAAAAATATAAAAGATAGGGCTTCCCTGGTGGCGCAGTGGTTGAGAGACCGCCTGCCGATGCAGGGGTCACGGGTTCGTGCCCCGGTCTGGGAAGATCCCACATGCCGCGGAGTGGCTGGGCCCGTGAGCCGTAGCCGCTGAGCCTGCGCATCCGGAGCCTGTGCTCCGCAACGGGAGAGGCCCGCATACTGCCAAAAAAAAAAAAAAAAAAAAAAAAAAAATATATATATATATATATATATATATAAAAGATAAATTTCTAAATTTATTGAGATAGTGCAAATTATTTTGAGCTACTTCTTTGACACTGAGTTCTAACATTTCACTTATAAAAAATAAATATTTGGCAGAAAGTCAACAGTTTAACAATGCTATTTGTCACTCAC